>NC_045699.1:48829669-49142301 GCF_009834535.1 Camelus ferus | reverse complement strand
CTTGTATTTCGACTGTTGTAAATGTGTTATTAGAATATATATTACCATATGGAGAAAAAATATATGTACATATGTGTGTGTTTATATATATAGAGAGAGAGGAGGAGATGAGATCTTTCTCACTAGAAGGAAGAGTTCACAGTAATTTTTCTTTGCTAATTTCATAATAATTTAGAGGATATTTTTGAAGAATGTCACATAGAAAATTAAGTCTCAAGCACTTTATTTACTGTGTTTTATAAGGAGAAATACTGTAGCAGAGAAAAGATGATCTATTATTCTGAAGAGAGACTGGGTTAAATCCCAGTTACCAGTTTTACTAATTTTGAGGAAACAATTATTATAGAATTATTTGAAGCTTCCATGAGATAATGAATACAAAATTGCCCTACACCTGGATGGTATGCAACGCATGTTAGATAAAGCTCCTGTTAGAATTTTAATTTGAGCCCAAAATTCTCTCTTCTTCTGAGCTTCTGTTGCTGCTTCTCTTATGGTTTACATATATTTTATGAGAAAATATACTATATAATATGTTGTTTAGTAGAGTGGATTTATAAGTCTAATTTCCTGTACTTGAATCCTGGCTTTGCCACTTATATGATATAGGTGAGATATGAGTTGATACTTAAAAAGTAAATAATATAGGACCTGGTGCATAATAAGTTCTTCAAGAATTAGCTGTCATGACTGTTTGAGAATTGTTGTGAATTCTTCATACCTGGTTACTAGTTCTAGTTGGGGGTGGGGGATTAAAAAATTAAAGGCACCCAAAGTTACTTAATCTTGTTAGTGTAGAAATCCATTAAATCAATTACCCATCTAATTACTCAGATAGCAGCTTATCCTTAAAGGATGAAATATGTAATGACCAGTACACTTTGTAAGTATCTAATAATATTAAAAACATAGAGATAATTACTGTCTAATTAAAAGTGAATTAAATATACAAGAACAATAAATAAAAGCTAAATAACTTATTAATGTAATTATCTGATGAAAAACATTTCACATATTTGAATAGTATAATTAATATTTGAGATCAAATATTGTACACACATACATAAAGAGTGAGATCATTTACATAAGTCAGCTAATTTTAGCCTATGTCACCTAAGTTTATAAATCCATGATTACCCAGGTTAAAAAAAAAATTATCTTGCTAGGTGAAACCATTAGTGAACCCTTCAAATTTTCATTTACTAAACAGAGTGAACATTTTTTAATGAATTTGGGTCACCTTTAGAACTAAGAGTTTCTGTCACTTTTATTATTATGAATAGTTTAACATTCAGAGTTCTAAACTACTGGAAACTATTCAAGTAGGCAAACAGTTATAAAATACTCCATTCAAATTTGCCATTGATCTGACCTGAGCTAGCAATGTAATTCAGGTGGGAAAATGATATTGTTTTACTCTTCTGTGAATAAAAAGATGAAAGTTATAATCTCAGTAATGTTAGTTAATATTTCAGAGGTTAGAGCTGCATCCTCACTGCTTCATTCTTTCTCACCTGTTATGTCTTTTTGAAGACTTTGAAAACTCTGATCCACATGAGTTAGGTGTAAAAAATTTCGTATTTAGGGAAAGTATACTCACATACTCTCCAAATCAGTAAGATACAATGGAGACATCAAAAAAATGTCTTGAATGAGAATAATCTTTTATAAACAATGAGCAGATATTTCATAGTCTGCTAATACAAGTGATTAGCTTTGAAATAATCCATAACTTAACATCAAATAAACTGAAAACAGTTTTACTATTCAATAGAGCAATTGTTATGAACATCGATTACTGGGCTTTAATAAATATCATACCTTCTGGAACTACTGGGTTGTGAAGGTAGATTAGAAACTAATTACATATATTAATGTTTACCTAAAGTTGGCTCATCTAAATTTCTTTTTTTTAGCTGTGAGAATAAAAGTATCTTAAAAATTCAGAAACAGCTTAATGCAGTTAGTTTACAGGGCTTATTTAAATTACCCAGTGTAATTTTATTATTAAAAGTGCACATACCTAATATGAAATAGATAACACTTTTCTTGCACTGTCATCCAAGAAATATAGAGAGTAATTGAGTTAGAAAATCAAGTACACTTGGCAATTTTCATAAAATTAAATGGTTAAAAACTTGGACTCTGAAATTTATCTTTAAACAAAAAAAAAATACATACTTTAAAGTGATCACATATAGTTTGTCTTCACAACACCATTGTAATTTTGAAAAATTGACAGCAGCAGCCAGTCTAAAAATAAGAAATTAGTTTCGTATATTGTGATTTATCTACACATGTAACATTAAAATATTCTAAAATGATGTTTCCAAATAATATTTTACAATATAAATAACTTAAAACAATGTATCATGTAAAAAAGAACTTCGTAAAATAGTATAAATGTTATACTAATTTTGTAAAACATAGAAACTGAATTTCATGAAAGCAGCTACTCTAAGAATCACACTTCTTATAAGCTCATTGCTTCAAACAGAGTGGGTTCCTGTCAACATTTCTGAATGAATGAATAAATAAGACCAAAAATAAATCCACAATAGTAGAAGAATCTATTAAGTACTTTGTAAAGAATGTAAATACAATGTGCATTCTAAAATTAAGCAAATTAATTATTATTTTGCTTTTCAAGACTGTATGAAGACAAGATCATCTTTTTTGGTGATTACAATTATTAGTAGTAGAACTATCTCTTGTGAAGACACAAAAATGAGGAAAAGCTTCCATTTTGCTACTGTACAATCTTGTTGTCCTGTAAGATAATCTATATCAACAAATCAGTTGTTTATACGTAGGTCTACAGCATACGCTTCTTTGCAATGAAGGAAATACTGGCTGCTGGTGAACTGATTCACTGTTATAATATTATTATATAGAAATATAGACAATACATACCTGAACCAGGGAATATGTGCTTATTTCCAGGGAAATGTCTTTCATAGATTAATATTAGTTCCATAATATCTGTAATGGATATACCTGGTAAAGAGTTAGAATACCCATTCATTTGACCAATGAAAAAAATGGAAGGATAACTGATTTCTTTACTCAACAGAAATAATAGAAAATTAACATTTCTTAGTCATTAATGACTTAGAGTGACTTCAGCACCCAACTTTTTTTTTAAATATAAACAACATTTCTTGACATAAATGTTTACTGTATTTTCCATGATGGTGGAGTTTTAGGAAGCTGTGAACAACACCCCTTTTTCTGCTTATTGAAAAAGAGAAGTCAGGCAAGTGGAGATGAAAATGTTAGCTTTATTACTGACTCTAAAGCAACAGTAACAGCCTGATAATACTAGGAGGATATAAAGTTGGGGGAACAGAACTGTTGACCAGAATTAGTCGTATTTACCCACTATACCGGATCCTGCTAGAAAACCACAGACCTTACTCATGGGAACAGACGTTACTCACTGAACTTGAAGCAAGGTCAAGAGCAGAGCAAAGAGACCCCAGAGACACAGTGTAAGACGAAAGGCAGAACGACAAGGCACCAGTCAGATATTTTAATCCTCCTCCTTTCAGTGGGAGTAAAGAGAGTGTAGAAAGAAGTCAGGTAGGTTACAGTCTCCCTCATAGAACAGGGAGAGTAAACTGTTTTCCTTAACACGCATCTCAATAGTTTTCCATATAAAGCAAGTGCAGTCACTGAGCAAATGACTGATCAAATTTTATCCTTTCCATGCTTTACTACAGAAATTTTACTTTGCCTTTTTTGGATAAAGTTTTAGGGAGAAAACAAAGCTAAAATGGTTGTGAGAAAAAGTTAGTTTTAACCATCCTCAGGTTTGAAAGTAGTAGTGGCTTCTTTTTTTTAAAAAGGCACTTGGAGTAAATATTGTTCTATAAAATAGATGAAAAGGTAATACGGATTGGTACACCAAAAGACATTAAATTGCCAAAAGGTGATATTAATCCCCAAAGTAAATTTTCTGCCCCAGTAAATTTAATTAGAACACTATTCTGGGTCACAGCATATGATTTTATTTTTATTCTTATTATTTTAAAAGCTATTCTACTGATACTTTCTAGCTTCACTTGGTACCTTGTTTATCCTCTGGTTACAGATCCAGCAAAAACAAAACAAAACAAAACAAAACAAAAAAAACAAAAAAAGGAAATGGAAATTCTTTCAAAGATCTTAGTATTGCTTTTTTTTTATTTAATGAACACATGTTTGCAGCACACCTACAAATACTTACTTCTCTGGTTTGACGGCTAATCGCATTCCTTGTTAGGATGTTCTTGAAACCAACCATGGATAAATAAAACTCGGCTTTTCTTTTTCTACTACTACTGCTATCCTCTTTCATCTTACTCTGTAATCTACTATAGAGAGGTATTTTCAGACAATATGCCAATCTCTAATTTATTATTCAGCAAGGATGTATTAAGTTATTTTTGTGTCTCAGGCCTTGTGATACAATAAAACAAATAAATGTAAGCTCATTGAGTTTATGGTCTATTTTACTGTCAAAAGTTCAGGGGGAAAAAAAGGAAATAAAACCAATGAATCATTGAAGGAGTAATTAGTAAAAGTTATTGTGCACACACCAAAAAGACAGTTTGCAAACCAGGAGCACTCAAACCAAAATATGTAATGAGGCTCAGGGTCATGTTGTTATAAAGCAGCTTGTGTACTTTGGAGGCAGTGGCTGTTTATTCTTCAAAGCGATGAGTTAAAATATTAGAATTATCTTAAATGAGAAGGAATTGGTTAATGTTTACCTCATATCAGTATTGGGGAACAGTTTAAGTTTTGCTTAAGATTTTCAGAGGCATGAAGTGACCCAGGTCAAGTTAGTATTGCTTTTTTTTTTTTTTTTTCCAAAATAAAGTAAATTAAGCTTTGCTTATAGGAATAAAACTGATTTTGTCTGCTCAGGGAATTTTCAAGTCTGGTCTCCTTTGTGTTTGATTTTAATATTACTTTATCAACAGTAATTTGTTTATGTAATATAAAAATATTGTTAAAATACTGATATAAATGTAGCTGTATTCCTTTCATTCACACAAACCTGACATTTTATTCCCCTACCCATGCACACACCTCATGCATACACACACAGATACACACATACACACACACAAAATGCATGTGCATGTACTTTTAATATACTGTTGACTTTCCATCCTAGCTCTAAATGTCTAGAATAAGATTTTTAAAGCAAATTTGCTAGTAATTCTATTATTAGTAATAGAGAGAATATTACTAACTTGTTTATTATTTAAATCCATCTATTCTCCTAAAAAGAATAAACAATTTACTGGTTTAAAAAAGCATTTGACTAGCATCATGCAATGTAGCCTCTTTTAGCTTTTCAGTAAAATATGAAGAAAATTGCAGTAAAAATAGAAACACATACTACTATTAAAAAGTAAGATTCAGAACAATGTATGAAATCTAAAATTTTCAGGACCTGTAAAATTGATAATGTTGAGTTTAGAAAAGCATGTCTAAAATTTGCCTCATGCTTTTTTTTCCCACCAAACATCTTCTGAAAAAAAAAGTGTGAGATTTTGTTATATCTCCCTCCCCCAAAACTATAGAAAATATGACTGCCTTTACTGAAAAAAGAAGATTCTTCTTGGATTGCTTGGATTATTGTTTTATTACTGTATACGATCTTCCTATTTCAGAAATAGAGTGAAATAAGATAGTTGGAGAAAACAAGGAACAACCCTCAAGGCCCTTTTCAATCAAACTCGTCTTCAAGGTTCCATGGAACCACTGCTTAGAATTCCTCTCTCAGCTACTGATAATGGGATGTGTGTGTGCGTGTGCGTGTGCGTGTGTGTTATACTTAGTAGTGTGAATGATTCTGTTCTCGGTATCCACATTTTGATAACTTAGCCCTCCTACAATCCTAGGAGATACATTTTGCCACCAGGCAGTTTGCTTTGCCTGAAAAGCAGAAACAAGGCTGACTGCTTTCTCTTTTCTAGACCAGGGTGAAACATAGAAACTTATTCTCTTCGCTCTTTTTCTCTTCCTTACACCCATTTCCTTTGCTTTTGAGATCAGACAGTAAGTTCCCTTGGGCACCTCAAGTATATGGTTTCCAACATCAAGATGTAAGGTAATAGGGGTAATCCTTCCTCACCTAACCTTCCATATTTACAGTGTTCTTAAATATGGAAGAGTCCTGTCTTTGCTTCTTATACATAAGTAAATAAAACCAGTAGTTAATTTTGTATTTGGAGTTTGACCTTGTGACCTTTGTGTATAGTCTTCCTGTTTAAGAAATCACTGACATCAGAGTTTAATAATACTCCTTGTGCTGTTTAATAACCAACATTAGCATAGAGGCTAATAAATTTTATTGCCTAGAAAGAGTGGCTTCCATTGATGTTGGTGAGAGTAGAGTCAGAAAGAGGATTGGAGCGTGAAATCTGGGAATTACAGATTCTAGTGAATTCTGTTATTTAGAGTATTAAAGAATTAGAAATGTAGAGAGAAGCAGCAGCAGTTCTGGGCAAAAAATTAGATTAGTCTGAAAACTATAAACACTAACCTATTCTCTAGCTGCTAATCTGAGGGAAAGAGTCCAGCCAATGCCAGCATGAGTAATGAGAGGAACAAAACATAGGTGAATCTGGGAATCTGAAGAATTCATTTGGAACTAGAGCATATGAAATGAATTATTATAAAAAGCAGATTGAATCCTAGAAAAGTTGAACCTTTTCAGTGAAATAAAACTATGAAGAATGAATTGGCCGACTTAAAAAGACAGAATTAAATTAAGATGTAAGTGGATAGATAACAAAGTTTATAAGTGAAATAAAATGCATTGGAAAGAATAAGAAAAAAATCCATGAAGAAAATAAAATTTAAAATATAGTGGATATAAGTGAAAATTCAACAAACTGGAAAGAAAACAAAAGAGAAGAGAAGAATAATGCTGTAGAGTCTGTGCATAAAGATTAAAACGATTCCTTGTATCTGGATTTTCTATTATGTTAGAGTTAAGACTTCTGCCTTGTTTTTAAGTCTCAACTTACTTCATTTTACCTCTAAATAAAACCCTGGGTCTTACTTATCAAGCTCTTATATGATTTTGAAGCAATATTATGCACACACGCATACTCACAATTTATACTAATGCTATCTTGTATAAAGTTGTAATTTTTGTTGGCTATTTTTTCATAATAAACTACGAATAGTTACGATATTATAAAACTAGCAAGCACCACTGATACCTGTCTATCTCTGAGTCAGGTGAAGTGTCAGATCTAGTTCACACCAGACCACTTACGTGTTGTGAACTGTAGATCTGCCTCCTAAATGTGCTTTTTTTGAATACATCAAAGAAATTAAAACCTTAGCTTATCAGTCTGACCTTAGAGTGAGAAAGCAAGCTATGAACCAGGATACAAAAAAATTTCACTAGATGCTAGAGAAACTGAAAAGCCAAGAAAGTAGAGAAGAGGAAGGCTAAAATAAAAGGAAGATCAAGAAAATGAAAAATACAAGAGATTAGTTATGGTTCAAATTGTCTTAGTGACCTTCTTTAAGACTCTGTACCTAATCAAATGATATTGCAGCCTTCTTCAAAATGCTACGTTAGTGTGTTTTAACTTCTTGCCTTGAGAATATTATCAATTCAAGGCATCACAGTCTTTAAACACTATAACCTTTTGTGCTTTCTGGCTGTTTCTTCTTTCTCTGAAAGATTCTCCTCTTCTGCTCATCATAATGAAGTTTCATGTGTTAATCTTTACTCATCACTTTACATGCTCCCCACATAAATATATCCAAATCCATGACTTTAAATATTGTCCAAGATAAACACAGCTAGACATTTAGTTAAAGCAGTGAAAACAGATTTTATTCAGTAACTATTGAGAGTGGAGGAAAGAACTGAGCTCTTTTCTGGTTTGTAGAGAAGTGATTGTTTTAAAGGGAGAATGAGGGAACATGGAGCAGGTATGTCAGGGCCTTGACCAGAGTCAGGGAAGTGAAAAATTACAAAAAAATTGCAAGGGGTTGTTTGTCTATGTGAAACCTATCTGGGCTTGCTAACTGGTGTTTATCAAAGTTAAGCTCCTAACCTTCCATAGAGGCTGGGAGGCAGATGTTGGCTGGAATAAACAGTACTTTCTTCTGGCAGCCCTGATTTTTCTCAGGCAAGCACTTAAGGGAAGATAAGGCTGCATCCTGCAGATGCTGATAGAAACTGGGTTAGTGTTTGTTCAAGTCTTCATAAGCCAAAGTTGAGGCCTAGCCAAGAAGAGGGCTCAGGGGAGCCTGGCTAGAGTTTGATCAAGGAGAGAATTTCTTTGCAGGAATTTCTGCCTCTATACATTTGCACTTAAACTATTTTCACTCTCTGGAAATGCTAACCTGCGTTTTCCACCTCATCAACTTTTACTCTTATTCCAGAATAAGGTAATGTGAAGATTTTGCAGTCTTAGAAAGTAAACAGTTGTTTGATAACATCTACTGAAAAGTCTAATGGTTTTCTATTTATCTAAATAGGATTTGGGGGGAAGTTCCTAGAAGGAATGATGAAATTCTTTACATCTTTTATCCTCTTGGAGAAAATTTCTCTGTTAGAGTAAAGCCCCATTATTATAAGAGTAAGCTTTGTGATTGTAAATGGTTTCTGTTCTCAATATAAATGCATACATGAGTCTGTGTATTTATTGTTACTGTCATTATTATTGTTATGGTCCTGCTTTCACCTCCGGACCAGTGTAACCTGAGGAATGAAGGGTTGCACAAGAATTATAAGACTTAATGAAACAAATTTATGTACATTCAACTGATCTTTTTTCTGCTTGTTTCTTATAAATACAGACCAAATTAATGTAATTCTGGTAAGTTAAGTTACTTTAAATTTGATATGCATATGAAAGCATGCTTAATTTAAGAATCTGTAAGAATACTTTGTAAGGATGCTTTCTTAAAAATGTCTAATCAGGGAAGTAATCTGTGAAAAAGGAAATACTGAATTTATAAAGCAAAGTTAGGAAAGTCTCATTTGTTAGATGTCAGTAGGCAGAAATTAGAAAACAGAAAATTTATCATTTTAAATCAATTCCTTTCCATCACCTTAACCTATTATTCTCTATATTTTATCCTGATTTATTTCTCTTCATAGAATTTATTGAAATTTTATAAAGCTACCGCTCAATCCATTTTTATCTATTTCCCTGCCTCCACTACTTTGTAAGCTCCATAAAATGAGGAATTTTGTCATCCTGCATTCTAGAATAGTGCCTTGGACAAAGCAGATGCTCAATAAATATTTGTTGGCTAAATGAATGAAAGAATAACATTTTCCTCTTGACTGCAAATTACTTGAACAAGTGAAATATTTTAGCTCTGCTTTGTTCTCCCGACAGCAGTAGTTTTTGTTATGTTTTAAGCCCTCAAATATCATGTAGTGTAAAACTGAGTGGATAGATTTTACTGAGATAGGAAACTTCACGACAATGAGTAGGCAGTTGGAGAGATGAGTATGAAGCTCCGAGAAACTGTTTGATGAAGTAAGGTGAGAATAAACGGTGAGAATTCCCATGTCAGGGGAGAAAAGATACGCACAGACGCAGATTTAAGAACAAATAAATATGATAAGTTCCGGATATAAGTGCCTGGTGACTTATATTCCATCAGTGATTTCCTCCTTCTTGGATAGAATTGGCTCCCAACAAGTAGTTTCCTGATTGCTCTCTTCCTCCTCCTAAATATGAAATATGCAGCTAAACAAGTTAAAAATAAAACAGCAAAAAATATCAACCCCAAAAGACAAAAAACAATGAATTTTCATCTTTTAGTGGATTAATATTTCCAACAAGAATCTTCAAATGAAATTTGAAATTACTACACTAACTTTCACCAGCATTCCTTTTATGATCTGTCATTAGTAACATGTTTATTTTCTCCATCTGACCTACTAGACCAGAGAACACATCAACTCTATTGATTGTGACCTGTTTCTCTTCTCTTCACATAGATACTTGATCTCTAGTATATGTAGCATATGTCCATTTTTTGATTTGTGAGTTTCTTCAATATTATATATATATTCTTGAGAACTAACCGAAAAAACTTCTCCATTAATTCAGTTTCCTTATTATGCCCTGGATGAGGTTTAACAAGATATCAGAGAGGTATTAGAGAGATGTCAGATATGATCTTGAAGTCAGGAGAAGCCCTGGGGAACCAAGGGCAGAATAGAGTCACCAACTGTGATCATTGTCATGAAACCAAGTACATGATGGACCATGATCATTTAACATTGCAGGGATTTCACAAAACTGTGTATTATTCTGTGGCAATGTACTTTTTATTGTGATCAAATATACATAACAGAAAGATTGCCATTTTATCCATTTTTTACCTTTTGACCTCCTTTACCCATTCTCTGCTTCCACCCACCCAACCTAAGGCAATTGCCAGTCTGTTCTCTGTATCTATGACCTTGGTTTTTTGTTTGGTTTTTTTTTTTTGCCTTTTTTGGTTTGTTTTTCAGAGTTCACATCACATAAAAGAGAGACCATGTGGTATTTGTCTTTTTCTGATTTATTTCACTTAGCTTACTGCCCTTGAGGTCTGTCCATGTTGTTGCAAATGGCAAGATTTCATTTTATTCTTTATGGATGAGTAGTATTTCACACACATATACACACGTATACATATATATATATACATACATACACATTTTATATATACACACACGCACACACACACACCAGAATTTCTTTATTCATCCATCAGTGGACACTTAGGTTGTTCAGTAGCATGTTGTTTAATCTCCATATATTTATGGATTTTCCAGTTTTCTTTATGTAATTTCTAGTTTCACACCATTGTGGTCAGAAAAGATGCTTGATATGATTTCAATACTCTTAAACTTATTAAAACTTACTTTAATAAGTATAATATATCCTGGAGAATATTCCAGGTGCACTTGGGAAGAGTGTGTTCTTTTCCTTTTGGATGGAATGTCCGGTACACATCTCTTACGTTAATCTGGTCTAATGTGTCATTTAAGGCCAATGAGTTCTGATTGATTTTCCTTCTGGATGATCTATCCATTGATGAGTTGGAACTCAGAAGTCTCCTCCTATTATTATTGTTTTAATAATATCGTATTAGTATCTGTTTCTCTATTTTGGTGTGGTAATATTTGCTTTATATATTTATGTGTTCCTATGTTGGGTACATAAATACTTACAAACGTTATATCCTCTTGTTAGGTTGACCCCTTTATTGTTATGTAACTGCCTTCTTTGTCTCCTGTTACAGTCTTTGTTTTAAAGTCAATTTTATCTCATGTAAGTATAGCTACCCCAGTTTTCTTTTGGTTTCTATTTGAATGGAATATCTTTTTCCATCCCTTCACTTTCAGTCCGTGTGTGTTCTTATGTCTGAAGTGAGTCTTTTGTAGACAGTATATAGTTTTTTTAGCCATTCAGCCCCTCTATGTATTTTGATTAGAGCATTTAGTCTATTTATATGTAAAATAATTTTTGATAGGTATGTATTTATTGCCATTTTGTTCATGGTTCTCTGGCTGCTTTTGTATTTCCACTCATTTCTTCTTTTCCAGCTCTCTTCCTTTGTTATTTAATAACTTTTTTATGGTATGCTTATATTCCTTTCTGTTTCTCTTTTGTGTATGTGCTATAGATTTTTGCTTTATGGTTACCATGAGGCTTACATACCTAAGAACAATCTATTTTTAGTTGATAACAACTTAAGTTTGATCACATTTTAAAGCTCAACATTTTTATCCCCCCCTACAGTTTATGTTTGTAATGTCACATTTTACATTTTTGTGTCATGTTTTCTTTAATTATTATAATCATAGTTATTTTTACTACTTCTGTCTCTCAACCTCCATACTAGCTCTATAAGTGATTAATCCACTACCTTTACTATATATTTACCTTTCCAGTGAGATTTATTCTTTCATGTATTTTCTTATCTTTAATCTTTTTTAAATGTACAGTTCGGTGGCACTGATTACCTTCACGTTGTTTTGCAACCGTCACCACCATCCATCTCTAAAACTTTTTCTTATTCTCAAACTGAAGCTGTGCACCCATTAAACACTCACTCCTCATTCTTCCCTCCTCCTCCCAGTCCCTGGAAACTGTTATTCTATTTTCTGTCTTTAAATTGGACTGTTTTAGGTACCTCATCTAGGTGGAATCATACAATATTTGTCCTTTTGTCACTAGCTTTATTTCACTTATCATAATGTCTGCAAAGTCACTCATGTTGCAGCATGTGTCACAATTTCCTTCTGTGGTAACATATTTTAGAATATTTCGATTAGGAAAATGTGTAAGAACCATTTATTATTTGGATATATAAAAATGTGTATCTCCCTTTCTTATCGCCTAAATGTCTAAAATGAAATTGTTAGACATTGAGCTAAAACTTGGAAGTTACACAGAGAGGAAAATTTGTCTTACAGCAATTATGTAAAACTCTGTATGTGTTTTTCTGAAGAAAGTTAGGCAGAATGGAAGAATCCCTTTCATTTTTAGAGTGAATGAATTCCTGATATCCCACATTTACAGTATGACCCTGCTGAACACTCTTGACTTAAATATGTATGTAAGTGTTGATCTCCACAACATAGCTAAAAATTGGGGCAAGCTTCTGAACAAATATTTCCATAGAAAATTTTTTACTCTTGGTTATTTACAAGCAAAGATATTTCAGCCCAATATTTATACCTAAAAGAGAGGAAGTTCTGCAACTAATTCACCTTTTAATAAGCTGAGAAACTATTGACGAATTGCAAATATTCCTCCAGTATGTCATCGGAACTATAATTTTAAGCAAGTATAGAGAGAGTTTTGGTGGAACTGAGTTATGCTACTCATCATTTTGAATAATATATGATCAGCTTCTCCAAGAAGTCTTGCATAACCTCTTATTCTAATTGTTATTCAAGTACTAAGACTATAGCAAGTTAAATAATTTTGCCTTCGTGTCTTTCATTACCCTGGGAAACCCTGGATGCAGAGATTTTATTGTACCCATCATTGTATTTTCACTGCATGGCAGTGTGCTTAGCACAGAGTGAATGTTTACAATTTGCTGAACAAAAGGAAATCTTTGACAGTCTATAAATTTGTGAGGGGGGTGGTTAGCAAGGCTGTTATTACAGTTACGTGTTTTGACCTGATGATCCCTGGACTTTTTTTGCTATGTTGCTATCAGAAAAGACAATAAGGAATAATTCATATGCCCAAAGATAAATTTTATAAACTGATACAGGGGAAAATATGGTGTGCTTGAACTACCATCTTTTCTAGAAAATTAGCATAAAACCGTCCTTTTGCAAACCATAGTTGATCCATTTACTTTTGTTCCTCCTCTAAACTTATCTGATATTGACAGTTTACATGTACGTAAACTCCAGTAGGAAAGCAGATAATAAGATACTTAAACTGATCAGGATGAGGAATTGGATATGGTTGTTTCATTGATTTTAACCTGGTGATCAGGTTGGGTAACAATAGACCAATTTTAAGTTTATTTTTGTTTTTAGTTTAACATTTTCCTGTATTTGCCTGCTCCTGTAAGATGTTTCTTGAATTCTTTACTGTGAGACTGGTCACAGCAAGATGTCCTATCAAGCTTTCCTTTCTGCTAAACGGCCTTCCTGAATGGTTCGAGAGTAACCTGTACCGTGTTAAAGGAGTGTTATTTATTTGATGTAAACCAAAGATGCATGCTAAATTTGAAACCGCTGTCACATTATGTTGTTAAAAAGAAACTCTAAATATATAAATAGCTAGCAATTAAAATATAATTTCAAATAAGCTTTTTTTCTGGTATTGGAATTTTCACAAAAAAAGGCATGTCTCTCAAATATAATGAAAATTTCTACCAAAGACAACCAATTTTTACTCCATATCTCCATTCCATCATGGTATTTGCCAGAGTAAAACTACTTTATTCTATCAAATTTTACAACTGCCTTTATTTAAGAGGATATCTTTGTTAAAAGCATAAAGAATAACAGCAAATAATCAGTGGAATCTTGTTTCAACTATAATATTGTTAAATTATTCAGCATCTATTTATTCCTTAAACATTCAACTTTAATTAATCTGAAGATTTCTCACTCTTCTCAACTTATAATTTTGTTTCCTGACTTTTGTTAGTCAGAGCCTGTTACTTACTGAAGGCATTTCTCCCTGACAGCACAATGCCTTGCACTTATTAAGTGTTTTAAATTACTTTCTGCATAAATAAATGAATGAACTAAGACTGAAAAATGGCATTAAAACTTGAGGAAATGAAAGCACATTTCCACAGCTATTTTTTAATGAATATAAGTAGTAAATTGGGTTTCTTAGCTGGCAGATTTTTTGTTTTTGTTATTTTCAGCAATATTCAACACAATTTTGAGAATTTGAAAATTCTTGATATTGAAATTTAGCTCGAGTTGTTAATTTCTTTTCAGAGAGATCGTTATGTTATAATAACTCCCCTTGCAACAGAAAAGCTGCCTTATAGACATGGATTTACATTTTGATTTTATCTGGCAGCTTTTACCTATTTTTTTTCTTATGAGAAGAATTAATGAGATGAAATGGTTTTCTTATCAGCTAGACTGTAGAATATGAGATGTAAGTAGAAGGGTTCATTAATCCTTTTTTCTCACATACTATATAGTAAAGATGTATCAGTCCCAAACTTCTGTTTTTATAATAAAATTACTAAGTTTATTTTTTTAAAGGTAAGGGGAAAGTGAAAAAAAGTAGTGTTCCAGAAGTACTAATTTGTAAGTTTCTCTACAATAGAATTGTGTAACTATTCATACAATGTAGAGTTCTATCAGGTAGTTATACAAATAGAAAAAATGGCCTCTATGCCTTCAATAGCATTAAACTTTGCGAGATTGCAGTGTAATACAGGCATTAAGGTGGGAGCTCTCATCTCTCTAGAGTTGAGTTCCTTTCTGTGGCACTTACTAGCTGTGTAACTTTGGGAAATCACATAGCTCTTCTAACCCTTGGTTTGTACAGCTATAGAGTATATATACAATAAATATAACTTACTCAAATGGTCATTACGATAATTAAAATAAAACCATTAAAGCTCTTAGCACTTATTTATCATCTTGGTGTAGAACGTTTACCATAAATTCATGAATGTGTTGAATAATCACTGCCCCTTTTTTTATAGCCTTCTTTTTTTTAAATTTATTGAAGTATAGATGACTTACAATATTATAGTTTCATGTGTGCAACATAGTAATTCGGTAGTTTCATAGATTACACACCACGTGGATAATCACTATCTTTGATCTCTATCCCAAGCAACTTTTGAATAATGCTTTTGAATTTTCAAAGAATTACTTCTCACTAAATCAGTCTTGAATTCATTATTTTATATTTCTATTTGATGTTACCAATATTGTAGCTTTCAAATCATAGAGTTTGATTTCTGAAGTAAAAGTGCCCAGGTCCAAACCCTGGCTCTTCCATTTGCTCTGTGTATGTGACTTGAGTCAAATCATGTAACCCGTATTCCAAAAGCTTCCTTGCTTGTAAAATGGAAATAAGACTTTACAGGGGGTTTATAAAATGAGATGATGCACAAAAAGCACTTGGCACAGTGCTTGGCACATAGTAGGCACTCAGTACATGGTAACTAAAAGAGGATAATAATTATTTAGTGAATGAATCAACACAGCCCTTCTCCTATGTTTTAGTCTGAATTTTGTGGATGACATTCTCACAGATTCTTTTAGATAACTATTAATAAGTATTGAATATTCAGAATGGTATTGATTTTTATGAAGTTAATATTTCCCATCCACTGGCAATTTTCAAATAGATGAATTGATATTTACTGAAAAGCCTTGGGAAATTGATCAGATTTTTAAAGTTTCACAGTATGAAATATGAGTCCAAAATAATGTGATTATTAAAGATTTATTTCCTTGGAATAGAGCAACCATAACTTCTAAAAGTGTGATTTAGAAGTAAGGTCTTGTCAAATAACATAGAAAAACAATGAAACACATTATCTGTCAGGAAAAGAGAGAAATGGATAACAGCAAAACTAACTTATCCAGTAACTGAGAACTGAGTTTGTTACCAGTAAACTTTTTCCGAAGCTGAGTTGCTCCTGGCAGTTACTACACTTGGGAGTGCCAAGCCCTGACTTGTGGTTTTTAGGAGAATTTCAGCCTCCTAAGTGGCTTCTGCTAGCCATTCAGCTGTGGAATAGGATGCATGCTTTATCTACTCCCATCCTGGGTATCCTCTATTTGAGTTACATCAAAATAATTTAAAAGACCATTCTGAATTTGACACTGCTTGAAGAGCAGACAAGAAGAATGCGTGTGTGTGCGCGTGCGTGCTTGTGTGCGCGCACATGTGCATGCACATGTGCACAGTGATATGAATGTTTGGTCTAGGGAAAGAAGAGGAAGATCAGTGTGCCTTATGTGCCTTAGAATCCCCAGAGGGAATGGTAGAAAACTCTATACAGCTCCCAGGGTAAATACATCTTCAGAGAAATTATCAGGGCTAGTATGTAATTGAATTTTCTGTAAAAATGGAAGGCTTTCCCTAGGGATATTGTAATGTAGCAACAAAACTGAATCCAGTGAAGGTAGGAGGGAAATAAGGGTAGTTTAAAAAACTGCCATGTTATTGCTAGACACAAAATAATTCTTAAGGTTGATGTTGATAGATACATTGTTTTTCCTCTTCCTTGTACTAACTTTTTGCATGTTGTTTACTAGTTATGCAGGTAATTTTTGGTCATTTTATGAGATCATAATTTTTCTGGATGCAGTGTCTTTTTTCACTGTTTAACCACACAAATATTCATCATTGATAATTTTGCACTCATAGTCTAGTTTCATATATAATCCCAATTAGAATTTAAAAGTTAGTAGTAGTGTCACCTTCACAAATGAAGAGGTAAATACTAAATGTATAGAGGTGCCGTATTATTATACTTAGCCATTCTTTTCTACATATGAAATATTATTTCTGAATATAAATAAAATTATTTTTAGGTAATTTAAAAGAACTTTAATGTGGAACAGTTTTTTTTTTCGTATTTACAAAAAAACTGCAAAGTTAGTAAAGAGAGTTTCCATAAACTCAGCACTGTTTTCCTACTTTTAACATCTTTTATTATGGTACATTTGTTATAGTTGGTGAGTCAATATTGTTAATATTATTAACTAAAGTATATAAAACTTCTTGTTTCTGTTCTAACATCCTATACAGGACAATACATTATGTATAGTAACCATATCTCTTTAAGCTGTTCTAGGATGAGACAGTTTTTCAAATTTTTTTTGTTTTTGGTGACCTTGACAGTTTTGAAGGGACCTGTGAGATATTTTGTAGAATGTTCCCCAACTTTGATTTGCCTCATGTTTTTCTCATGTCTAGATTGAGGCTATATATTTTGGAGAGAAAATTCAGAAGTAAAATGACATTTTCATCACGTGAAATCAAAACTATGTGCTATCAACATGACTCATCACTATTGACGTAGACCTTAAACACCTGGCAGAGATTGCATCTGTCAGGTTTCTTCACTGTAAAGTTGCTCTGTTTGCATCCCCTTCCCCACTGCATTCATTGGAAAAAAGTCACTATGCAAAAGCCCACTTCTATGATGATTAGTGACGTTGAGCATCTTTTCATGTGCCAGTTTGTCACTCATACGTCTTCTTTGGAAAAACATCTATTCAAGTCTTCCACCTATTTTTAATCAGGTTATTTTCTTAGTATTGAGTTGTAAGAACTGTGTGTGTGTGTATGTATATGTGTGTAATTATATATAGTGTAATTAACCCCTTATTGCTCATATCATTTGCAATTATTTTCTTCCATTCAGTAGGTAAAACTCCTAAAAAAAAAAATATAGGCTGAACACTCTGACTTAAATTGTAGCAGTATTTTTGGATCTGTCTCCTAAGGCAAAGGAAACAAAAGTAAAAATAAACAAATGAGACCTAATTAAACTTAAAAGCTTTTGCACAGCAAGGAAACTGTTGACAAAACTAAAAGCCAGCTCTAAAAAAAATTAATAAATAAATAAAAATAAAAGCCAGCTCTGTTATTTTTCTCCATATTGCTTTGGCAATTTGGGGGCTTTTGTGGTTACATGTAAATTTTGGCATTATTTGTTCTTTCTGTGAAAGATATCATGGGTATTTTGATAGTGATTGCATTAAATCTATAGATTGCTTTGTAAATTACGGCCATCTAAAAAATATTAATTTTTCCAATCCAACAGTACAGGATATCTTCCATTTCTTTGTTTCACCTTCAGTTTCCTACATCAGTGTTTGGTAGTTTTCCAAGTACAAGTCTTTCACCTGCTTGGTTAATTTTTAGTCCTGTGTATTTCATCCTTTTTGATGTAATTTTAAATGGAATTTTTTTTAATTTTCTCTTTCTGATAATTCATTATTAGTGTATAGAAAAGCAACAGATTTCTGTATACTAATCTTGGATCCTGAAATTTTACTGAATTCATTCATCCTTGTCTTGTTCCTGAATGTAGAGGAAACGTTTCAGCTCTTCACTTTGAGTATGATGTTAGCTGTGGGTTTGTCATAAATGGTGTTTATTATATTGAGATATATTCCCTCTATACCCAGTTTGATGAGAGTTTTTTGTCACAAAGCAATGTTGAATTTTGCCAAATGCTTTTTCTGCATCCCGTGACATAATCCTGTGATTTTTAGCTTTTTTTATTAATATGGTATATCACATTAATTGAATTGTGAGTGTTCAACCATCCTTGTGACCCTAAGTCCCACTTGATCATGGTGTTTAATCCTTTTATGTATTGTTGGATTCAGTTTGCTAATATTTTGTCGAGGATTCTTGCATGTATTTTCATTTCTTCTTGTTTTTGTTTTCCTTTTGCAGTTTGATTATTTTCTTTTGTAGTATGCTTGAGTTTCTTTCTTTTTGGTTTTTGTGAATCTTCAGTATGTTTTTGATTTGTGGTTACCATGGTGTTTCAAGTATGTTGACCCATGTCTATATCTACTTGAGTTAGAGTACCTGCAGAGGCTCTCAGCCCATGTCAGCCCCAGACAGGTCCGACCTGTCCCCCATACGCTGCCTGTGCAGGTGCCAGCACTTGTTTCCCTCACTCTGCTCAGACACAGCTCTGGGTCCGAGTTTTCCTTGTCCCTCACAGCTGCTTATTCCCCACAACCTCCACCACTCTTGCCTTGTTGTGAAATCACACCATGTGGACTCTCAGAGTATACCTAGGGCTGAACTGTGGGAGAGCAGCTGCCACCAGAATTCCTTCTGATGCACTGCTTAAGTAAGCTTCAACAGTAGTTGCTACTGCCCAAGCTGGTCTTCAGCCGGGGACTGGGTCTCCTCTGTGCCCAGGATCAAGTTTTTACCCGATTTGTAGTAGCCCAAGATCCAGTGCTGTACTGTGGTGTGGTGTAAGCAGGGCTGGAGCATTTGCTCAGCTAGGGCTGGGGCCCTTGCTCAGGTGGTTGCAGGAAGCAGGTCATCCAGCCACTTGGTTTCAATCTGCCCTTTCTGCCTCAGGGACAAACCAACACAAGCACGCTCCTCATGAGTGGAGTCTAGACTTCCTCTAGTCCTCCTGTTAGTCCCAGCTGTTCTCCAAGCAGCCAAGGAGGCTTGTCTTCCCTTTGTAGGACCCCAGGAATGAGGTACCCAATACATTCACTCCCCAGGATTGATTTCTGCCTGTACAGTCTCCATTTTGTTCTGAGCCCTCTCTCATGGGCACAGGTCCTGACTCAATCATTTTTCTTCCCTTCCTACCAAATTATATGTGGATCTTTCATATAGTCTTGTTTGTACAGGGGTCTTTAAACCAGTTTATAGTTAGTTTTCAGTGAGAATTTTCTACATGTAGATGTATATTTGATGTGTTTATGAGGGGAGGTCAGTTCCACGTCCTTCTACTCTGCCACCTTAATGGATTCCCCCACCAGCAATTTGTGTTGTCAAGTTTTTTGGGGTTTGTTTTTTTTTTTTTGTATTTTAGCTTTCTTACAGGTATGCAGTGGTATCCCATTTATATCTTAATTTGTAATTCTCTAATGAAAAATACTGTTAAGTATTTTGATACAGTTTTCCAACCATATATCTTCTTTGGTGATGTAACTGTTCATTTTTTTACACATTTACCAATAGGATTGTTTTTCTTTTGTTGAATTTTAAGATTTCTTTTAATATTTTGGATTCAGATCCTTTATTAGATATGTGTTTGCAAACATTTTCTTCCACTTTTTGGTTTATTTTCTGATTCTCTTAACACTGACTTTTACAGAGCAGAAATTTTCAATTTTAATACAGCTCAACTTACAGAGAAAAATTTTAAATATAATTTAAAAACAATTTTAATGATGTGTGATACAGGTGTATTATATAACCCAAATCCCTCTTAATGGCAACTTAGTTTATTTCGAGAAGTGTACTGTTTTTATTCATAGTTCTGCCATAAATAACTGCACCTCCATGATAATTTCCCCAGGATAAATTCCTAGAGGTGACGTTACTGTGTCAAAAAGTACAGTTTAAATAATTTTGATATGTATACTGTCAAATTGCTTCCACAGTGTTTATCTAAGCTTTCTACTTTATTAATAGATCTTGAGAAAACCTGTTTTCCTGGCAAATATGAGATGTTAAGCTATACTTCTCTTTGTATCAATTTTCTAAGTGAAAAATTCTATGTGATTTTATTATTTGTTACCTTAATATTGGTGATGCTGAATACTTAGTTTTAATTATTGATAAGTTTTTCTTCCTGTGTTCCCTGCCATATATTGCATTTACCCATTGTCTTAGGTACTTTTCTTAAAAATAAAATAACGTGTGTGTGTGTGTGTGTGTGTGTGTGTGTGTGTGTGTGTGTGTGTGTGTGTGTATGTAGAAGGGGAAAAAACAGAGACATAGATTAGAGCTCCTTAGAGCAGTCTTTGTGTTGGAACTAGGCCTGTATCTGAAACTGTTCAGGAAAACCTGAGTCACATCCACTTTATGGCGCAATTTAGCCTTAGTTAACTTTAGACAAGATGCTAGAAATGCCCTGAGAACCTTTACGCAGATTAAGTCTGAGAAATCCTATGCTCTAACTGTGGCCTGAAATGCAAAACCCTGGATTCAGTGAAACATCAGCAATCAGACGCCTCCCCTTGGTGACCTACTAAAGATGGCAAACCCAGAAACACCTCTCTTAGTTTCAGCTTTAAGGGTCAGTTTTGAAGATTCCAGGCAGAGCCTATCACAGAGATAGCTGAAATATCTAAGATACAACAGCTTGGTTTTATTGTCTCTAGTATAATCTAGAGCAATTATGGTTGGACCAAGTTCCTGCTACATTTAACTCAACAAATAAGATTGTTTCATCTTAGCTAGAAATCAGCAAAGAGTCCTAGAAGCAGAAATTGAACTCAATAGTAAATGAACTCAAAGACAAATCTCAGAGTTATACCTTAAACACAACATTTGGGATAAAAGGAAATAATTTTATTCAAGTCCTCTTCAAGCCTTCACTGAGACAGATTTTATAGCAGCTGTTGACAAATAAGAAGGCCGGGGAGCTGATACGATTGAAATTCTGAGATTATTGTATTTTTCCTTAGAGTGAGATTTTAGGAAGGCATTTTCAAGAAATAGGTCTAGCAGCTGGTCCTTAGCACAGAACTTTCTGAGAAAAAGTGTTCTGAACTTCCTTTAGCTAGCTTACTCCAAACTCCAGCATGGTAGGGGAATTGAGTTTCTAGTTAAAGTTTATCCCTGGATAGCACTGGAATTACCCATGGGTCTCCTCCATTGTGTTAGAATTACTCTTTGGCTGTTAAGACCTAGTTGTAGGGACATAAGCTCAAAACATACTTCCTACTTAAAGCCTCAAAGAGAATGTTCTCATGGCAGAGGAAAATAGAAATAAACAAATATTAGATAGAGTTAATAGTCATGGCCTAGTCAAATATACTGAAGAATGAAGGCTAATTATGAGAAATTAGACCAGATTTAACTCAGGCTGCATATTATTAAAATCCAGAGACATGTTCTCTAGGTACTTGGTATGCTCATGAAATGATATCCTTCTATTACTATTGAAATTACCCCTTTAGAAGTCAGAACTCTCAAAGAAAAATGTAGAACACGGTAACAGACTGAGAGGATATCGACAAAAGAGTTGAATTACAAAATGTGAACAGGATTGAGGGGAAAGAATAGTGTTGTACCAGTGAGACTGGTGACATTGGGGAGTGATTACCATCTCTCAGCCTGAAGTTCAGGAGGAGAGAGTAGTTATTAAAACTCAAAAAAAACACAGCTGTATGGAGAAGGCAATCTGAGAAGAGCAATCTGAGTGGGCTTCAATAGAGGGATGCTGCCAGCCTCCACAGAGCTGGCAGTGAGGGACAGTGAGGGAGCCGAGAGAGTAAGCACTTCATCCTCACTTTCCTTCTTTCCTCTGATGTTCAATCAGAGTCTCCTCTTGCCTGCATCTAACTGAAAGCTGTAAGACAAAGGAAGTTGGTTAAAGCAATGCAAGAATATTAGCTTCTGTAGGCATAGAACAGAATGAGAAAAGGTAGAGAGGGTAGAAAGTGATTTATCTCACTTCAGAAGAGAAGCTTGAGTCCAGGCTGCCAGACCCAGACTGCAATTCAACATGTTAAGCCCAGGAATTAATCAGGATAGTTGGCAGAGCAGAATGAGGAGCTGAGAGTTATCGAAGAGCACATACCGAGCAAAGTCCAAAATACAAAACCAGACAGACAGTGCAGCAAAAGTAATCTTCAGAAAGTGTTGGCAGAAAGGTAGATTCTGACAATGAGACACCCTAGGAGATTAGAGTCATCCCACAAAAGAGGGAGATCTGAGTTGGGCAGCCCTATATGAGCTCTTCCTAAATGGTTCAGCACACACAACTGTTCTTGAGTCATTAGGGAAACATAGCTGGCATAAGGAAATGTTTAAAAATTAATCACATTGCCTGTTTGGGTACAGTAAAATGAATTCACTCATATACTGCTGGAAGCAGTGAAAATTGTTAGTACCCTCTGGGAAACAATGTGTAGCAAGAGCCCTAAAATGTTCCGTACTCTTTGACTGAAAGTAACAAGTTTTATTGGATGCTTCATCGTATTTATTTTTAGTAAAAATGTATTTAGTAAGAAACACTGCTGAAAACATCTTAATATGGACTTAGAGAAGGAGATGCATTATATTCTCCCCCTGCTGCTGAGTTGGATTGGGATTACACTGGCCATGCTGGTCCAGCAGGACTGAAGAGGAGAAAATTGTTACATCTGGCACATGTCCCAGATTGTGTCTGCATAAAAAAAAATAATGCTAAGGGTGGAGCCTTGTTAAGAACTATGTGGATAGTTGAGATCCTGAGACAGGGGTTTGGAAAAGTCAGGAAAGACACAAATAAAGAGGATATACAAAGGGGGAGTGTATTTGGTATAATAACAAAAACAACAGTTGATCCCAGTAGCTGGTATATGAGATGATTCTGGGGATATGGAGGTAGATGTGAAAAAGGATTCACCTAACTGATAGGAGCCAGGGATCAGGCTGCTGAGTCTGTCAACGAGCACAGGAGGATTTGTAGCACTAAATCAACAACTTCGTAAGAGATCTTAACAATGGGTCTGCTTAGGATCTTGGGGCTCTCATGACAAGTGAATCAAGATGAGATCTAATAGTTGAAGACTTATATAGCCAAATTTCATAGGTTAAAGGGCAAAAGGGAAGGACTCTGCTTAAAGTAGGTTAATTTTGTAATAACCCACTTTAGAGAAATTATGTGGCACCCTTTATTAAGTCCAGAGCACCTAAATTCTAACACCTTGAGGAGGCCATGGCCAGGAGGAAACACTGTAAGATGAAAGTGACCATTTTTATCCCCAAAAGTCAGTGGCAAATCAAGCCTGGAGTTATGCATTCTTTTAGTTTGATAGGCAACAGAGTATAATAGAAAGTACAAGGACTTTGGAGACAGAAAAGATCTGTTGTTTAATCTCAGCCATATGATCTTGGACAAGTCACTTAATGTCTCTGAGCCTTTTCTTTAACAGCAATAAAAATAACTGCAAGTATTGTTATAAGAAGCTAATAATGTTGTATACATTAAAGTAATTTATGGACTTCTACATATGTGCCAGCTAGCTGATTTAATTATGCAACCTTTGATACAAATACCAACTCAGAATCACTGGTAGGAGTTAGTCATTATCTATTGTACCTTACTGTTATTTACAAATTAAGTTCTCCTTTCATGAGAAAATCCATACACTGATTCAAAACTAGAGTAAACTATTCAAATTTTGTGACCATTTACACTTGCCTAGAAATGAGAATACTGACAATTTTATTACTCTCTTGGCAGCTATCAAACTCCAGCACTGAGGGTGATGGACACTAGGGCACCTCACCACCAGTTCTTAAGGGAATTAAGAAAAGAGAGTAACATATACTTTGAAAATTTTGCTTAGAGCTTTGTTATAATATATATGAAAAGAAAGAAAGGTGCATATGGAGTCTGGAATGTACCAGAAAGAAGCCTGAATCTCATAGTTAAATTGCAGGGATAAAACTTTCAAAACATTTTATGTTGGCTCATAGGAGGTCATATTACAGATTTAACAGTACTACCTCCCATCTTTAAAGAATAATGATTATAAGAAAGAAATATTTCTTTCTTTATGTTAGTGGTAAAATCTGTGAAATCTAGAGTCTGGAGTTATTTGATAGAAATGTACAAATGCTGTTTTCTTGTTGCGACAAATACATCATTGTGGTGCAAGATATTAACATTGGGGACACTGGATAAAGAGCATACGGTGACTCTCTCTACTTCTCTGTATTATCTCTGCAATTTCTCTGTACATGTAAAACTGTTGTAAAATAAATGGTTTGTTTTTTAAATGATAGTTTTAACTTCCCATTAAGCATTTCTGTGAAACCTCAGAATCCAAATTTGTTACAGTACTAAAAGCTTAGACTATCACCAAACTATTACAGGAATTTTAGACAAAAATCTTGTACTTATAACATTTTTAAGTCAGAACTATATTAGGAAGCAAGAAGTGCCATGAGTTTTGTCACAAGATAAAGAGCAATTGTGACCTAAGGTCTATACTCTGGAACAAACCAGAAAGCTGAGTAGTCACTTTTCAGATTTCCAGAAAATACCTGATTTGTCAAAAGGCTATTTCACAGGCCCTTTCCTCCATTAATGTCTCTCCTTCTGTGTCCATTCTGGTTTTACAACTCACAGTTACACAACAGGATTAAATTTAAAATGTGAGTCAAGAAAAATGAGGGAAAGAATACAAACAGACGTATATTAATATTATTATAGGTGAATATTATACTCAGTTCTCTTCTGGGTTTGAGAACTCTCAAAAGAAAATTTAAAAGGAAAGGATAATCTTCTAAAATCATACACCAGAAAAGGTGAGAGGAAAAAACAATATTGAAAAAAAACTAAGATAAAGATACTATTCTCAAACAGCTTTGGAGGTAAGACATACTCTTTCCAGGAAAATTCATGTATAAATTATCTTGTTTTTCTGTCTTGAACATATAATTTCCAGAATCTTACCCAACTATGTAAATGTTTTTAAAATTTCAGCTGTTGAATAGTGAAGAGGTTCCCCTAAATTAAGGTTCCCCACAAAACAGTTCCCCACAAACGAAGCGTTTTATTTTAATGAAACATGATTCTTACATTCTAGTGATTTCCTCTTTTCACCGAATTTTCAAAGGTGAGTGTTTAAATAACTGAGCCAATAATTTGCTATCTTTCTCATGTGACACACATTATAACTGATTATACTTTAATTAAAAAATTTTTTAAATAAAATAAAATTTTAAATGTTTAAAAAAATTCTTAGGAGAAGGATTATGAATGTTGTCTTTTTTCTAATATACTGAAGGTTTCTAATAATGGAAGTATTATCAGCTGTCCTATATTGATAATGGACAAGTTTCTGATAGGGGGAAAAACTGACAATTATTAAGAATACACTGGGTGCCCTTCACTTTATCAGATTTCTCATTTAATTCTTTTAGTGAACCATGAAATTGATGACAAGACAAAGTATCTGAGAAGCTACGTGACAGGCAAGATGCAAAAGTTACTAATCAATTAATATGGAATTCAAACATGCTTGTCTGACCCCAAGCTTGTCTGAAATCTCAGAGATTTCAAATTGTATGTATTCAGTCAAGCAGCATTTCCTATCCTTTTCCTTGAAAATGTTTACTAGAAATGTGTAAACACATTGGAAGCTATTCCAAATGTTGAAGGCAGACTGAAAAGTAGTCATTAAGAGGAATGAAGGAGATTGCACTTACAGCCATCCGACATTAAGGGAGGAACTGGAAGTCTATGAATAAATCTTTGTGATGGCAAGTAACATGATAAATGAATTGCTTAGTAGAGGATATTAATAATATAAGTGGCAAAAGTTTTATAACTAACTTTTGGAGAAAATAACTCAATTACACGTGCCTTTTAAATTGCCTATTTTAAAATTGTATTACTGTTGTATCTTTATTACCAGAAGAGTGAATTTGTCCTCAAAAGAATATTTGGAAAGTGTTTGATAATCATCAGAAATAAAATAAAATATATTAGTATTTCAACCATCCAGCAGTAACTACCAATAGTGTAGTGATATATATCCTCCAACTTAAGTTCTACATACACTTACACACACATACACACATATATAAGTATACCCATATTAGGACTATATGATACGCACTGCTTGGACAAGAACAATGTTCCATGCCATTATTATTTTATCATATAATATTTAATGAGTCTATAATTTTTCAAGATTTTAAATTTCTCTTCTTTGGAAATAATTGGGAGTGTTTTTGTGACTTTAATATATAATTGAATTTCTTTTAATATTAGAGACTAGAATTCTTTCCCAGTATTTTCTTTTAAGAATTTTTAAGTCTACAGAAAAATTCCAAGAACACAAGAAATACCTAAATGGACCTAGATGCACCAGTTGTTATCCATTTTACCATATCTGCTTCATCTCTCATCTCCCTCTCATCTCTTTCTCCCCCCACACATATATATAGACACATACATTTATATGTGTGCATGAGAGTTAGCTTGCAGACAGCGTGACACGTCACCTCTAAATACTTCAGAATAAGAACGTTCTCTTTCTCTTAAATAATCACACAAATACACACACAGAGGTAATTTAACATGAATGTAATATTAATGGCTAAATTATAGTCCATATTAAAATTCTTCTTCTTATTCCAGTAATATCCTTTGTTGCTTTTGGTTTGTTTTGATTAGGATCCAGTTAAGGATTATGCATTGCATTCAGTTGTCATGACTCTTTAGTCTTCTATAGTAAATTAGAGGAGGAAAGAAAAGTCCCCAACCCTCTGTCTTTTGTGCTACTGAAATACTTTATGCACACAAGGCCAGTTGTCTTAAAGAATTTCTGTCAGTTTGGGCTTATTTTCTCATGATTAGATTGATTCAACTTTTTTTTTCTCTTTTAGGATACAACATAGTGATGTCTTTCCCTTTTCTAGGGAACATACCAGAGAATATCAAAAATCAAAATGACAAGTCAAACTCCCTTTTGTTAGTGAGGAGTTTGATCACTGTGTGAAAGCAGTGTCAACCAGATTCCTCCATGGGAAAGGAAAATTCTATTTTTTATTAACAACTGTTCTTTGGGATGATTCAGTGAGACTAGGTGAATATCGTATTCTTTATCTTTCTCACACTGTTTTATCATCCATTGATGACTCTTGCATAACTCAAGCATTATGATCATTTTACAATGTTGATGCTTTAAAAATTATTGTATCTCTTTTATGATTTAGTTGTCGTTTATGCGTGAAGAGATTTTACCCACTTGCATTTCATTGTTCTTTGTTCCGTTGGTCAGTGTACTGTAATCCAATTCTGACATCACTTATTTTTATGTTCAGAATTTCCCAAATTTGGCAGAGGGAACTCCTAAAGCTACTTATGTGTCTTTTTGGTATGTTTCCATCCATTTTTAGTTTTTGTTGTTGTTCTTTGGTTGTTTTTTTATGTTTGTTTATTTTCGCTGATGGAAACAGCAACTTCCTTTATTTCTGACACAAACAAATATTCCAAGAGACCCTTACTTTTCCTGAATTCATTAGCTCTTGTTTCCCCAAAGAGCCCTGATTCCTTAGAGTAAATGGGAAGTGTTACTTAGCAACTGAGATCTGGTGTTAGGTGTGCTGCTTGTTACTTGAGTGTAACACCTGTAGACTGAGATAGTTGTATGAATTCATACTGATTCCTCTAATTTCAATCTAACACCACAGAGTTATTCCTCTCATTTCTATATTTACAAATGGATTCACCCTTCTCCCACAATAAGAAACTTCGTTTCTAACATCAAATAGTCTGTCATTGGCTAAACATTTAAATATATACATGTATACGTGAGTTTTTAAATTGCTATAGCAATACACTATCAACAAAAAATCTGCTAAGTATCAAGTCATCTTTACTCTTTTTTACCTTATAATAACGGCTAATTGTGTTAAAGTAGATTAGCATGGCTCAAAAATAAAAGCTGTATAAAAAGATAGGTTAAAAAGTTGTCTTTTCCCCCTTCTTTATTCCTTTTGCCCAGTTCTCACCTACCAATTCGATTAGTTTCTGCTCTTCCTTCCTGTGTGTATTTTTAGAAAAATTAATGTAAGTATGAATATATTATTACCTTTTTTTCTTCCAAAAAGTTACGATGCTACATATGCTTATGTTGCACTTCCTTTTTCTCTTTTTCTCCTCACTTAACAATATATTGCCAATTCTTAGGGATTTATCGCTTAGGTTTTTACATCTGCCTAATATTTGCATTGTGGATGTACTAGAGTTCATTCAGCCAATTTTCTAGATATGGCATTGAAATTGTTCCAGTATTATGAAATGACAAGTAACCAATCCAGTCTTTAAAACTCCATTGGAATTGGGAATGAACAGCTATTTGAGGTAAAGATATAATAGATAGGTAGATATTTTAAAAATTTATGCTATGGTTCAATAGCATAAAACAATAGTGATTGATTCAGTTCCATACACTTACTTTTTTTCTTAAGTGTACCTGTTTAAAACTGACAGGTATCCCATTCCATTTACCATTATGTTTTTCAGTTCTTTTTATCTTAATGTTTTTTCTATACATTTTGATTCAGTATTATCAGTTATATGGTTTTGTGGTAATTCTACTCCAATTTTTTTCAATTATTTAAAATTAAGTATAGTTTCTATACTTAAATTCTTCCTGCCTAGATTTTTGCCTGAATATTTTTTTAAATAAAACCTACCTATACTATATTTGCATTTTTCTAATATATTTTGTCTCACCTTTCTATTGAAACTCACTGCATTGTCTTTTTTTAATTTTTTAGGTGAAACTCTTAGTGTTAACATGTATTTGGATTCTTTGGTTAAATTAATTTTATAACCTGTATCTCTTAATAGGTGAATTAAACCCAGCTCATTTCATTCATGTAACATATATATATACTTATTTCTATATATTGTTTACAATTTTCTGCTTTATTAATTTATCTGGGAAATTGGTTCTGTCTTTGCAAGAATTTTGGAAATTATATGTTTTATTTATAATTTTATTATAATCGTATATTTTGTTAGTAGTACTCTTTTTCTGGCTTAACAACATGAGGTCATTTCCCCCCGAGTCCCTCCCTCTCAAACTTGACAATCCAAGAATATCTGACTTCTTCACCCTTCTCCCCAACCCCATATTCATACACATACACATGTTTATTATGATCTTATGGGTCTTAAAAAAATTGGACAAGATGAATTTTTTTCAACACTACAGTAGTATAGCTTTGCAGCTGGTTGAATCTGGGTGTGTGGAATTACGGATATGGAGCAACGAGGATTTAGAGGACTGTCTCTTCAATAAATAGTATTGGAAAAACTGGACACTTAATTTACTCTGATTTTTATGAAGGCTGGACCCATTTCAATCTCTCTTTTCTACAGTACAGATAATTTTTATATTTAAGTTTATATTTTTATTTCCATTGTATTTTTTTCTGGTCATGCTTAACAGATCATATATTGAATTTCTGTTTTCAATTATTCCTTCTTTAGAATAATAGTTTTATGTTTTATTTTTTTCTTCTGCATTTCAGAGGTGCTTGTTTTTCACCAGTTTTGTTCAAAAAAGCTTTTAACACATTTGCATATTGCACTTGATATAAAGTGGATTTTAATTATGTTGCTTTACTTTTTTGGCTTCTGACTTCTTCAACTTAGCAGTTTCTCTTTTGATTAAACATCCTATGGTATTTTAATTTCCTGTATTTAGGTATTATGATTCTTCTGTCCAAAAACTGTGTGTTTTTGCTGGATAATGAAAATTCCAAACAATTTATCTTTCTGTGGAAACATACTGTCCGAGAGTATAGGATTTCTTTGTTTTTTTGAGCAGCTTCCTCCTTTACACATGCCCCATGTTGTTGTGTTGTTTATATATCTTTGAGTGGAGCACAGTCTGTATCAAATTGCTCTCTGCTGTAAAGTATCTGTGTTCTCTGGGGGTCGCCTGTCTAATCTCTGAACAATTACACAGTCTTGTTATAAAATATACAGATATACGGTAGGTTGAGACACATGTTTGAGTAGTCCCAGTCCCAGAGTAGTTCTTTGAAACTGTGATTGTTCATTTTCTTTCTTTATTTTTTTGTATGTTCTGAGAAGCATACTTTAAAAACTATTACTCCCATTTGAATTCTTAGCTGATTCCTTGGTTTATTTTTATTCCTGACTATAGTAATTTGTTCAGCTTATGCCTTCCAAAGCACACAAAACTGCTGACAGCCTATGCTCCTTATGCCCTTTGGTCTTTTAAGTTATTGCAAGATGTTAGCATTTAAATTATTGCAAGATGTTAGAATTTGATCTTTTAGTGATTTGGCAGATGGATAGATGATGAATTTTTTTTTTTCTTTTTGGTTTATTTTTTCCATTGTTTTGAAAAACAGTTCAGTTGTTAATTGGGAGAGACTGGTTTGGAGTTGGCTACACAGATTCCATTTCCATTCAGAAGCACAGAGATCCATTTTAAATTTGCCTTTGATATATGGCACTAAAGCCTTGTGCCACAGGGCTGAAGTGTTCATGGAGAGGTCAGCTAAGTCATCCCTCAGCCTGAGCTATTCCAAATACCATTAAAATAGACTCTTCTCATTCAGGGAAGCAGATTCTACTCTTAAAATAATTCTTTCCAAGATCTTATAACTGTTATAGGAGAGACTGTCTCTCTGATTTATAATCTAATTAAAGCCCTTTTACTCTTGTGTCTTGGAAGAAGAGATCTGCTCCTTGTCTATTGTTAAGGGCCATTTCATACACTCAAGTCTCTTAGTAAATTCAGAAATCATCCTTTCTTCCTCTAGGTCAAAGGAGCATGGTTTCATTTGCTTTATCTCATAGGGGCCATTGCCCAGACTTTTCATCAAACCTGGTAGTTTTCATCTGAAATAACTCCATTTCATACTTCACTGAGATGACCCAAATGATGTCCAGAATTTTTTTTAATAAAGTTAGAATTCTATGTGTATGTCCTAAGATAAGGTCTCCTAAGTTCTTCTTATCCCTGTTGTTTGTTGCACAAGGGATGAATCAAAGAGCTAGGATGCATCTCATTTCTCAAAAACATAAGGTAGCTGCATGTTGCTGTTGACTGTTTGAATATGCTGTGTTTTAATTTCCTGACCATAAATTTAGGCTTGCTAACTTATTTCCAGCACTTCTCATTTCAAATTAATAAGGAAATGTCATTTGTAGTTTTCAATTTGTATCAGTCACACCAATTTAAATAAAATGAACATTGTGAATCAGGATTTTAAATTCAGGACAAATAATAATTTTGGAAAAATGTTTTATATTGTGATACGTGCTAAGGGGATCAGTATGCTTACTAGCGAATAGAATAGGAATTATTTAAATTATTTCAATTCTATGTTTTAACTCGTTATTTGGAACAGACAATTTTGAGATTTTGTTCAGCTTTACTGAGGTATAGTGGACATATATGGTAAGATATTTAAATGTACATTGTGATGACGTAATATACATTATGAGAAGATTCTTCCCATCTAGTTAATTAACAAATGTATACTTCACATATTTGTCTCTTATTGTGTATGAGAACATTTAAGTTCTACCTCCTTGCAAATTTCATTGATATAACAGTGTTATCAACTGTAGACACCATGTTATAGATCTTTAGACTTTATTCATTTTATAGCTGAAAATTTGTACCCTTCTACCAATCTGTAATTTTCACACTCCGCAACTACTGGCAACAAGTTTTCTACTCTGCTTCTATGAGTTTGACTTTTTTTTTTTTTAGATTCCACATATAAGTGATACCATGCAGTGTTATTCTTTGTCTGGCTTATTTCATTTAGAATAATGCCCTCAAGGCCCATTCATGTTGTCACAAATGGCAGGATTTCCGTCTTTCTCTTGTCTGAATAACATTCCATTTTATGTATATACTACATTTTCTTTATTCATTCATCTGTGGATGGACATTTAGGTTTTTTTCACTTCTTTGCTATGGTAAATAATGCTACAGTGAACAAGGGAGTGTAGATAACTCTTCAGTATCTTGTTTTCATTTCCTTTGGATGTATACCCAGAAGTGGGATTGCTGGATAATATGGTAGTTCTATTTTTAATTTTTTAAGGAATCTCCATAGTGTTTTCCATTGAGGCTGCACCAGTTTACATTCCTACCAACAGTGCACAATGGTTTCCTTTTCTCCACATCTTTACCAGCACTGGTTTTCTCTTATTTTTGATAATAGCCATTCTAATAAGTATGAGGTGATAACCTCATTGTAGTTTTAGTTTGCATTTCCCTGATGATTAGTGATGTCGTACACTTTTTTATGTACCTGTTGGCCATTTGTATGTCTTCCTTGGAGAAATGTCTCTTCAGTTCTGCTGCCCATGTATTAATTGGATTATTTGGCTTTTTGCTATTGAGTTGTGTGAGTTCTTAATGTATTTTGGAAATCAACCCATAATCAGATATATGATTTGCAAATATTTTCTCCCATTCTGTAGGTTGCTGAATCATTTTATTGGTGGCTTTCTTTGCTGTGTAGAAGCTTTTTAGTGTGATTTAATCCCACTAGCTTAATTTTTGCTTTTGCTGCTTTTGCATTTAGTGTCAAATCCAAAAAAATCATTGCCAACACTTGATGTCAAGGAGCTTACCCCCCTCTTCTAGAAGTGGAACAGATAATTTTGAATTCCCCATTACTCTAATTTTCTCTTTTCATGGCTGCTGCTACCACTAATGCTATATCTAGGCCATAATAATACTGAATGCTAGGTTACTAAGACCACTAATATGATATTTGAATGTAGTCTGCTTCTTTACCAGAATGTGGTTCTTAATCATCAGCTTCTTGACTACAAAATATGAACACTGTTGTTAAACCTTCTCTTTATCCAAGCTTTTGGCAATGAGGTGCTCCGTAGCTCCTCCCTTCAAGAGTTAATCTGTTTTCCTACCAATCAAATCTGGGATGGCCTTATAATTTTCTTTGGTCAACCGAAAGAAGTGATTCTGTGACAGTTTAAAACCTAGGCCTTAAGAACTTCCGCACATTTCTCTTTACTCTCTTGCAACCAATGTGTAAATATACCCAAGCTAACCTACTGGAAGGTGAGAGATCTCATGAACCACAGCCACATCAACTCAGCTTTCCTAGCTGACAGCCCAGCTGCGAAACCAGCACTTACTTAATCCACAGCTTACTGCAATCCATAGGGGTCCCCATAGAGACCAGAAGAAGACACACTTAGCTGATGGGAACCTTAATTTTATGCACAAAATTATGAAGTAAATAAATATTATGGTCTTAAACTGCTAAGTTTTGGGATGGTTTGTTGCTCAATAATAGCTAAATAGTACATTATGACTCTGGGTACCAGGTGATGGGACAACCCTTTTAGGAAAAGTCATGCTCAGTTTAATCAGTCATTAAACTTCTGAAAGTCAGATAGCCCATAGATCCAGATTGAGGAAGGCACTACCCTTGTAAGAACAAGAGATTTAATTTTTGTCCGATATTTTCTTAAATTTTTTTTTCACTATGGAGGCAGTAGTTTTATGTGTCCTTCCATCACCCAGCTCTAAAAACTTTATATTTGCAAATATTTTCTCCCATTTTGTGTGTTGTGTTTTCACTTTCTGGAGAGAGTCCTTTGAAATATAAAAATTTTTTAATCTTGATGAAGTCGAGTTTATCTGTTTGTTTGTGTTGCATTTGTTTTTGGTGTCATATCCAAGAGTTCACTGCCTAATTTAAAGTCACAGTGAATAATTTATACCTATATTTTTTCTAGGAGTTTTATAATTGTATCTTTTATAGTTATGCTTTTAATCTATTTTGAGTTAATTTCTGTATATGGTGTGACATAGGAGCATATTTCATTTTTTACATGTGAATATTCACTTGCCTCAATATCAGTTGTTTTCTTTTTTCTAGTCTTACTGAGGTATAAATGACATACAGCATTGTGTAAGTTATATAGCATAATGATTTGACTTACACACATCGTGAAGCAATTACCACAATAAGTTTGGTAAACATCCATCATCTCATATAGATACAAAATAAAAGAAAAAGAAAAAAATGGTTCATATGATGGAAAGTCTTGGGATTTATTTTCTTAACATTTTTCATATGTAATATATAGCAGTGTTAATTATATTAATTATATTAATCATGTTGTACATTATATGCCTAGACTTAAAGAGTTTTGTTTAATTGAGATGATCGACATGATGATAAGCTAAGTTTAGTGCAGGGTGTTAACTGTTCTTTCATCCGCAGGGATAGACATGTATATTAAAGTTATACTACCTTAAGTGATTGTGAAGGGTTTAAAACTGGAAACAACTCAGGTCTCTAACAAACCTAAGTTTAAAGGTGTGCAAATTTGTTCAATTAGTACAACATTTTTAAGGCTATGTGTTCTTAGTTGAAAATTAGTTATTTGTATTTACCTGACAGGTAAGAAAACCATGAAATAATATATTTAAAAGCACCTAATATAAGGCACGTATGTAGCCAATAAGTATGATTTCCTAGCCCTCTAATGGACATGCAATTTAAAGGTAAAGGTTGGCATAGTCCTGTACCAATTTTGTTTTCATTCCAATGGAATTTGAAATTTTGGGCAGTGAATGAATAAAATGCATTGTAAGGAAGTAATTAAAATAAAAATTTAGTGTTTTCCATATTATGTTTGTAGGTATTCCTACATTTATTGTAGTTATTAGTTCTCCCTCACAAACACATCTCAATACCAAGCATAAGTCTTAAGCAACGGCACCGTAGTAATGCTCTGTGTTTCCTGAACAACATTATGATACACATCTTGTTGGAAAATCCTAAAACAAAGTAGATCTTTTGCTACTTTCATATGTGATATGTATCTCTTTTTAAATTGAGAATAGGTAAAATGGATAACAGAAACAGTTGTTAAAAGTGGACATTTCACATGAATACAGCATAAGTGAAAAGATTAAACACTAACCTAGAGGTCTGTGATGTAAATTGAACCTGTAATGTCAAAACTCCTTAGAACATGTAATGTGATAGCAGCTATTCAAGGCAAGTGATAACAGCAAGTAAAGGCTCAGGGAAAGCATCAGTAAAAGAGAGGTTTGTTTTGTATATTTGTACTTTCAAGATTATAAAGTAATTGAATTGACTTACATGTTCATAATCATAAAAGGATAGCATTTCAAACTGTATCTTTTAATTTATTTAAAGATATTACTATAGCATCTTGGGTTTCAAATAGTGTATGACTAACAGCCGCCAATGCAATCTCTCCCATTTTTACATTAAAATATCCATGAAGCTCATAAAAAAATGGAAACTCACAAGTAATAAAACTAAGAGGGAAAGGCAATCTATTGTCAGAATGTCGTTGGAGCAGAACTGAAAGATAACCAGATTCCAGTTCATGGTACATCTGTTCTTTATTCTATAAATAAGAACGACCCCAAAATATAAGCTTCCTGTTGTCTAAGCCACCATTCATTCCATGATTGGAAGACATTGAACCTTTACCAACTGAGCATCCGTATTTATCTTAAAAGACTTACGTGTGAAAAGAGTAGATTTCAGTTCCCTCTAACAATATTCTCTCAATCCAAATATTCTTTTCATATAGGCAGAGAATGTAATATAGTAATATTCAGAGTTAATATAAATTGACTATTTTAATGCCAAATGAGATGCTAAATGCTTTAAATTTATTATCTTATTTATTTCTTGCAACAAACCTGTTTACTCTTCAGTTATAATTGAGGAAATAAGACTAGCACATTATTTATGTTGAACCATATGAAGTTACCAGTTACCACTCACCTATAAAAATATCAATTTCATGATTCAACCTAACAGTAAGTAAGCATATCCAGCCCTGATATCTAAGTTTTTATGAATCAGAACCCCCTAAATCTCATAAAACAACTGAGAAGAAAGTGGAAGAGGGGCTAAAACTCTTACTGTGTAGCGAATTTTCAGAAGAGTTTGACTTCTTGTAAAGCATCGTACACTAGAATATTGAAGCAAATGCTGAAAATGGTCATTCAGCTTCAGAACACCAGAGAACTGGACATAATCAGATAGGTTAGCCCTTATTATGCCTTTAAACAGTGCTGTAAAGTCCCCTGGAAAAAGGAATTCCATAGTATGGTTGAAAGAAGGGAAAGAAAAATAGAGAAAATGAACACACATTAAACTCAATTTATCTTGCTGCCCCAGCTTTATAATTATTTGCTTTATAATGAATATATCTTCATTAGCAAGATGGAGATACTTGTAGTCTTAGGAGATCTATATGAGAAGGTGTTTAGTGAAGGGAGTTTAAAAGGGATTTGAAAAAGGTGAAATGTTTCAATAAAGCATTTCAGTAGTAAGTAAAACATTGAATTGAATTTGTTTTTTTGAGATTTTTTACAAAGTCTGTGGCTTCTGGAGCAGAAGCTCTCATTCCTGCACACTATACTTGGTCATCTTTCAGCAACATCCTTGCCTATTCAATTTGGTGACTTCAAAATTAAAGGACCTTTAGAGCCTCCCCGCTTTTAATTGCATGTAACTCTAGGTGTCTTAATAAACAATTGTTCTTAAATTCAGTAATTTAATACATTCTATTTTATTGACAAAATTAAAAAATATTCACAGACATATAGAGATATACAGTTATACCTTTACAGAATATAAAATATTTTAAAATTTATTTATATTAACATATTTCCCTATTACAGTGCAATGGTTTTTCCCTCTGAGAACATCAAACACGTAGGTAGAATGCATGAGGGGCACTTGACTAAATGCCTCATGTAATTTAGCAGGTTTCTTTTATCCCTATTTACAGAGGAAAATTGATACCTCTGAGGCTCATGCTGAGGTGAAATAACTTACTCAAGGTCACAGATTGAATAAAAATCAGCCAGGATTTGAACTAACCTAGTTTGACCCTCATTTAGCAACTACCTTCTACCAAAATGTTACTCATATGATAATTATGTCTCTTGATATTGTGGGACATTAAGCTCTTTGAGTTAATGCAAACCATTTCCAGTATGACACATACATTCAAGGGTCATCTCCCTTCACATACTATTCTCCTAGCAAGAGTTAGTATTTTTAAATTTCTATTTATTTTAAAATATTGACATCTCCTATATCATTTATAGGTCTGATTTTATAAAACTGCAGACTCATCAAAATAATGATTATTGACTACAAGATAATGAAAGTTTTCAGTACTGTGGATAAATATTATAGGTTATTCTTTTTTATTTATTATGACAAGCCCCAAGTACTGAAAAAATGTGGATGATAACCACATTCATTACCCAAATATTACAATTGTAACAACAAAGATTAAACAGAAAATTGTAGATGAAGAGATTTTATTGATGGTAAGTTGACTTCTAGATGAAAAAGGAAGATACTTTAAGGGTAAAACTTTTTTTAGATACAAGATAATTTAACTTAAATTAAACCAAGTATAAGGCTGTAAAACATATTGAATTAATCAGTTTCAAGGTCATGAATCTTTTATATGAAGCCACTTTTTAGTTAAAGATAAAGCTTTATAGTAATTTTCTTTGCCGTTCTTAATACCAGTAGATTCCTTATTTCTCATAAATGCTGTGAAGTCATTTCTTCAAGATAGGACTTTGTACCTGCTTTATTGCAGAACTCTAAAAAAAATGGGAGGTTAAAATTTTCATTGATTCTGTGTGATTTTCAGATTTGCATACTATAAATTACATGGGCAATAAATAGATTTAAATACAATATACTAAAAATATAATCACTTACTCCCTATCAGTATGCACTTTAGTCTTGTTAAATTAATTTTGTTTACCAGATTACTTTTTAAAATAATAGTTATCAAATCTTTATTCATAAATCAGATTTATTGCTGATTTTCTTTTCTTAAGTAATACTGCTCTGAAAATGAAACTTATACTTTCCTGGGAATGAGAAGCATGTTTCCTTTTGTTTCAAAGTGATTTAGAGGATGAAAATACAGATAATATTATTAGATTTACAGGAACCTATGAGCATGTTTTATAGGCATCACTGTGTAGAATTCCTCCTCTTTTCCTTGGACCATAAAGCAAGTCTATTTTTGTTTTTGTTTTTAATCTGACAAAAGAGATTACCATCATTTTAAGAAGAAAGCTATGGAGGTCTTTTTTCTTTTTTTTAAATTATATCTGTACATTGAAGTGCTGAGGTAAATGAAACTCTGAAAACTCTACAATCTTATATTATATATAGGAGGATTCATAGTCAATTCCCATGAGTAGATTTATTCAGAAATTCTTCACTGACCACATTGATTTCATGCATAGCATGAAACATCAACATGTTTCAACATGATAACAGGATCTACGTTTGTTTTTCCCCACCAATATTGGCCAATAATTTGCCTTCCATCCTCAATCTGCCTTCTCTCCAAATATGTAGATAGCTGCCCTCTCTCATCAAATTGTTTGCTCTACTCCGTTATAACTTTCCTTTAAAATTCTGTATAGGTAAATGTGGTCCAGTAAGGTTACTTTCCTGTAGGAATTTCTGGGTAAACTGCTCTAGATTACTGGTCATTGTGCTATGCTACTTTGATCCCTGTCCAGCTGTGATAAAGGACCCCTTTGGCTCATGTATACATGTTTGTTTTCTATGACATAGTCTATTACCCTTTTAAATGCAGTATAAATACAGTATAGAGGTATCATACTCACATGTAATAGCTAAACAAGAAGCCAGTTAATTTCCCTTTTTGCTTAAGCTATTTTGAATTTGCTTTTTGCCATTATAATAGGGAAAAGCACTGAAAAATGAAAAGTCATCTGTGCATTAACGTACTTTAAGTTGTCAAAGACTAATAAGGAATACCAAATAGTGAGAATTTCTTCAACTTCAAGTTTAAGGATGTTAAATTATGAATAGCAAAGCTCCTGGACAAATTCTTATCTGTTGTATCTTTTTTAGCCAGTACTGATTTATCTACTGGCAATGGGGCTTGGGGGACTTATAGAAAAAAGTCAGGATATTGGTATATTTGCTGCTTATTTCCTTCTTTAATAATATCCTACTAGAAAAAGCTAGGCTTTTATTCAAGCTGCTCTTGTAAAAGATGAGAAGAAGGAAAATACAGTTTTGTTGAGAAGTACTGTCTACTTAGAGTCAGCAATCTAAATGATTGAGAATCAAATAATTATGTACTTTGTGCAGTTGCAAAGTGTCCAGATTTACTGTCCCATATTATATGTCCTCAGATTAACATTAGAACATAAAATGATAGGGAACTCGAGACAATGGGGAATAAAATATTAGGATCTAGCTAAAGCCAGAGAACAGAGTAATGCCAGGTGCCCCAGGCTCTCTCCAAATGCTTTCCAATATTTATATTTCTGTAATGCAGTATGCGATTATAATACCGTTAGCTGGGTCTCATGACTACAGACTATCATTTCTGAGGTAAGTGGCAGGTGGAAATGGTTTAACTGGGGGCTGAGGGATAACTCTCAGAAGTACTGTTAAAGCAGAAAGCCCTGAGGCAGGGTCCAGATTTGAAGACCATAACTCAACTTCCTCTTTAGGTTTATTTACTAGCTCTTAGATTCAAGAAAATTCAAATTTCCCCATATCCAGGTTTTAAGAACTATTTCTAGAAAAATTCCTAGCAGGCAAAGACCTAGATTGGTAAAACAAACAAACAAAGATGAAAAACAAACACTAATACAGTTTTCTGGTTCTTGCAGTCATGTCAGATAAAAATGATAGGCTTAAGTGGAGCATCCCTCAAAAACAGAGTCTTCTCCGTGGCCAGTGAAGACAAGGGATAAAAGAGATAATCCCTGACAACAGAACTTGAGTCAGGCGAAGAGGCTAACTGGGCAAATGCACATTGGCTGAATGTGCCAAGGAAAATGCCTATCACGTGGAGACCCTATACTCAGAAGTAGATACAGGGAGTAAGATCTCTCCTTTTATACAAGGGGTAAAATATTAGTTACAGGAGATAGAGGAACTATTGGGGAAAAGAATATTTAATTGTATACATAGAAGGAAAGCCTAATTCTAGGTACTTTTTTCTTTTTCTTTTTTTCTTTTTTTTTCTTCTTGAATTACCTCACAACACTTCCTTCTTATCAAGGACTGTCATTTTCCATCTAATGAGATTGTCAATCACATAAACCCAATTCTTGGCTACAGGGTAGTCTGATAAGAGGATGACATGATAAAATCAAGATCAATTAAAAGTCTGAGATGAACCAAGCATCATGTAACATGTTACTGCTAAGGACACCTTTGCCACCACATGGAGAGAGAGGAAGAGCTCTGATTATAGCTTTAGATCATTTCATTCTTTTCTAAGCATCATTTCCTCTGCTTATAGTACTGTCTCCCCAAATATTGTTTGGAAAACTACTCTTCCTCCATTCTCAGCCACATGATTTGAGTGGGATTAATTTCAAATCGAGCTCCAAAGGTTGCCCTAAAATTGACTTAATCCAATCAGCAAAGCTCATCCATTAGCCCTAGGGATTAGTTTAGTGATTGAAAAACAACCCAATCAGTGCCAAGTCCTTCTAGGAAGAAACAGATTCCAATCTCTCCCTCTCTCTCTTTTTAAGGCTACACTGTATTCATTGTATGTATACCATAATTTGTTTGTTTGTTTGTTTTCTTCCAGTTTTATTGAGAAATAGTTTGCATACAGTAGTATATAAGTTTAAGGTGTACAACATAACAGTTTGACTGCCATTGTGAAATAATTATCACAGTAAGTTTAGTGGCCATCCAAAAACAATGAAATAGAAAAAATTTTCTTAAATATTTAAAAAATATTTTATTTCCTTGTGGTGACAACTCTTAGGATGTATTTTCTTAATAACTTTCATGTATAACACACATCAGTGTTGATTATATTTATTATGTTGTACATTACATCCATCCCTATTACTTAATTTATCTTATAACTGGAAGAGTGTATTTTTTGACTTCTTCCAATTTCCCCTCCCCTCTTCCCTTGTCTCTAGTATTCACACAACTGATTTATTTCTCTGTAAGTCTGCCTGTTTTTGAAGTGTAATTTACCCACAACACTATGTTAGTTGATGTCACACAGAATAGTGATTTAATATTTCTATACATTTCAAAATAATTACCACAGTAAGTCTAGTTATGATCTTTCCCATAGAAAGATATTGCATAGTTACTGACTGTATTTCCCACACAGTACATTTCATACCCATGACTTATTTTGCAACTAGAAGTTTGTAACCCTTAATCTCCCTCACCTATTTCTTTCCTCCCCCCACCCTCTCCTCTCTGGCAACCACTTGTTTGTTCTCTAGATCTATAGCTCTGTGTCTGCTTTGCTCTGTTTGTTCAAATTGTTTTTTTTTTTTTTTTTCAGATTTCATGTATAAGTGAAATCATATAGTATTTGTCTTTCTCTGACTTATTTCTCTTAGAATAATACACTGTAGATCCATCCATGTTATAGCAGATGGAAAGATCTCATCTTTTTATGATTAATAGTCCATTTTATATATATGTATTTTATATATATATATATATATATATATATGTATGTATGTATGTATCTCACATCTTTTTAATCTATTCATCTATTGATGGGCATTGAGGTTACTTCCATATCTTGGCTATTTTAAGTAAAGCTACAATGAACACAGAGGTGTATACATCTTTTCTAATTAATGTTTTTGTTTGCCTTGGATAAATACCCAGAAGTGAAATTGCTGGGTCATATGGTAGATCTGTTTTAAATTTTTTGAGGAATCTCCATATGTTTTCCATAGTGGCTGCACCAATTTACATCCCCACCAACAGTGCACAAAGGTTCCCTTTTTTCCACATCCTCACCAACAATTATTTGTTATCTTTTTGATAGTGGCCATTCGACAGGTGAGAGGTGAAGATAATGTCTATTTTTTATTGGTATTCTCTGTTTGATGAGACATTATTCTGTTTCCTTTAATTCTTTGTACATGATTTCCTTTAGCTCTTTGGCACACCAGTGATATGGCTCAAGTTGAGTGTGGAAGTTTTACTATGATTAGAAGTCACAGATTAGAATCTAGGGCTGTCAGAGGATCTTTAAGTTGAGAGGGTGATCCTAGATATGAGGGAACACTAAGAGATGAGCCCCCAAATTTGAGTACAAATTGTCCTTCAGGAAACTTAGAAGCATCTGGCTTGAACTGAGCAAAGATTGATGCTTAGGTGCTAGGAGAAAGAGTTTGAAATCCAAATTCCACCAACTTAGTGGTAAAAACAAGGTAAAAATCTTGGGTTTTATCTACTTGAAAGACAGTAGGAAAATAGTTTAGGAATAAAAATTGTATACCAAGATTAAAGGAAAAAAATAAAACTGCAAATCTAGAATTCTGTATCCAGCAAAATCAAAATCCTCTTAAAATAATGGTGATAGGAATGAATTTTCATATTTTTGTTACCAGCAGATATACCTGAGAAGGCATGCTAATGGAAGATCTTTAATGACGGAAAATTATGTCAGATGGAAATCTGAAACTACAGGAAAAAGTGAAGAACACTGGAAATGTGAGTAAATATAAAAGATTAGTTTTCTACTCTGTAAGTCTTTAAAAAGTCCAGTGAAGATGGTAAATGTAGGTATATTACTATAAATTCTTATATTATACATGAAGCATTATGATGTTAAGTAAAGATAAACTGTGATTAAGTGCATGTTTTAATCCCTTGAGCAACTACTGAATAAATGAGACAGTTGTAGCTAAAAACACTAATACAGAAGATAAAATGTAATGCTAATAACCACTTAGTTCATCTAAAAGAAGTAGGAAATAAAGATTAGAGACAAATAGTAAAACAGGCAAACAGAAAACAAATTTGAGAGGGGAGCTTTAAACCCAATCACATAAACAGTTTTATTAAATGTAAGGAGACTAAGTCCAATTAAAAGACAGAGCTTATCAGGCTGCATTACAAAGCAAGAAGTCAAATATATGGCAAGGGATGCACTTTTATTATGTAAATTCATGTAAACACTAAACATATAAAATTTGAATGGTTATATTAATATCAGATGAAGAAAACATCAAAAAAGAAATATTTCCATAGTTAAAGAGGGAACATTTCATAATTGTAAAATGCATTTTATTGAACTATATAAGCAATTTTGAATGTGTGCATCTAATTCAAACTGCATGATGCAAAACAAAATATAGATTTAAAGGCTTTATAATAGCTATCTATAGCTAAAGACTTAAATCTCAGTAACCACAAAAATGTTCACAAAACACCATCAAAAAGAGAAAAATGTAAAAACACAATCAACTAGACTTAATCTGTATTTAGAAATCTACACCAGCAATAGTACAATACACGTTCCTTTCAAGTGAATATGGTATATTCACCAAGATAGACCATATGCTGGACCATGAAAAAATTTTGAATATTAAAGCATTGAATCATACAGAGTACTTTCTCTCATTACAATGGAATTGAATTAGAAAGCACTTAAACTCTAGGGAAAAATCCTACATATTTTGAAATCAAGCAGTAAAGTAACATGTAACTCATTATTGCAATCTACCATATTAACTGAATACAGTAGAAAATCACATAATCATCCCAATTTAAGCAGAAAAATTATTTTACAAAATGCAATACTCACCAGGATTAAAAAACAAAACAAAAAATAACTTCTCAGTTACTGAGTTGTATCAGTTTCTTTTATATTTTGGATATTAACCCTTATGCAATATACAGTTTGCAAATACTTTCTCCAGTTTGACAGGTTGCTGTCTTATTTCATTGATTGTTTCTTTTGCTGTGTCAAAGTGTTTGAGTTTGATGTGGTACACTTAATTTTGGTTTTATTGCTTGTGCAATATACAGTTTGCAAATACTTTCTCCAGTTTGACAGGTTGCTGTCTTATTTCATTGATTGTTTCTTTTGCTGTGTCAAAGTGTTTGAGTTTGATGTGGTACACTTAATTTTGGTTTTATTGCTTGTGCTCTAGGTGTCATATCCAAAAATTTACTGCTAAAGACCAAGGTCAGTGAACTTTTGCCCTGCATTTTCTTCTAGGAGTTCTATGGTTTCAGGTTTTAAGGTTACATCTTTAATCCAATTTGAGTTAATTTTTTGTGTGGTGTAAGATAGGGATCCAATTTCATGTTTTTGCATGTGATTGTCCAGTTTTCCCAATACTTATTGAAGAGAATATCCTTTTCTCACTGAGTGTTATGGCTTTGTCCAACATTAGTTGACCATATATAAGAGGGTTCATTTCTGGGCGCTCAGTTCTGTTTTTATGCCAGCACCAACTGCTTTGTTGTTATAGCTTTTGTGTAGAATTAGAAATGAGGAAGTGTGATGCCTCCGGCTTTGTTCTTCTTTACAATTGCTTTGGCTATTAAGGGTCTTTTTTGGTTCCATAAGAATTTTAGGGATTTTTTTTTTTTCTGTATTTCTGTAAGAAATGCCATTGGAATCTTGGTAGGAATTGCATTGAGTCTATAGATGGCTTTGTGTAGTATGGACATTTTAACAATACCAATTCTTCTGATCCATGAACACAGGATATTTTTCTATTTATTTGTGTCTTCTTCAATTTCCTGCGTCAAAATCAAATAGTTATCAGTGACAGATCTTTCAACTCCTTGATTACATTAATTTCTAAGTTTTTTTAAAAAAGACTTTTTGATGCTATTATCAATGGAGTTGTTTTCTTAATTTCTTTTTCAGATATTCTATTGTTAGTGTATAGAAATGCATCTAATTCCTGAATGTTGGTATTTTATCCTGGAAATTTAGTGAATTCGTTTGTTAGTTCTAACATTGTTTTGGTGGCATCTTTAGAATTTTCTATACATAAAATTATACATCTCTGTTCCATTTTTCTGTAAACCTAAAACTTATCTAAAAATAAAGTTTATTGATTTAAAATATAATTTATAATAGCAGAAAAAATAAAATACTTAAGAATAGATTTAATCAAAGTGACAAGTAGATTCTGAGATTTATATAAAAATTTGAAGGCTCTGAAATAGCCATGACCATCTTGAAAAAGAAAAACAATGTTGGATGACTTAAAACTACATGATTTTAAGACTTAATGGTAAGGCTTACTATACAGTTATCAAGAGAGTGTGATGTCAGCATAGCAAAAACAAATAGATCATGAAACACAGTAAAAATCCAAATATAACTCTTGCCTGCTTGATCAATATATTTTGTTCAAAAAACCAATATAGTTCAGTGGAAATAGTAAAGTACTCTGAACCAATCAAGCTGATATAACTAGTTCAAATGGAAAAATAAACTATAATCTCCTCTCCTACTATACATGAAAATTAACTTGAGTAGGATCATAAACCTAAATGTAAAAGCTAAATCTTCTGGAAGAAAATACAGAAGAATGTCTTTGTGATTTAGAAATAGGCAAATATTTCTTAGACAAAAAACTAGAGAATTAATCATAAAGGTTTTAAATTATTACATTTTATTTCATAAAAATTTAAAGTGTATTTTATTCAATAGATATTAAGAAAATAAAAATGCAGTATATAGACTGGCAAAAATATTTATGATACATATAGCTGACTAAGGACTTCTAGCTGAGGGGAAAAATATATATATACACATGTTTAATGTGCATGTGCTTAGACAGGAAAATTCAACAAATTAAAATGATAATAAAAAGACAGCTAATCCAATAAAATGTACAAAATACTTGAAAAGAATTAACAAAATGAAATAAAAATAAGAATAGGAAATTATTTTGCATCTACTTGAGTGACTAAAATTTGAAAATTTGTGGTATCAAATAATTGGTGCAGATGTAAGCATTTAGGGATCTCATAAATTGTGAAATGACAAGGTATATAAATTTAGACATATATATTCTATGACTTACCAACTTCACTCTTGGGTATTTATTTAAGAGAAATGAAAACATATATTCACAAAAGACCCCCACAGTAATGTTCATAGCAGCTTTATTCATAATCACTAAAAGCTAGAAATAATGATGGAAATGTTCATAATGAGGTATGTGGCATATTCTTATACTGGAATAACTAGAAACAGTGTATTGATACACACAATAACATGGATGAATCTCAAAAAAAATATATGCTGAGTGAAAGAAATTAGACACAAAACTCACGCATGATGTGTGAGACCATTTTTAAAAAGTTAAGATCAGGAAAAACTAATCTGTGGTGATAAAAATCAGAACATTGATTGCCTCTGCTACAGAGTGGTTTTAATGGGGCATGAATAAACTTTCTGAAGTGATGGAAATATATCTTAATTGTGGTCTTATTTACATTGATGTATTTATTTTTCAAAACTCATAGAGCTCTGCATTTTACTGTAAGTAAAGTATACCTCTAAAAATTGTTACTAAAGAATTCCAGAACAAACTATTTTAATATTAATTACATTCACTGTATAGTAATTCCTTAATCCTTGTTTCCTAATACCATTTATTTGGAATTTTATTTTATCCATGTTACTTGCTGTTAGTGTTAGTTAGTATCTGAATGTATTGTAGCTTTAGAATCAAAAGACAATGTAAATTCTTCTGTGCAAAATAGAATCTTAGTATTACAATATATAAGTCTGAAGCTTTATTTACCCTGCATAACTTATTTGTTCATTAATAAATATTTTAGTACTGTATAATACAATTCTTAATATATTTACCCAGCATAATACTTACCCTGAAGCTATATTTACCCTTAATATCTTATTTTTTCATTAATAAATACTTCTCAGTACTGTGCAATACACTTGTGGGTATAGTGGATAAAAAAACAGAATCAATGATCTTATAAGAATTAAAATCTGTCAAGGTACATATTAACATAGGAAATTTCAGTTAACATGTAAAATTAACCTTCACAATCATCATTAATATCTGGGAAATACCTATTGAATCTAGAAGTGTGGAATTTATTAGAGTCCTATGAGAACATTGTCAGTGGAATATTAGAAACCAAAGTCAGTGTATGGGTGAATGGGATATGAAGTGAATATAGCAAGCACTGACTTGTTTAATGGCTCTGGATGCGAGGATAGTGACAAGAAGGCACCTGGAAGAAGATCTGGGGTCAAGTAAAGTGAGTTTGTTTTAAAATTAAGTTGAGAGCTAAACATATTCAGAGATCAAGAGGAAGGAACTGTTGATCAGGGAGAAATGAAAAATACAAAAACTAAGGGACATTTTTTAAAAACAAGCTCTCTAAGGGGGTAGAAAGTTATCGGATCATAATCACATCTATTAGGGCTATCTTTATAAAAAGGATGGATGGCTTCTTAGTCCATCATCATTTGAGAAACAGGAGAAAGGATGCTGTAATTGTTTCCATGGGGGAAAGTAAAGAAGTGCCCCTCTGACACTTCTGTTTTCTGAATGAAATTGGAAGAGATATGCTCTGCTGATCTTGCGGAAGAGAGTTTCTGAGATAGATATGTGGGATATTGATAAGATATGTAGATAACTAGAGAAGGGTTAGCTGAACAAAAGAAATGCAGAATAGCTATTAATGCATTGTGAGTTTAGATAATTGATAATTATATCAATTTTTGCAATGGTGTGAGTTTCATTAGCATGTTTCATTATCAACTGGGTAGTGATAAAGACAGATAGTTGAATTGGCCCAAGGGTCTTGGTTTCACCAACCAGGCATAAGAACAGAACAATCCGATAAGTCATTTAAGTATAATGTCAAGAAAATGATTTAAATGCTACCAAGGAGACAAAGGCACAAAGTGGGTGAAAAAATACAAGAATACAGTTTTACTGAAAGGATAAATACAACTTATGAAAAAGAATAAAGAAACTCTGTTTTATTTTCTGGTGAATAAATCCAAAATTGTGACTTTTCCCCCGAGTCTTTACATGTCAGCAAGTTAACATAGTAAAATTGGAAAATGAACATATGGTCCCTGGAGCTGCCTATTCTTTTTCCAAAGCAGACGATAGTTTCCAAAAGGATAAATATTAAGATACAAATAATGGTAATGTTTGATCTTTTTTAGTTTTAGCATGCATTTATGTGGTTGTTATCCACAGTAGTGTCTATCACATCATTATGGCAAGTCATGAATTTTGTGAATCATTTCCCTACCATATGGAGATGTTTAATTTGAAGAGAAATCAAAGATTTTTTTAATCTCCATAGATTTGGCAGAATTAATTTACAGAAAACTTTGAGAATAAAAATCTCAGTTTTTCCAAAAGTGACATTGTGAAAGCCATCTGTTTATCACAGGCACTAAACCATAAGCAGTCTCCCTGGGGAAAAAAAAAAAACTGTAGCAAGAGATATAAGCATAGTGGGACGAGCAGGTTGCCCAAAACAACAAGAGGTGAAATTTCTAGAAGCAATGTGAATGAAGAAAAATATCTTTTAACAGTTAAGCACCTCCCTTCAGTGTTCCTCTTACTCTGATTGGCACAATAAGCAGAAGAAAGACATTTCATTATTTCTTTTCTATTCTAATTTAATTTAATTTAATTTATTATTCTCTAATTTTCTACTCTGGGTTACACAATACACATCATGATGTACATTTGATTCTGTTAATCTACTGAAAAGACTTTGAGCACCTGTCTTGTCATTCTGAATAATTCAAACCCTCAAAGTGATTTTTCATCAATTATTATTCTGACTGAAAGAGACAGAAGTATGTGTTTTTATCCCAGTTAGACAGTAGCTTATTTGCAGTGATATGATAGACCAGAACAAGGAGCATTTGGGTTGAGTACCTGCATGCATAGCAACAGATGCCTCAGAAATAATTGAGAAGTGCATATTTAACTTACAGCATATAAAATGAGAAATGGAAATAAAGTAGTGGATAAAGAAGATCATAAACCAATTAATATCTATGTTAAAATTAACCTCACTTTTCTGGAGCGTCTCTGGAGAGACAGATATAACCACTAACTTTTTAAAGAGGAAACATTTATATTAAATACATGCTTGTAATCTCTAAATCGTGTAGACATATGATAAGAATTTTAAAGGATTTATAAGGCTAGAAATGGAGAAAAATTTGAACACAAGAAATTTATGGACTGCACAGTGTTTTCATAGTATTTGCTTTGCTTACTACCTAGCTGCTATACATTATCTCTTGGCTCAAAGGATCATGAAAGCTTACAGAAAGAATGCATACAACAAAATGAAGGTAAAACATAAGCACAAATAGAGAATCCAAATCAGTTAAAATATAAATAAGACAGAAGCATCTACAAACTATAAATTCTCTATGAGCTTCCTAACAGCCAAATGAAAATGAAAACATGATCAATAGATACATGTTTTAACCGAGGAGAAAACAAATATCCATTAGATAAAACAAAAAAGTTCCTTGAATTAAATTATAAATGAAATTTCACATGTGGAGTTTCATAATGGGAATGATACTGTAAACAGTGTCCACGATAATATTTCTACAGCAAATGTAGTAGCAGAGTTTACCTCTCCACTTTTGAAGCAACCTCAGATTAAAGACCAGTGAATAGTATTAAAATACAAATTACTAAAGGCAGTTATACAGTGAGTCAATGAAATAAGGTCAAAACACATAGCATTCAAATAGTCTGTAACAGGCCACGATGGAATTCAGTATGTATATGAGTGTGTGTGTGTGTGTGTGTGTGTGTGTGTGTGTGTGTGTGTGTATTTAATATAGCCAAGTAAACTTTTACTTGCAATGTATGTTATCTAATCTATTTTGTATTAAAAAATATTGTCAAAGACCCCATGCCCTGAACATACTTTCTCCTTTCACGGATCCATAGCTCTGCTTACGTGGTCACCTTTAGCAGTCTGTTCCCTCTCCTCAGTTGATGCCATTCTTTAGAAATTAGGTCAAATGCTGCTTCCTGTTTGATCTTCCTCAGGAATCAGTATCTTATTTCTCTAGGCCCCAAAAGAACATTTTTTCCTCTCTTACAGTAGTCTTCACACTGTGTTGAAATTACTTCCATGTGGGTGTTTTATCAAAATGCAAGTTTTTGAAATCATGCAGGTTAACTTATGCATGGTTGTTCCTTCAATACCTAAGACTAAAATTCAATAAATATTTTCTGAATGAATAATTATAGAAAAATATTTTTTGTTAAGGTAAGAAAGTGTTAATTAGTCTGGAAACCAGTGCTTCAGTGTGTTCTGATAATTCTCTCAAACTATTTGATAATATTTTTGACCATGTTCATTTGTCAGAAAGGTAGATTTACAGCTTTGATCAGTCTCAAAGGAGTCCATGACCCAGCCACCTATAGGATAAAAAACACTGGGGTAAAAAAGACAAACATTCTGAGAATGTTACATTTTTAGTCTTCTAAATAATTAGATTTTTTATCAGATTTTATAGCTCCTCAAATGGAAACAGTTTCTCTGGGTCTCATAAATATTAAATACATTTACTATCTAATTGTTAACTGCATTTATTTTGTGGGAGAATAATTTTTTCTAGGGCTTCCTAGGATCTGTGGACAATGTAGGTCTTATTACAGCCAAACATATTTCAGTTGACCTCTGTTTATTGGCTGCAGAAGGAATGGCTGTTGTCTAAGCTAAGGGGCCCAAGTGGTAGCACTGTTGGGCCAATTATTAATTATTGGGGGATGCAAAAGATAATTGCTTTTAGAAATCACTATATTATGCTTAAATGATTTAGTACTTGATGGGGAAAAAGCTATGAAAATAAGGAGATAGCTTAGCTATATTAATTGAAACATTTTTTTCTAGATTTTGACCTAGATATATAACAATTCTTTCTGTTTCTAATGCCAGTTCCCTTATACAAAACTATTGTTTTTTTCTGAATTTAGGGCATGTAATACATGAATTTAGGCAAAAACCTATTAAGTGAATTTGAATTACAGAATGTATTGCACTTGTCAATAGCTTGAGATCGCTTAAAACATGCGGTTTTATTCTGGAACTATTACTAGAATAAATTAATCATGATCACAATCACCTTAATCATATCATATGAAAAGTAAATAATTCATCATGGTTATGCATCATTCATTTCTGGAAAAAAGACATAGAATTAAAAATAGAAAAATAATCAGTGTTCAAGATTGAGGGAAGCCTTGAATGCTAGGATAAAAGTGAACATTATTTTCTTACCATTGTAACTCTATCAAAAGATTTTAGCAGGGAATGGGCACATTTTTTAAATGGACTTTGGTAAGGTTTCTGTAGTTGTTTTATCTTGAATTACTTGAAGGGAGTTGGGGTGTGACAGCAGACAGGCCAGATTGGTAAAAAGCTACTGCAATAATAAAAGAGATTAGGTCTTGATGTAGGGGTTTTATCAGTGGAAATGGAAAGAAGAGGACACACATGAAAGACATTGAAGCAAGGAAATTAGTCATTTTCATTAATATTTCCCTTTACTGCAGACTTTACTTTAATAATCAGCTAGAAGATATTTTCAATATGGCTTCTCAATGATCCCCATCCATTTAAGATTTTAATCAGGCAGTTACTGTCTAGTAATAAAATGACATTTAATGTTATAATGATGGGCCTTTCAGAGAGCTCTCATCAATGATTGAGTTGATGCTCAGTAATGAGTTGATCTGTATTTAACACACTGTGCTTAGTTTAATGAACTTAAATTTAATTTTTGCCAGAGCTGAGAGCTTTAAATCAAAGTCATGACATTGTGTTCTCACTAGAAAAGTTTTAAAGATTTCCATAAATGTACATGACAGAATTATTTTTCCATGGGCACTTAGAGAATATTTCTGACTTTTTCTAAACTTTATAGTTTTCCTTTTAACCACTATTTTAATTACCAGTTGTTTGCTTAATAATTCATAAGACTTTAAAATGAGGGGAGATAAAATATATTGTCTCCAAATTTCTAGGTTAATGAAGGATGACTTATGAAACATAGTGTTTTAAAAATTGAGATTAAAATGGTTTCTCCATGTTATTTAAATGTAACAGTATTTTTTAAGATAAAATTCAATGGAAAAGGAAATTACATAACTCAACAGTTAAGGGCTGTTTGGATTACGCTTCTTCCCAGTTCTATCCGTCTATCCATCTATTTGTCTCTAGATAAATATTTATCTATATACTGATTTTTAAACATTTAGTCACTCCTGAAACATGCCTCTCAGGCAACTAATAACAAGTAGGAGAGAACTATTTAAAGATTCCTATTATTTGTATGTATTTTCTTTATATCATAGGACATAATAAAAACTGCAGTAACATTAGTGAAACTCTTCATAAGGAAAGGGAACAATTTACCTGCCATTCAAGTTGTTTTCATTTGTCCATGTTCTCTTAGTGTGCAAGTGAACATACAAGTAAGTCTTAGTTATCACTTTACTGTGAATTTAATTTTAATATTTTTTAGTATTTCTTAGTATTTTCTGTTGAATATCACCTCAATGCATGTACATTTTATTAGCTGTGCAGTATTTATTTCATTTTAAGTATTTTCTTATTGTACTTAATTGTACCCCCTCAGTATGTATAATAGTGAAAAATGGCAATCAGATATCCTGCAAAAAATTCTTTATGCATAGAGATTCATTTTTGCCTTTGGAGTATTTTAAAATACACTTTTATAATCCTTTTATCATAAAACAAGTGCCACGATACTTAATATACCAACCTAGTCTGTTTAGTAGCACATGGAATTGGGGGCCAAATCTTTTTCCCATTTAGACATAGCTCAAGATATATATTTTATAAATTATTTTCTGAATAATTTCAGAACACTAGCTTTTGCAAAGAAAAGAATATCTCACTCAGACTTTGTAACAATTTTTAAGTAAACTGCTCTATCTTGATGTATGACTTCATATTAACCAATCTTTTGGGTTAAATATTCTAGACTTATAGAGACCATTTCTACTGACCAAGGACTTAAACACATTATCTATCCAAGAAAATGAAGCATTTAATAAGAAACCTAAAATAAAAATGTGTTCTCATTTCTTTTGGCACTTGAGGGGAAACTGTAGAACAGCTCAGAGATTTAACTATAAAAAATGGCCTCTGTGCAAAAGTTGCCACTACTTTTCATGAAAATAATATGACATTTTAAAAGCAGCCCAATATATAGGCCACAGAAGAAAGGGTCCCAATGGAAAAATTATGATTGTCACGTAAATTAAATATTTCCTAAATGTAATTCAGTTCTCTTCCTGCTAGTAAAAGTAGAAACTGCTTTAAAGTTTAGATCCAGCTCATAAATTATAACAATATTAAAGAGGGCCTTTGTGGTCCAGTGAACCAAGGATTATTTGGGGTTAAAGGAATTACAACTTTGTCAACAAAATTTACAGTGATGTGTAAGCTACTGAAATATTTTGCTTTATTTGATTTGACAGCCTCTCATGATCACTAGTACCTCAGAGAAGATGCTAGGCTCTGATAAATGATTTTGCCCTCTACCATTGTAAATTTACTGAATAATTGTCAGTACTTTTCTTCACCTTATGGTTGAGACATCCATCCACATTTCAGGTATCTGCATAGAGTTTTCAAGTTAAATTTCTATTTTCAAAGCTATTAAACATGAATTTTTAACAACCATTAAGACTACAGCTAGTGTTACCTCCCACGCTGCTGACTAAGATTCAACAGCTCACATCAACCTTGGTAGCTTGCCATGAAAGTGAAAGCTATTCCCTATTAAATTACAGAACTAAAGCTTTACTGTAAAAGCTCATCTAAGGTAGCTGATCAAGCTCTGACATACGTCAGTAATGAGCTTAAAACCCAGTGCCTCCTGAAATAAGTGGGAGATTTACACGAGTACACATCTGGCATCATGTAGGACCTCTCTGACTTTAAAATAGGTAGTAGATCCATTGTATCCACATTTCCCAGCCAGGATCCAGCCACCTACTACAAACTCAGTAGGTAGGCTATCATCCAGCTAGACATTGTGATTAACTTCTAAAAAACTAATGCTAGACCCTCCACGCTGCTAAGGAGAAGTTAACCAGGTAAATCACTAATTTCTTCCTCCCAGAAAACCCTAACTGTATAACTGTGTAACTTTAACCCACGGTGTTATGGGTAAGAATGAGAGAACGGTAAGCCTGGATTTCTACTTCGAATATTGAAGGAGTCTTTGAGAGACACTGATATGTTTTTGTTTCTGCATGAACAAGTCTATTGACTCAGACTCTTAAACTATGGATTTTCTAGGTCAGTTCTTCATAAAGAAAGGGGAATGGAATCAGGTCTAGTAGCAATGAGAGCAAAATAGAATCACCATCCTATAGTTTGGAAACCAAACTTTCATTTCTTAAATTGAATTATTTTTCTCATCTGTCTTTTTCTCCTTCCCTTTTAAAATTATTTTTCATAAAGCCTAAATGCCAGGGCCCTGGATTCTTAATACCTGGATTCAAACTCCAGTTTCATTGCTTTTTAGCTCTTTGACTTTGGTTAGTTGCATAAACCCTCTGCACCTTAGTTTACCAGTCTTGACAATGGCCATAATAAGTATCCTCATCTCACAGCACTGCTGTGAGAATTAAATGAGTCAATGTACACAAATAACTTAAAACAGTGTATATACTTGAGCATATAACAGTATATATATATATATATATATATATATATACACACACACACATATGTTTTATATATCGCATATAACGTGCCCAGTAAAATGTTGCTATTATTACTACTTAGCATTTTTCAGTAAAGTTCTACTTGTGGGCTTTCCTTTTATTTAACACTGGGCAGCATATTAAAAATTAACTTGTGGAAGATTTTTAAAATGGAAGAATTTCTCGTCCCTGGAATGCAGGTAATGGAGGTAGTTTAGAAGATACATTATAAAGAAAGGGTCTTCCCTGTTAAAGTAGAAATCCATCAAGGGTTGAGTTGAAAAAAATTCTAGAAATAACATTTTTGCTGCTAAAGAAGAAGTAACTAATTAAATTACTAAATTCTTCCGCCCAGAATACCCTAATGGTATAGATATCACATTAAACCTACTCTCAGAATTTATGCACTTCAGGAGTGACGTTAACTATCTTAATTTTCATATTGCTTTTTCACAGGACATTTTAACTGAACCATGACATGCTGCAGAGATTTTTAACTGATATTCCTGGTTCTATATTGTGTCATTGTCCTCTCAAAAGTAAACCACCAGATTTTTCTCAATGTGAAAAATATTAGAGGGGATAAGAGGATAACAAATTATGTACATATGTGAATGTGTGTGTGTGTGTAATGGTAATATCAGGCACTGAGCAGGATAGCATATAACTTGCTAGTAGTAAGAGGTGTGTGGGTGCTGAAACAGTAAGTCTGTTGCAAACACCATTTTTTTACAGCAGGCAAGAACACTGTCTTGTAAATATACAAGGACAGTTAACAGTTCCACTAAAATGCAATGTGGTGCTAAAAGGCCACAGAGTGAGTAGTAAGTAAATGCAGATGCTTTTAAAGACAGTGTGAAACACATTTTACTGTGGTTCTTATCGCCTGGCAATTATGCTGACTTGTTTAGTGTTGCTTTCAGTCTTTTTTTAAATTCCTTCAAGTATAGAGGGTAATGCTCCAGTGTTCAAAGAGTGCAGCAACATAAAAGGGTCAAGAATTCCTGCTACAGTAGGAATACACAACACACACACGCATATTAAGCTTTGAGGCAGAAGACTTGTCTTCCAACTGTAAGTGACCAGTTTTGTATCCCTGGTCATGGCACTAGATCTCCCTAAGCTGAGGAATGACGATCAGTAAGATAAGTATAACAGTACCTCTCAGATAGCAAGGTCTTTGTGAAATAAAACAGACACTGCATGTAAAAGAGCATTCTAAATAATAGAGACATCTTAAAAGATTCCAAAGATCTTATAATAGAACTCTTTGGGAATGGGACATAAAACAGGTATTTATAGAAGAGTGAGAAGAGACGTATAGGGCAGGTAGCAGGAGCCTGCTCAGCTGGCATGTTCAAAGCTAACAGGTATCAGTCTTGGAAACCAAGTAGATGGAGTTATGCGTGTCTCAGTTTTGTCAAACACGGACTATCAACTGCCCCATCCATGGGCTTTGCAGAGGTTGTGGCAGCTTCAAGGGAAACGCTGTACCTGCTTAAAGCACTATGCCTCGTGATCCCTCTGGAGAGGACAAGCAAGTGCATCCGAAGCCAGATGCTTGCCCAGACTCCTGCTTAACAGAGACTTTCCTGAAACGGAATGAATTGGAATACTTGACCAGAATAGGTAACAGATGGATTACTTAAATGCACGTTGGAAGAATTTATGGTATAGATCAATCCTAGCTATTTTTTTTAATCAGTGTTTATTCTGTTCCTAAGGGTATCCACAGAGTATATGCAAAGATCCTGAGGAAAAAAAAAAAGTTAAGCTGTTTCATTTCAGCTTCCCTAATGGAAATGTTAGCGCATCTTAAATCTTTAGAATACATATGAGTAGAAATCTGTAATGCACAGGAAAAAATTAGTAGAAGGCACTGATAAGGTTTTAATTTTTGTTTCCAGTCCCCTTCACTTTGTTATTCTTGACCTCCCCCACTAGAGATGAAAAAAAGTTTGAAGTATTAGAATTGTGACATTTTTGCAAATGATGTGTTGTGTAGTTAAGTAATCTTTATTCACAACCTAGTCTTTATATCTCAAAAAATATTTTTGAATTATTTCAGTAGAGTCCTTTAGGCTGAAATAAAAGAACTCTAGGCAGTAAGTCAAATCCACAAGAAGAAATAAATAGTATCAGTAAAAGCAACTATGAGGACAGACAGTAAAACACTGTAAATGTATTCATTTATAAATATTTTCTTCTCTGGCCTGGTTTAAAAGAAAACTGAATAAACAAATATTCATAAAACTGTGCTCATGGGTTTATAAAATATAAAGATGTAATTTGAATGACAATAGTAGCACAAAGCAGGGAGAGAAACTATGCTGGAAACAAAGTTTCTGTGTTGAAAAAGATTAATCTAGACTGTTTAAAGTTAAAATGTTAATTGCAATCCTCAGACAACCACTATGAAAATAACTAAAAATATATATAAAAGAAAATATAAGGGAATTAAAATGCTGCATTAAAAAATATGTTTTTGGCAAAAAGGAACTGAGAATAGAGAAACAAAAAAGATATAAAATATACAGAAAATGGGAAAATAGTAGGCTAAACTACCTTATCGGTAATTTTATCTATGTAAATGGATTAGACATTCAAAAATTCCAATAAAAGGCAGAGATTGGCAGAATGAAATTCTTTTCTTAAAAGTATTTCCAGTATGCTCTATACAGGAATACACTTTAAATTCAATGACAAAAAGAGGTTGAAAGCAAAAGAGTCAGAAAAGATAAACCATGCAAACAGTGAACAAAGGAGAATGGGAGTGGCTGTACTAATATGAGACAAAAAAGAAAAGACAAAAAGTGTTAACTAGAGACATTTCCTCAAGAGAGCTGTTCAGTGGGGAAAAATCATTTGTCATTTGAAATTAAATGGAGACATGACAGATGCTTACGGAGCATCTCTCTTGCTTCCAGGCCCAGACTGGAAGTCAGCCCAAAGTCCACCACAGCGGTAACCCCCAAACTCACCCTCGCTCAATGCCCAGCCTTCACTGTCTTCATACCACAGTGGAAACTTGTTCTTGGAGCCCTACCCCATTTTGAGGTGGGGATTGGTGGGGGAGATACCATCAGTGGCCTAATTTTTTTTATCTTGCTTTAAATTAATTTCTGTTGCATAGGCTGGAATGTGACCTGAGTATTTCCTGTTGACATACTGAGATTCGCTATTCAAAGTTTAAACAGCATGTTGAGTCTCCACCGGCCCTGGCAGGATGGTAAAATGCTCTTGGGGGCTGCAATTCTTTACGAATGGATTGTTTTCTCCCCTGTTGTGAATGTAGAGTCCAGCCACTCCTGAATTCTACTTCCAAATTTTTTGAAATACGAAGTTTCTTGTATCTTACCGGTTTTGGAAACTGAGTGGGGAATTTTCAACTACATTAGGCCTCTGTAAACCCAGTTATCTCCTTTTCTTGCTGCACCCATAAACACACCTGTGTGAAATCAAAGGCTGTAAAGGAGCAGGGGAAATCTGGTTTATCCAAGCCATTTCACAGAAGGAAAGTCCTCTGAATAGTTTAAGATATTTTTGTTATATTTTTCCTTAAAAATGAATATATAATAAAAAGAGGAATATTTAAGCAATTGGACCTCTGAGAAGGCACGTTGTAGAAATCTGGAATTAAGTAGGTGTGTAAAGCCCCTGTCACCTTCTTTCCGCAGTCCTCCTCACCACCGAGAATCCAATAGAGAGGTTTCTTTGAGTAACAGAGAAAGATGTCACCCTCCAGGATATCCCAAAGTTATGCAATATCCTGAACATATACCACCAAACAGAGCACAGATAAAAGACAGCACATAGCTATTTGAAGAAATAATTATATTAGGGAATGGCAAATAACCCCGATAAAAAGAGACCATCCTCTTCAGAGGATGACTAACATCGAGGTGGTTAGATAAATCTAAGTATATGCAGGTTTGCTAGAGTTTTTCAGGATTTTTGATCCACTTCCACACTCATTCAGGTTGCAGTCTCCATTTCCCTGCTGGCTGTCAGCTGGGGTGACTCTGCTCTGTCACAACCCCCTCCATCTTCAAACCAGAAATGAGATTCTGAGTCCTTTTCACACTTCAAGTCTCTCTCTGACTTCCTCCTTCTGCTACCAGTTTGAGGCATATTCTCTGGTTTAAATGACTGTTGCGGTTAGATTGAGTCCACCTACATCATTTCCTTTCTCACAGTCACAAAATCAGTTGATTAGTAATCTAAATTGCATCTGCAAAAATCCTTTTTTCTATGTTATTTAACATAATTATGAGTATGATATCTTATAATAGTCACAGTCCTGGGGATTGTGGTAGGAAATCTTTTTATCCTTCTTCAGCAAAATTTTTATACACATTCATATCCATTTACCATATAAAGAGTGTATACCATGCCATTATTCAATGAAACAACCAATTCATACACCATGTTGTAACCATAAAACCATGGTTCCTTAGATAACAGTGAATACAGTGATGAGTGCGGAGATGAGGAAAGAACTTCAATGATTTTGACTTCCATAAATACATGTATGATCATGGACTCATTTATTTGTGCATTTTACTCTCCTTATTAGCTCAAAATTACTAAAATAATATCCATACTGCAAAACAATTATCAAATAAGAACTTTGTATTGAGGGAAATGAATGATCTGGAGTGACAAGTAACAGGAAAATGCAAATTACTGCATATAAATGTATAAAGTATTTGCTAACAAGGAAGGAAAGAGATCCAGGAGCATAAAGCCATCTTTCTTTTTCCTTTTTTTTCTTTCCAAAGGGACTACAATGTTTAGAAAGAGAATTAAGAATATTTCTTTTTATGTGATTATTTTATTTTTGAATGACTTTCCTATTGTTTTTATAGTTGTGTGTTTTCTTATACTTAGTTTGATGTCATTATATGAACCCGTAACTTTAAGGGCCTCAGGATTAATGGGAGATCTTTAAGAATGATTCTCTTTTAACTATTCTGTAACAAATACCCTTCAACATATCGGCCAACTGCCCTTTCTCATTTAAAATGAAACAAAAAACTGCAATAATATGTTTGACGAAGTTTGAACAAAAAGAAAACCAAAGGATTTCATAGTTACTATATAAAAGTGTTAGTAACCTGTCAATACTTTGAAAAATTGTTGCTAAATATGGATCATAATGGACAGGACTTACAGGAACAACTGAGGGTGGACTCATTATCCATCATTTACAATATTTTGTTATTATTGATGTACAGCATAGTGATTTAGTTATACATACATATATTTTTTTCATTATAGGGTACTTCAAGGTATGAAATATAGCTCCCTGTGCTATACAGTAGGATCTTGTTGTTTATTTTAAGTATGGTAGTTAATATCTGCAAATCCCTATCTCCTACTTTATCACTCCACCCGCCTGGTAGCCATAAGTTTGTTTTCTATGTCTGTATGTCTCTGTTTTGTAAATAAGTTTGTCTCTTTTTTTTAGATTCCACAGGTAAGTGATATCATACGGTATTTTTCTTTCTCTTTCTAGCTTACTTCACTTAGTATGGCAATCTCCAGGCCCATCCATGGTGTGGCAAATGGCATTGTTTTATTCTTTTTAATTACTGAGTAGTATTCCACTGTATATACCATAATTTCTTTATACAGTCATCTATCGATGGACATTTAGATCATTTCCATGTCTTGGCTATTGTAAATAGTGTTGCTATGAACACTAGGGTGCATGTAGCTTTTCAAATGAGAGTTTCCTCTGGATATGTGCCCAGTTGGGTGCAGCTATATGATTAGTTCTGGCCAGTGGACTGTGAGAAGTGATGACAACAGTTTAAAGCATGTTAACCAGTGTACAACCCTTTAGCTTTTATTTCCCCTATTGTGGGAACCACAGCAGTAGTCTGTTGTTGATGAAAGGAAGCAACCTAGACTGACAAGTAATAATATGGAAAACTCGCCCTAAGAGATTTTCTCACTTCTTTTTAAACATTTAGTCTGAATATGAAGTAAGTTCTCTTGTATTCTACCAATAATGTTTTGTGGTTGTTGATTAACACAGTATATAGTCTAATCTAACCTGATCTCTCTAAATTAAGAGAGACTTTGCTAATGATTTTGGCTAATAAGTCACAATGACCACATGTCATTTTAGCTTGAGTAATGTGTCCACCTAGAGCAAACCATTGTAGCCTGGGCTATTTGATATTCTGATGGGCCAGATATAGGATATGTACCCTCTCTTATAGAGATGAAGATAATCCCTAATAAAGCCCGGAATGGTTCCACTCAGGAGAGAATGGTCTTGTTATTAGAAGAGAACTGTCTTGTACTGATAATGAATAAACAATAATAGTAAGTGACTACTGTGTATATCCCCTACATACACTTCCCCATTGTTAGGGGCTGAATCATGCCCCCTCAAAAATTCATACCTTGTAGCCCTAACCTACAGCACCTCAGAATGTGACTGTATTTGAAGATAGGCTCTTAAAGGGATGCTTAAGTTAAAATGAGGCTATATTAGGATGGGCCCTTATCCAAACTTACACATGCCCTTATGAGAAGAGAAAAGTTGGATACACAGAGAAATAACAATGTGTTCACGCAGAGGAAAGGTCATATGAGGACACAGTGAGAAGAGTTACTTGTGAGCCAAAGAGAGAGGCCTCAGGAGAAACCAAACCTGCAGACACCTTGACCATGAACTTCTAGCCTCCGCAACTATTAAAAAATAAATTTCTGTTATTTAAGCCACCCTTGGTGGTATTTTTTTTTATGGCAGCCTGAGCAGACTGATATCACTCATTTATAAAAATAACATTTTCCTAGATAACCTAATGTTGCCATCCAAAACTACAACCCTAAACACACTCTTCCCTCTTCAAAGTAGGCAACTCAAATGTCAGCCTATATTGTGTCAGTTCCAAGTTCAGGAATTTTAGTTAATATGTATTTCTCCAATCAGTTTCAACCTGCTATCCCCTTAGGATCCAGAACCTATAGCTAACTTACAAGATTTACAGGGAAATTCTAATAATCACAAATCAGTATTAACAAATAGCATTGCTTTGCAAATATAAATAAAATTCAGCATATATAAATAAATTTACTGACACTAAGTAGCTGTGGGAATATTTAACGCATCTCTTTGAAAAATAAAATAGGGAGATGTCTAGGTGATTATAAAGTATATAACATATGTTATATGTATTGAGACGTGTGTTTACTTATGAGATGACATCATTAAGACATATGTAAGACATGCATTGAATTATGAACACTGCTAACGCAGTGTGTTTCAGGAATTGATCACTCATTAAAACAGAGCTTGCTAATCCTTCAGATGGGTTACAGATGTGTTCAGATATTGATTTCCTCAGTTCCCTGAGTAGGCTGGTGAACAGCCTCATCTCTCTTAATCTTGATGTGGCATACAATCATTGGAATTTACTATATATCCCTCAATGGGAAAATTATTGCAAAAGAAACATAGAAAACCTCAGTAAATTCTAAATGAGTTCAGGCTGCATTATCTAACTGGGTCATAGTAAAAATTGAAAGGACCATATTTCCTCAATCCTTAGGACTATAAATTTTCACATTTAAAATTTTCTGAAATTGTGACTCTTATGATTACTTTAAAAAAATTGTAGCTGCTTGGCAGAAGAGTAAGTCATAATGTAGTGGTCAAGCCTTACGTGTTTGTGAATTAGACATAGTTTCTAAGTGAATTTAAACATGGTTGTCTCTTCAATATAGGTATCAGTAATAGTAAAATAATTGGATGTTAAAATGAGACTCTGTCTCAGTTTCAGTCATGCCTCCAAGAAAACATCCACCAGCTTCTCTCAGAATTCCAAAGTGAGGCACATGGTCACCAAATCAAGAATAATAATGAAGAATCTAAAAAACTAGTTCAGTGAGACTTAAGCAGTCACTTATATCTAGCATATTAAATACATGGAAAAGCTGAGGGGACTTTTTAAAGGACTGCCAAGGTGAAAAGAATGTCTGTGGACTAGGATGGGGAATACGTTTCTCTTAACTCAAAGTCAGAGAAAAGATGCTCAGAGAGATCACTCTAAGACCTTGATATGTTTATGCTGAAGCATAGGGTGGAGGGATGAGGGCCTAAATGAACTGAATTCTGATTTGAATCTGAGAAATCTAAGGAGCTGGTGACTTCACTTGGCTAGCTCTCTGGGTAATACAGCACGGGGATGCTTAATTCTGTAACAGAAAAAGCTTGACAGTCAAGAGTTCACTGGGGCAAAGCAGTCATGGGTGTTTCCCACTGGCCAGATCTGAGCCATGTAAGAGAGAGAATTACCCTGAATATCTTAGACATTTTCCAGTAAAACCTCTCAGAGGGATGAGGCTGCCTCAGTAGCAAGAAGCTGAGATGAACTGCCAGTGCCAAGAGGCTGAGAAAATGGCTTAGGCGACCAGTTGGAGGAGCTGGATTCACCTCACAGTGAGTGGAGGAAGGACTGGGTGCTAAAGAACCCATCACCCAACAAAGATCAAGTTGACTTGAAACATCTGCTAAACTCAGAGAGGCCAATGCTGACCATCTCAACAGATCTGGAAGAGTAAGACCCTAACTACTCTTCCCTCCTCCACTTGAGCCAAATTCAACTTAAAAGAGCCGCCAAGACATCAGAACGGGACATGAAAGAAAAGTCCACTATACCCCTTTTCACTTCAAGGAGCCTGCTTTAAGTATTTCTAAGGAAGGAAAAGAGAGAAACTTTAATTTTAAATGTGAATAATGATGACACTGGAATGGGTGCATTTTTTTTGAACTAAGATTTTTGTCAATAGAAGTATTTTTTAATTGCCTAAAAGTAGGTAACAAAGGCACAGAGCTTGTCTTAGATTTCATTGACCAGGTAGGTACAATACTCCTACAGAGAGTGATTTGAATAGATGAAAGGAATGCATAAAAATAAAGTTGGTTTGATTGTACCCTGGAGTGCATTGGCTTTTCCAATGTAGTAGTTACATTTGTGTTGTTAAATTCACAATACAGACACACGGATTTAAAACAAGTTAATTTGAATACCTAAATTTCACTTTAAAATGTCTTTTGAAATATTATACTAATAAATATAGCATTGAAATGAAAAAAAGTATTTTGTGTAAAGAAGATTGCCTGTTCAGTGTCATAATTTAGGGAAATCTTATGCTTACGTGATAACATACATAGCCCTGATAAAACTCTCAAAAGTGATTTAAATGGTGCTTTAATTAGGGGATGTAAAGAATTAGATTCAGACCTTGATTATGAATTGCATTTATTATGAATATTTTTCCTATAAAATAGCCATTATTAAATTGATAGTTCATCTTACAATTATGACATTTGAGAAGTTAGGAAATATGCCTATGAAAACTTTTAAAAAGAACAAAAGGATACCACTTATAGATAAGTCTTTCATTGAACAGTAAATCAAAAGTACTTACACAGATGATTAGAAATTAGTAAAAATAACAATAATGAATATGAAAACAGGAAGGTTACAGCTACAGGGGAAGCTTTTGTTTTTAGTCTGAGTAGCCTATGTTTATGATACTAAAAAATTTTAATTGAGATATAATTGACATATTGCATTAGTTTCAGGTATACAACACAATGATTTAATATTGGTGTATATTGTGAAATAATCACCACAATAAGTCTAGTTAATAAGGGGGTGCTCTTATTATTTAAGAAGAAAGAAAAAAAATCACTTGAATTTCAGCATACAGTTTAAGGTATCAAGAAGGGGAAAACAAGCAAAAAGTAAGTTGGAGGAAAATTCAATAAGATAAAAGCAGAAGTTAAAGAATAAAAAGAATTGTAGTGAATATAATGAGCTAAGAGTTCTACCTTTGAGAAAACCAATAGCAAAGGCTAGCCTCTCTCACCTGTTTAATCTATCGAAGATAAGTATAAAAATAAAACACACAAAAACTCAAAACTAGGATGAGAGTGAGAGTTTAACTAGAGATTTGGTAGCTAATTAAAAGTAAGTGAATATCAGTACTTCCTTGCTAATCAATATGAAAAAATTCAAATATTTTCTTTAGAAAAAGAAATTGATTACAAAATCAGACTCAGGTTAAAAAACAAAACTGACTAGTAATCAATGGAAGAATTTTAAAGAGTCAAATTATTATCTTCAAATTAGGTACAAAGCCTTTTTGATCATAAATTCAGTTTTTTAGGTCACACTTTCTTTTAGCCATGATGGAGTAACAGTGACTCTTCCAAAAAAAAAAAAAAAACTGAACAGATTATGAGGTACAATAATGTTCAGACAACTGCACAGGAGGCAGAGCAGAACCGTGACTCCTGTGAGAAAGAAACAAATCAGGTGAGTACTGTCACTGCCTCAGCTTACTTCTTGGAGAGTTCCTGGGCTGCAGTGCAGGCAAAGGGAATCCAAATAGAGCCTGGCAGTCTCCTTGAGTTGAAGAAAAGTGTTAAAATTTAAGATAGGCAAAATGGCATCAGTTTGCCTGGCAGAGTGAGAAAGGACAGAGCTACTTACAGCAAAGAGAAGAGAGAGCGAGAATGGAGAGAGTGAGCTCCCAGGAATACGTCTCTATGAGGAAACTAACCAAAGATAGGAGGAAATATATCTTGGAAAGGCAATTTAAGTGGGTAAGTAAGGACAAATGGTATCGGAAAAACTGAATGGCCCACATATGGGGGGAAAAAAGGAGGCTCCTCAGTCCATTCCATATCGTATACAAAAATGAATTTTTAAATGGTTCATATCGAAAGTTAAAATGATAAAACATCTAGAAGAAAACAAAACAAAAAAAATTACTGACCATAGTTTTGGCAGAGGATTTATGATGCAGAAGCATAAACTATAATGTAGAAATTTTAAATAAATTGGGATTCATAGAAAAATAATTTTTGCTCTTCAAAAATATTCTGACAAAGATAAGACTGGGAAAAAAAATACTGGCTAAACATATCTAACAGAGGACTTGTATTTAAAATATATCTTCAATTATCTTTTTAAACGGACAAAAAAATCAAATACTTCACTATTAAAGATATAGGGATGGTGAATAAGTCTATGAAAAACGCTCAACTTCATCAGCATGTGGGAAATGCAATTAAAACCAAAATGAAGTGCTACTGTGTAGGCCTACACACTGCACACATCTTGCAAGTGTTAGCAAGGATCTGATGCAACTGGAACACTTACATAGTGTTGCTGGGAATCTAAGCCAGCATAACCACTTTGCAAAACAGTTTTCGCATTTTATCTAGAAGCTAAACTTACACCCACAATATGACACAGCATTGTACTCTTAAGTATTCATCTGGGAGACATGAAAACATACGTTTACACAGACACAAAGCAAATCCATAGCAGCTTTCAATTAAGAGCGAAAAACTCTAAACAAGCTTTAGGAGTCCAAAAAATTGTGAATATCCATACAACAGAGTACTATAATTAAGCAAGAGAAAACAATAAAGTATGAACAACATGAATGGATCTCAAAATAACTATGCTCTGTTAGAAAAACTATACAGAAAAAATAAATAATGTGTAATTTTACTTATATATAACTTTAGAAAATGCGAAGTAATCTACATATAATATCACAAAGCAAATTGAAGGTTGCCAAGAGAGAAGGAGAGGAGAAAATGAGGATTTGCCAATGAACAAGGTGAAACTGTTGGAGATGGCATGTGTACTGATTGTGGTGGTGATTTCACAGGTGTCTACATATGTTAAAAGTCTTCGGTTGTGTACTATATATATGTGGAGTTTCTTTATTTTTTCTGAAGTATAATTGACTTTCAATGTTATATTAATTTCAGGTATGCCACATAGTGATTCAATATTTTTATACATTTATTTTTATACACCACTATATCTAGTAACCGTCTGTCACCATACAGAGTTGTTACAATATTATTGACTATATTCCCTATGCTGTACATTATATCTCCATGACTTGTACATTTTATAACTGGAAGTTTGTTTCTCTAAACCATTCCCCTATTTCAGCCATTCCCCCCACCACTCTGGCAGACACCAGATTGTTTTCTGTGTCTGTGAATCTGTTTCTGTTTTGTTTGTCTTATGTTTTGGTTTTTAAATTACACATGTAAGTGAAATCATATGGTATTTGTCTTTCTCTGTTTGACTTATTTAACTGAGCATAATACCCTTTAGGTCCCTCCATGTTATAACAAATGCCAAGATTTTATTTGTTATGGCAGAGTAATATTCATATCTATATATATCTCACTACTTGTATATCCATTTATCTCTTTCATCTATCAGTGGACTGTTAGGGGGCTTCCATATTGTAGCTATTATAAATAATGCTGCAGTGAACACTGGGGTGTATGTATTTTTTTAAATTAGTGTTTACATTTTCTTCAGATAAATACCCAGAAATAGAATTGTTGGATCATATCATAGTTCTATTTTTAGTTTTTGAGGAACTTCCATACTGTTTCCCATCATGGTTGTGCTAATTTACATTCCCACCAACAGTACAGGAAAGTTCTCTTTTCTCCACATCCTCACCGAACTTATTTTCTGTCTTTCTGATTGTAGCCATTCTGACAGGTGTGAGGTGATAGCTCATTGCGGTTTTAATTTGCATTCCCCTGGTGATTATTGTGTTAAGCATCTTTTGTGCCTGTTGGCCATCTGTATGTCTTTGGAAAAATGTCTATTGAAGTTTTCTGCTCATTTTTTAATAAGGTTGTTTGTTTGCTTTTTTATATTGAGTTGTGTGAGTTCTTTATATATTCTGGACATCAACCCTTATCTGACAAATCATTTGCAAATACCTTCTCCCTTTCAGTACATTGCCTTTTTGTTGTATTGATGGTTTCTTTTGTTGCATAAAAGATTTTTAGGTTGATGTAGTACCATTTGTTTATTTTTGCTTTCGTTTACTTCTCTGAGGAGGCAGATCCACAAAACTATTGCTAAGACCAATGTCAGAGAGCATATTGCCTATGTTTTCCTCTAGGAATTTTATGTTTTCAAGTCTTACATTTACTTTAAGCCACTTTGAGTTTATTTTTGTCTATGGTGTAAAACAGTGCTCTAGATTGATTTGTATGTAGTTGTCCAGTTTTCCCAACACCTTTCAAGAAAACATTTTCTTTCCCATTGTATATTCTTGCCTCCTTTGTCATAAATTTAGTGATAAATGTGGGTTTATCTTCTGGGCTGTCTATTATGTTCCATTGATGTATGTATCTGTTTTTGTACTCGTACCATACTGTTATGATTACTGTAGCTTTGTAAGATAGTTTAAAATGAGTGAATGTGATAACTCCAGCTTTGTTCTTCTTTCTCAAAATTTCTTTGGCTATTTTGGGGTCTTTTGTGGTTCCATACAACTTTTAGAATTATTTTCTCTACTTCTATGAAAAATGCCATGGTTAAATTAATAGAGATTGCATTGAATCTATAGATTGCCTGGGGTAGTATGGTCATTTTAATAATATTAATTATTTCAGTCCATGAGCACAGTATATCTTTCTATTTGTTTGTGTCATCTTCAGTTCCTTTCATCAGTGTCTTAGTTTTCCAAGTACAAGTCTTTTATCCTCTTTGGTTAGATTTATTCCTAGGCATTTTATTCTTTTTCATGTAATTGTAAATGGGGATGGTTTCTTGATTTCTCTTTCTGGTAATGCATTATTGTATAGAAATGCAATGGATTTTTGTATATTAATTTTGTATCCTGCAACTTTACTGAATTCATTTATTAGTTCTAATAGTTTTTTGGTGGAGTCTTTAGAATTTTCTATAGATAGCATCATGCCATCTGCAAATGCTGACAGTTTTTTCTTCCTCTTCAATTTTGATGTATTTTATTTCTTTTTCTTTTCTGATTGCTGTGGCTGGGACTTCCCTTACCATGTTGAGTAAAAATGGCAGAGTGGTCATCAATGTTTTGTTCCTGATCTTAAAGGAAAAACCTTTCAGCTTTTCACCTTTGAGTATGATGTTTGTGGAGTTTATTGTATGTCATTTTAACAGAAAAAAAGTAGTTTCTTAACGTTTCCAAAGAATAAATAATTCCATTTCCATATAAACTTTTTAAAAGGATGGTCAAATGGGCAATTCCACTAGTCATTTTAAAACTATATATCAGTATATAGATACAAACAATCCAAAATACAATACTAGCACTTAATCTGTTATTTAAGAATAACAAATGCATTTTCATGAAGAAGAATTTATTCCAGGAATACCACAATATTTCAGTAAAGCAATACTTTAGTAGAGGAAAAAAGTAAGTAGGTATACTGATAGATGATGATAAGACATTGGAAAAATTAAATATCTCATGATATTCTTAGAATATTTTATTGAGAAAAACAAATTCCAGTCTAAAACTAAAAATCCAAAATTCATTTAAGCCAAAATACAAACTCCAGAATAAGATGAAAATACCAGTTACTCATTCACATGATCCCATACTGTATTGACACTAAAATATTTGAAAATTTTTATTATGTTTCATTCTTAAAGATAAAAAATTTAATGTTATTTTTAGGATGACTTCATTATTTACTTTAAAATGCAATTTAACCTAATTTTTAAATTATTTAGTTCCTTTAGAAGCTACAGGGAAGTTTAATGTGTTTTATACAAATTAAATTTATAAAAATTGATAGCTATGGTCTTTTGCAAATCTTTATGAGAGTGATTGGTGCCAGACTAGCTTTCCTACCATAAACTAAAATATTGGATTAAATATATGAGACATTCAAGACACTGGATAACAGGCAGGACTGTGAACGCTGAGAAAGCAAACAAAATAAGTCTTATGATCCCTCAGGCTTTGTATCTGGAGACACTTTCTGGATTACCAGCATAGTGAGAACAAACAGAATTGCTGGAGAGAGAAACAATGGAATGTGGGGAGAGTTGCTGAGGATGCAGAGAGGGGAAACCTTTAGAGAGGAACTTCAGACATAAGCAAGTGATCTCTGCTAAGTTCATCTGACATTTCTTCACAATGGGTACATTTTATTGAAGATAAGTTATAGCGCAATAGTTTATTTTAAAAATGTAAAACTTTCTCATATACCAACCATAATTTGTTAGACTTTCTAATAGATAAACTATAATAACCTCCCCAAAATCAAAATTCTAGGAATCAGTTCTAGATGAGTAACACACAATCTCTTTGAAGAGATATACCAAACAGTTTTGTGGAATATAAAAGATGATTTGAATAAATGCAAACACATACTGTATTTTTTTCTAATCATAATATACATAAGCAGTAAAACTTATGTCAAAATACAATATTTGTTCCACTTTAAATAAGAACTGATTGCCCACATGAAAGTCTTTTTATTTCCAGGTTGTTTTGCAAATTTATATTAACCAATACTTGCTACAGATGAATTGCCTTTCCAAAATGTACCTAAAATGGCTCTTTTCAGGGTTTGACTTTTGTAATAGGATTTCGGCATATTACCTGAACATGATACTTTAATTCAGAATGAAAATTGATAAGGCTAAGGCTTAGAAATCACAAAATTTTTGGCAGTTCACAGAAATTATGACCATATAATTTCATATTTTACTCATTCTGTAGCTAATAACTTATCTCATGCAAAAGTTTAATTAAAAGGCTAAAAGAATAATGAAAGCTAAGTAACAAAAAAATGATACACATTATGGCAAGTTCTTCATAATACATAAGTACTGTTATTCTTGCCCCCTTTCTTTAGTTGACATCAGTTTCTTGCCTTAAGCCCAATTTAGGTTCAGTCTTTTGAGTGAGCCTCTCACAAATACCCACATCTTAAAATTCATCAACCCAGTAATCACAGTAAATCTTTTAAAATAGTTCTAGCTTCATTGCTCAAATTTGTTTCTAATTTGAAATTTCAGTAGAGAACAGTAACAATTTATTGGTCTCTGGTCACATGCAGGTGCTTTGTAGCTAATAGTAAGAGTGCATTACAAGAAATAACCTTCATATTTTATTATTCAAAGTTAAGTAAAAACAAATATCCAATTACATGTATCCATCTTCATCCACATATCAATGCTGTGTCTACAAGAGCTGTCAGCACCAAAATGAGACAGTTGAAATGCTTCCTAAGTGAGGCAGATATGAGGTCTATAGTGAGACATCAGGAGACTGGAACTCCTATTAAGAGAAGTAAAAACAGATAATTTCAAGATCAAAAACTGGGGCTAATCAAAAAAGAACACATGGACTGGTTCTAAGTCAATGTATCTAGTCCAGAAAGAAAAAAAATCAAATGGTATCATTTTGTTAAGGCTTTTTAGAAGACCCAAAGCTTCCTTCTTTGGACAATTTTGCCCTACATAAATTAAACATCTTCTGAACACATTTCACAAGCAGGTTATATACTTTTTCTCTATCCTATTAGAGGAACTGTAAACACGAGATAATATAAAAGGAAAACGTAACTCAGAGATCAATTCCAATGTTTTGTCCATGCTGGCTTCATAAAGCAGTGTGGGTTTACTTAAATAAAAATCTGAAATGAGAAAATAATAGTGTTTTTAAGCTACTCTAGAAAATACCATATTGAGCCCCTAGAAACTGGGGCACTTCACTGATACGTATAGAAGCTTTGCTTTGGAGACAGATTGAGGAGGTGCTTTCTGTGGGCAAATACATCTGTGGGGAATAAAAGGATGATGTAGAAAGTGATACGGCATTTACTTGCATTTGAAGTCCTCTAGGTTGAGGGTCAGAAATTATTAGAACTACTCAAAAGTTCTGTCTTTGCAATCTGGGGCATAAATATACCTTCCACATTGCTCAGGAGTCAGTGAATGACAGCGCTGTGGAGCAGACACTTCTCTCTGACTCTCCATGAAACCCAGTTTGGGCACCAGGAGGAAAGGAAAATGTGAAAACATGGAGAACAGAAGCAAGAATCATTGATGATAAGGGAGGAGGATGAGACTTCTCTGATTGGCCTTTCAGGGATAAGATATAGAAGAGTGGGGTCTGGAGTAGGAGAGAAAAATCAGTCCTGACATAGAAAATACTTAGTTCATCAAGGAACTAAAAAAAATTTTCGCTGGAGCAGAGTGAGGACATGAATTCCATGAAATGAGACATAAGAGGTGGGCAGGAGTCAGATTATGCTAGGCCTTGTGGAAGGTGTTAAGGTTAGTACAGTGGAGAATCGGGAAGAATTATTTACAGAAGCCTGAGGCTTATAGATATAAGCAGGAAGAAAAAACGTTATTTTCCTTTTTTATCTCTTGCACTGTATACACACACAGAATGGAAATGCCTGTTCTACTTGGTTGATTACAAACTTTGTTATTCTGAAAAATATCACAATAGTTGAGAACGTCTTAATTAATTAAACTATTATATATTTGCCTTATTTTAGATATTAACCGATGTTCCTACAGGATATTTAGACTTTTTAATGTAGATATAATTTTACCAAATTTGAAACATAAAATAGAAATATTATCTGTCATTGTAACCTCTATCAAATCTTACTACTCCTCACAGTCATTCAGATGCCAATGGTCCTTTTGTGTTTTGTGATTCAATAAGCCATACTAAAATGGGTATCCTAATTATACACTTCACCTAACACATCAGTGCACAAAGTACAAGTGTTCACTCAACAGTTAGACAATTATTTACTACAGTCTCAAATTTATAGCCAAATACCTACAATTTAAGGAAAGCAGTTCTTTGCAATGTGTAATGTTAACGATGCATGAGAATGCCTACAGAGGGCTGAACTAATAAAATTAGTTTCATGTCAGCCTATTAAATGTGTTTCCTTGGTTGAATAGGCAAACCAACCCATAGAAGAGAAAAAAAAAAAAAGACAATAAAGAAATAAAACATCTTGAAACAATTATTCTTCTTTAAAAAAAATCTTCTTGTAGTATTAACTTGTGTGCTCTACAATGTGATTTTTATTGACACATATTTTTCCCTAGTGTATCACTAGAGGAAATGTTATGTATTTATTGCAATTTTACAGCACCATTTCAAGTTAATAAAATATCTGCAGAATATGTACTTCATAAGTGTAAGTATATTTTTCTTAAACAGATAATGTGTTTAAATATATATCATACTACTTTCAAACACACACAAACTTAATTCTACAACTCAAAATTAATAGGTGTTTTGCTTAGTTTTTCTAATACTCTCTTAGGAGAGCAGAGCATTATTTTTTCAAGTAACTGAAGAAATTATCTAATCCGACATATATCAATGAATAAATTATAATTCATAGAAATTAAATGAACTATAGTTAATAATTATAATTAATAGAAATTAAATAATTTGTCCAATATTATATATTAATCAACTTGCATATCCCATGTCAAAGCATCTAGTTGTCTATTTCATGGTCTTCTGCACATACCCCATTCTTCCCCACCCACTTTCTTTCCTCTCTTACTTTTTTTAAAAATAATTTTTAAAATGTACTTTTTTTTTAATTGAAGTATACTTGGTTGGCAGTGTTTCAGATGTACAGCAGTCATTCCGTTTATTATATATATATATTATTTCAGATTCTTTCCCATTATAGGTTATTATAAGATATTTACTTCCCTGTGCTATACAGTAGAACCTTGTTTATCTATTTATATTAGTAAATTGTATCTTCTAATTGCAGACTCCAAATTTATCCTGACTCCCACTGTTTCCCTTTGGTTTCTATGTGTGTGAGTCTGTTTCTGTTTTGTAAATTAGTTCATTTGCATCACTTTTTAGACTCCACATATAAGTGATATATTTGTCTTTCTCTGACTTACTTCTCTTAGTATGGTAATCGCTAGGTCCATCCATTGTTGCTGCAAATGGCATTATTTCATTCTTCTTTATGGCTGAGTAATATTCAATTATCTGTGTGTGTATACATATATTATATATATTATCTTCTTTACCATTTATCTGTCAATGGACACTTATGTTGCTTCCATGTCTTGGCTACTGTAAATAATACTGCTATGAACATTGGAGTGCATGGATCTTTTCGAATTAGAGTTTTCATCTTTTCCAGATGTATGTCAGGAGTGTGACTGCTGAATCATATGGTAAGTCTATTTTTAGTGTTTTTAAGGAAGCTCCATACAGTTCCCCTTGTGGCTGCACCGATTTGTATTACCATGAACTGTGTAGGAGGGCTCTCTTTTCTCCATACTCTCCAGCATTTATTATTTATAGATTTTTGATGATGACCATTCTGATCAGTGTGAGATGATACCTCATTGTAGTTTTGATTTGCATTTTTCTAATAGTGACGTCGAGCATCTTTTCATGTGCCTATTGGCCATCTGTATGTCTTTTTTGAAGAAATATTTATTTAGGTCTTCTGACCATTTTTTGATTGAATTCTTTGGGGGTTTTCTGATATGGAGCTGTAGAAGCTGTTTGTGTATTTTGGAAATTAGTCTCTTGTCATTCACACTGTTTACAAATATTTTCTCTCATTCCGTAGGTTGTCTTTTCATTTTATTTATGATTTCCTTTGCTGTACAAAGCTTTCACATTTCATTAGGTCCCATTTGTTTATTTTTGCTTTTATTTCCATTACTCTAGGAGGTTAATCCAAGAAAATACTGCTGCAATATATGTCAGAGTGTCCTGCCTATGTTTTTCTCTAAGAGTTTCATAGTATCCTGTCTTACAATAGGTCTTGAATCCATTTTGAGTTTATTTTTGTATATGGTGTTACAGAATGTTGTAATTTTATTCTTTTATATGTACCTTTCTAGTTTTCCCAGCACCACATGTTGAAGAGAGTGTCTTTTCTCCATTGTATATTCTTGCCTCCTTTGAAATAGCTTGACCATAAGTGCATGGGTTTATTTCTGAGCTTTCTATTCTGTTCCACTGGTTTATGTGTCTGTTTTTGTGCCAGTACCTTACTATTTTGATTACTATGGCTTTTTGGTATAGTTTGAAGTCAGAGAGCTTGATTTCTCCAGCTTTGTTCTTCTTCCTCAAGATTATTTTGGCTATTTGAGGTCTTTTGTGTTTCCATATAATTTTTAAAAATTTTTCATAGAGTTCTATGAAAAATGACTTTGGTATTTTGATAGGAATTGCACTGAATCTACACATTGCCTTGGATAGTATGGTCATTTTAACAGTATTAATTCTTTCAACCCAAGAACACAGTATATCTTTCCATTTGTTTGTGTCATCGAGTTTCATCAGCATCTCTTAGTTTTCAGAGTATATAGGCTTTTGCCTTTTTAGGTAGGTATATTTCTAGGTATTTTATTCTTTTTGATGGAGTGATAAATGGGATAGTTTCCTTAATTCCTCTTTCAGATATTACATTGTTATTGTATAGAAATGCAACAGATTTCTGTGTTAATTTTGTATCCTGCAACTCTACCGAGCTCACTGTGAGCTCTAGTAGTTTTCTGGTGGCACATCTGAGATTTTCTGTATATAGTATCACGTCATCTGCAAACAGTGACAGTTTTACTTTTTGCTTCCTAATTTGGATTCCTTTCATTTCCTTTTCTTCTCCAATTGCTGTGGCTAGGACTTCCAAAACTATGTTGAATAAAAATGGCAAGAGTGGGCATCCTTGTCTTGTTCCTGATCTTAGAGGAAATGCTTTCAGCTTTTTACCATTGAGTATGATGTTAGCTGTGGGTTTGTCATATATGGCCTGTATAATGTTGAGGTATGTTCCCTCTATGCCCACTTTCTGGAGAGTTTTGGTTTTTTTTAATCATAAATGGATGTTGAATTTTATTAAAAAAAAAAAGTTTTTCCTGTATCTATTGAGATGATTATATGGTTTTTATTCTTCAATTAATGTGGTATATCACATTTATTGATTTACAGATACTGAAAAATCCTTTCATCCCTGTAATAAATCTTGCTTGATCATGGTATATAATCCTTTAAATGTATTGTTGGATTTGATTTGCTAGTTTTTGTTGAGGATTTTTCAATCTATGTTCATCAGTGATATTGGCCTGTATTTTCTGTGTGTGATATTTTTGTCTGGCTTTGGTATCAGGGTGATGGTAACCTCATAGAGTGATTTTGGAATTGTCCCTTACTCTGAAATGTTTTGGAATAGTTTCAGAATGACAGGTTTAACTCTTCTCTAAATGTTTGGCAGAATTGACCTGTGAAGCAATCTGGTCCTGGCCTTTTGTCTGTTGGGAGTTTTTAATTACTGATTTAACTTGAGTATTGGTAATTGGTGTTAAAGTCCCCCCTCTCACTGTGTCTCCTTTTATGTCTGTTAACAGTTGAATTATATATTGAGGGGCTCCTATGTTAGATGCATATATGTTTATAATTGTTGTATCTTCTTTTGGATTGATCCTTTGATTATTATGTTGTGTCCTTCTTTATCTCTTATAACAGTCTTTATTTTAAAGTCTGTTTCGTCTGATATGACTCTTGCTAACCCAGATTTCTTTTGATTTCCATTTGCATGGCATACCTTTTTCCATTCCCTCACTTTCAGTCTGTATGTGTCTCTAGATCTTTCAAGTGAGTCTCTTGTAGGCAGCAAATACATGGGTCTTGTTTTAGTATCCATTCAGCCAGTCTGTATCTTTTGGGTGGAGCATTTATTCTATTTGCATTTAAGGTAATTATCAATATGTATGTTCTTATTGCCATTTTGTTAATTGTTTAGGATTTTCTGTAGATCTTTTTTCCTTTTCTTCTTTTGTTCCCTTGTGATTCTACGACTATGTTTATATCTATTACAGGTTTTTGGTTTGCAGTTACCTTCAGGTTTTTGTATAGCAGTCTACAGTGTGTGTGTGTGTGTGTGTGTGTATGTATGTGTATATCTGTGTATGTATATATATATATACACACACATACATACATACATACGTGTGTAGTGTGTGTATATATATACATATATATATACATATATATATACATGATGGTTTTAGGTTGCTGATCTCTTAATGTCAAATGCATTTAAATACCCTGCATTGTACTCTCTTCCCTTCACAATTACTGTTTTTGATATCATTTTTTTTTACATCTAATTGTTTTGTGTATCTCTTAACTGCTTTTTGTGGACACAGATGACTTTACTACTTTAGCCTTTTAACCTCCCTACTACTTTTGTGTGTAGATGATTTCCTACCTTTACTATATATTTGCATTTTCTAGTGAGCTTATTCATTCTGTATTTATCTTGTTCTTGTTCTGACCTTCTCTTTTTTGCCTAGAGAAGTTCCTTTAACATTTGTTGTAAAGCTGGTTTGATTCTGCTGAATTCTTTTAGCTTTTCCTTATCTTAAATCTTTTGATTTCTCCATCAAATCCGTAAGAGCCTTGCTAGGTAGGTGTAGGCTTTTCCCTTTCACCATTTTAAATATATCATCCAGCTCCCTTCTGGCCTGAGGAGTTTCTGCTGGAAAATCAGGTAATAGCCTTATGTGAGTTCTCGTGTGTGTTGTTACTTTTCTCTTGCAGGTTTTAGTATTCTCTATATGTTTAATTTTTGTCATTTTGATTACAGTGTGTATTGGTGTGTTCCTCTTTGGGTTAATCCTGTGTGGGGCTGTCTGCACTTCCTGGACTTGGGTGATTGTTTCCTTTCCCAGGTTAGGGAAGTTTTCAGTTATTGTCTCTTTAAAAATTTTCTTTTATCTCTTTATCTCTTTTCCTTCTGGGACACCTATAATGCAAATATTAGTGTGCTTGATGTTGTTCCAGAGGTCTCTTAAACTGTCCTCATTTCTTTGTATTCTTTTTTCTGTTCAGCAGCAGTGATTTCCACTACTTTATGTTCCAGCACACTGATCCATTTTTCCGTATTATTTAGTCTACTATTGATTTTTACATTGTATTTTTCATTTCAGTTATTGTATTCATCTCTGTTTGGTTGTTCTTTTATATTTAACTCTTTGCTAAAAAAACTTCTAACTTCTCACTTTGTGCATCCGTTCTCTTCCCGAGTTCTTTGATCAGCTTTACAATCATTACTTTGAACTCTTTCTCAGGTAGATTGCCTATCTCCACTTCACTTTGTTGTTCTTCAGGGGTTTTATCTTGTTCCTTCATCTAGAACATAGTTCTCTGTTGCCTCATCTTGTCTATTTGCTACTTATATTTTAATGTATGTAGTAGGTTAGTTACATTTCTCGACCTTGGAGAAGTAGCCCTCTGTAAGAGATGTCCTGTGCATCCCAGCAGTGTACTCCCCCTCTCATCACCCAAGCTATATGCTCTAGGGGTTCCCCCTAAGAAGGCTGCATGAGTCCTTCTATTGTGGTGGGCTGACTATGTAAGCAGTCTAGTAGGCTTGATGCCAGGCCCTGCCTTATGTGGATGCTGCTCTCTGCTCTTTAGCAGGGCCTGGTCATGAGGTGGCTGTTTGTGGAATCCTAGAGAACCCCAGGGATAGTGCTGGATCACTGGTGGAGTCAGGGCCCCAAAGACTCTGTTACCTACCCACTGGCAGGTAAAGCTAGATCCTGAGGTTAGTGCCAAACTACTGTCAAGCAGAGCTGGTTCCTGGAGTCCGGCTGCAGGGCCCAGGGATCCCAGAGCTCATTTCAGATCATTGGAGGCAGGGGATCGGTTCTTGACACAGTTGGGTATGGGATTTGGGGTGTCCTGAAGGTTACATTGGCCTGCTAGTGGGCAGGGCCTGAGCCCAGCTGGTCCCAGAGTAGAGCCTGGCCTGCACTGCAAGATCATAGTTTTCTTGCCTCTAGTGTCTCCCCCTCGTGGATGAGGCTAGTCTAGAGGCTTGTGTAAACTTCCTGGTGGGAGGGGCCAGTGTCTGTCCGCTGGTGGGTAGAGCTAGGTCTTGGCCCTCTGGTGGGCTGGGCCATGTCTAGGCATGAGTCCAGAGGCAGCTGTTGGCTCTTTAGTCTTTAGGAAACCTGTCTAATGGGTGAGGCTGTGCGGTGGGGCTTTATTCTTGCCCAGTTAGTTGTCTGGCCTGAGGTCCTAGCACAGTCACCTTCAGGCTGTCAGGTGCTGCCAGGTCTTGGAGCTAATAAGGCAAGTTGTCAGCCACCAACTGTAACACTGTTCATGTGGCTGAATGTTCCCCAGTATATCTGCCACCAGTGACTATGTCCCCAAGGTGAGCCATATCTTCACCCCGCCTTTCCAGGAGACTCTCTAAGAGCAGCAGGTAGGTCTGGCCCAGGCTTCTATCAAATTACTGCTTTCCCCCCTGGGTCCTGATACAGATGAGACTTTTCTCCAGGCCTGTGGGGCTCCTGCAGTTAAGCCCCGCTAGCCTTAAAAGCCAAATGTTCTGGGGGCTTGTCTTCCGGTTGCTGGGGGAGAATTGACATGGGGCTCAGAACTCTCACTCCTGTACGAGAATCTCTGAACTATAATTATTCTTCAGTTTCTGGGTCACCCATCCAGAGAATATAGGATTTGATTATATAGCGAGTCTATCCCTCTTACCCATCTTGGTGTGGTTCTTTCTTTATGTCTCTAGTTGAAGGTCTTTTCTGGTAGGTTCCAGTCTTTTTCATCAACGGTTGTTCTGCAAATCATTGTGATTTTGGTGTGCTCGTGAGAGGAGGTGAGCTCTGGGTCTTTCTACTCCACTATCTTGGCCTCTTCCTCTCTACTCTTTACACAGTGAAGTGAATAGCAAAACTAAATGTCTTAAAAGATAAATGTGATACAAATATTTCTCACAATAGTCAATATATTTAAGACCTTTGATTTTACAAAGGAGTATAGAGGTAGTCATATATCATTCAAATATATAGATAATTGAAATTGCAAATATGTCCAGATACCACATTTTCATAATGTATCAAAAAATTAAGATGCACTTAATGTGAGAGGCACTATGAGTTTTTCTGGGGCTATACAGGGCAACAGGTTAAATACATTCATTATAGAGTTTATATTAGGTGGAGGAGAAAAAAGTTAAAATGCACTTAAAGTTTCTGTATTGTAAATAAGACTATTTGTCAGCAGATGGAGAGGAAAGTGGGATGGGGGTGATGAAAGAGATAGTGGATACTGATTTAGAAAATTAGAAACAATCGGCTTCTTTCTACAGACCACTCAGAGAAACTCCCTCGAAAAGGTGTGTTTTAACACGTTGATCGCCCACTGTGAATCGGGTGTGTCTCCTTCAGGGCCCAAATTCACACTTCACTGTAGTATGATGCACTAATAATATATATGCTTATAATTAATCTGTTTGTTTTTCCAGTATAATTGGAATTGTTTTAAGAAACATTTTCGATTTTCAACCTCTTTTCAATTTTATTTTTTCTTACAAATGAAAACTGTTGCAAATTACTTGTAAAAACCTGCATAATTAAAGGACAACATCACCTATACCTGGGTGATGGACCCCCTGAGGAAACACAACTGTCATCCAGATTTGAGTGACGAGGCAATCAGGGGTTAATATGATTCTGAGGAAAGCTGAGCCATGAGAAGAATGGGGTCAAGAGTAATTTAAGAAGAGGGAAAGGCATGAGTTACACATGGGGGAAGGAAACCTTGGGCTTGTTGATGACCTCCTGATGTCCACTGCATTTGAGTAGTAGGCAGAGGGGACAGCATCAGCAGAAGAGGTGCAGAGACTAACATCGGTACCAAAGCTTTCCTCAGAATGCCCACTTTTCTTCTCTTCTCAGGTTTGTGTTAAAGTAACCTCCCTAATCCCTTTCCTGTCCTCAGTGAGGACCAAAAATAGAAGCCACCAAGTGTCTGATTAGTCTTACCATGACTAAATTGTATTTGTATAGTTGTTTGAATTTCACAATATGTTGGAACATTTGTAATTTTATTTGATCCCCGTATCAACTATCTGAGGCATCCGGATCAGGACTTCAGAGTGGCATTTACATAAGAGTTAGCAGAAGTCTAGGGTGCAAATTCTATTATTATGTATGTTTGTTTTCCATTTTATAATACTACCCTGGTCAGCCCCTTGCGTTTTTGTACTTTGTTTTCATTTTTTTAATTAAAATTCCCTTCTTTGTAGTGTGCAGAGATTTCTACCTTGAGAAGAATCCCTGGGGCTATTAAATATCCTTTGGGTGCAGTTTTCAATTGCCTCATATGCTTATGTCAGATGTTTTTGTGACTTTTCTTGACTCTCACATAAAAAGCCATTTTTTTCTTTGGTAAACCCTTTAGAGTCTATAAAATTCCCTTAGTTTTATTTTGGAAAGAAAACTCATGAGATAGTCAGCCATATTCTTAGCTGTTCTCTTTGAGCCGCACTCTTTGGGGTGTTATGTCCAGAGGGACTCCCTAGCACAGAGGAATTGCTCATATGGGTCCACTGACAGATAAAACTCATGAGTCCAGCCTGGTACTGTGCAGGGAATTCTGTACTAACGCTAGATGATTCATTTATCTTCCCAAGAAGTTACGAAATAGCAGAGTCCAGAAATTACCCTGATATTTCATAGGTCTTTATATTACTATGAAAAGTAAACCTAATAATAGGAGAGTCACATAAGAATACAAGAATCTTTTGACCTTCCTCACGGTGTTATAATATACCTGAATTTGCTAAGTAGAAGGTGGTTATTTTCCTCTGTTCTTTATACCTACAATTCTAGTATTTTCCATCAGATGAAAGTAGAACTCTGGAATACATACATATGTTTACTTTCTAAATAGGGCCAGTTTATACACATTCACTTAATAATTCAAACTGTTTTAGGAACTTTCTACTGTGACTACGATTCTAGGTGCTGGGATTACAAAGCTTCCTTTGTAATGAGATATATAAAGAGGACAGATTAGAGAAATTAGGCTAGAGAAAAAGATAGATAATTAAAACATGCAAGTAACATATAGCCAAATAAGCAACTCTTTAATTAGAATATAGTAAATGCTGCAGTGGTAGTATGCGTAGGGTAATTTTGAGTCGCACAAGAGGTGCCCTTGACCCAGACTGTGAGCTAAATCCTGACATACAAGTGCAATGAACTAATTAAATGGTCACTAGGGTGGAGCTCTAACCCCTGAATGGGATTAGCGTTTCTATAAAAGGGGCCCCAGAGAGCCCCTCTCACTCTCTTTCTGTCATGTGAGGACACAGTAAGATGGCAGTCTACAACCCAGAAGAGGGGTTCTCACCAGAACCCAACAATGCCATCACCCTAATCTTGGACTACCAGTCTCTAGAACTGTGAGAAATAAATTCCTGTCGTTTACAAGCCACCTAATCTATGGCACTTTGTTACAACAGCCCAAACTGAATATGACAGTAAGTAATAGGTTAAAATTAAGTCTCAAGAATTAAAGCACTTGATAGGTTTTATATTAGGAAATCTCATTAATAAACAAAAGGCATTATATAGGGAGTAAAATTTCAGGAATTAGATTTTCTAAGGACTATTTAATGACACACAGCACTATTATTATCTCTACATCAGTTACTGTCAAAAATAGTACCATGTATCTTTGCTGTACTGTAGACTTTCAGTTATAAAAACATATTCGTCTACCTTTGTATGCAAGCATCTCTATCAAACTTTATAGTAAGTAATTTTATAGTAAAACAACTTACACATTTGTTTTATTCTATCAAAGATACACAGGTCTCTCCTTTTGTACTCTTAAAAAAAAAGATATGTTATCCTGAACTTGTTACTGTATTAATTTTCTAAATTTGACTTTGAAGGCAAAACCCAGGATGTCCTCGTGGCTCCCAAGTTCTCAAAGTTCTATTACCCTCTTCTCTTTCACCCCATAAACCTGTATCTGTGTTATTCTCAAAGATAGTTCTAGAGATCACAGTTTGTATATGTAACCTATCACAAGCTACTGAGAGTTAACAGTCTCTTATAGCACACAAAACGTAAGAACACTGCAAGCCTGTCTTTTATGCTATTATTGTCATAACTGTTATATCTACATAAGTTATACACCACAAAATGTTGCATTAATATTTCTTTAAACATTGTATCTACCAAAATACTTACTAGTTCTGATAACTTCAGTACTTTCCTGGAGGTCTGATGGTGTTTCTCTTTAGCCTGAAAGAAAATATTCCTTATTATTCCTGCCTCCATTGTCTCTGGTGAGAAGTCATATATAGTGTTGTCTCCCTGTATGTAATGTGTTGCTACTACGCCCATCCAGTCTATTTTTTATTTCAGTTACTGGAATTTCAGTCCTAGACTAATGACTTTGGTTTTTTATTTTATTTTTGAGAATTATATTTATATTAATGAATTATGCATATAATTTAAAATTCCTTGAATATATTTATAATACTTGCTATCTGGGTACCCTCTGTTTTGATTTATATTGACTGCCTTTTTTCTAGAGTACAGGTTATTCTTTTATGTTTCTTTATATGTCTAGTGATTTCTGATTGGGTACTGAACATTATGAGTGAGATTTATAAACAGTCTATATTCTATTATGTTCGTATAGAGTGAATTTTGTTCTCATGTACTTAATTTGGCTGGGCCCAAACTCCAATCTGTCTTTTTATATTAGACAGCCGCTGAAATTTCTACAGTTTCTTCAGCTTCTAATTGCTACATAACCTTTGGGGTTCCCTCAAGCATTTACAGATTAGCAGACAACAACGTATCTATCTGTGTGAGTTTTCAATGCAGATTTGAGGGCCAGTCCTGTCTGTGGTCTCCTCCTAACTTTCTCCTTTTTAGCCCTAACTCTGTCCTCTGCCCTCAAACCAGTAAGCCTGTGCCACTCATAGAAGGAGGCTCTGCCAAAAAGTCATAAACACTATACTCACCTGCAGCAGTTCATTTTTGAATGGTAGATGCCTCTCCGGTTTCTGCCTACATTCTGTTGTTTGCTAGTAGTTTCAAATTTCAAATAGGTTTGTCTTTATGATGTCTTTTACTCTATTTCCCCCTGTTAGAATGTTGGTGCTAACAAGCTACTCTGCCATTACCCTAGAGACTCTTTTTATAAATTGTATATTTTTTGGATGGTTAAATCTTGAATGATTTGAATTTACTAATGATGAATCTCTGTTTTGTTTATACAATCAGTTCATATTTATTAAGTCTAATTTTTTGTTTTTGTTTGCCAGTGCCTTTCTGGGTACTGTGAGCATCTTCTGCTCGGTGTTTCAGATTAATAGCTATTTGATGTAAATGTAATTACCAGTTTAGTTGTTCAGTTTCTTTACTGTATTTGTGAAATTATGAGTTATGAGTAATCTTAACAGTAAGATTTATATCTGTGCTTTTTGTGTGCGTTTTTTTCCTGGGCCAAGGTTTCTATGTTCAGCTCTCTGTATAGATTAGTATACAATAAAGAAACACACAGTTACCCCAGTTTTATCCCTACAGCTGGTATCCATCATGTCAGGAATAAACTCCCCCTGCCCTGTTGACTTCTTGCTTGGATTAGCTATAGCATAAACCCTGACCATTAATATTTAGTTAAAAGTTTTGATGAGGTATTGTTTATATGGTATAAAATTATTCATTTTAACTGTGCATTACAGTGAGTTCTAGTAAATTTATACAGCTGTGCAACTATCATCATGTTCCAGTTTCAGAACATTTCCATTGCCCTAAAAGGTTTCCTCATGTCAGCGTAAGTCAATCCTCACTCCCGTGCTCCAGTCCAAAGAAAACACTGATCTGGTATCTGTCTTCACAGTTTTAGGAGTTTTCTAGGAATTGCATTTAAATAAAATTATGCAATATGTAGTCTTGTGTTTAGGTTCTTTTCACTTAAAATATTTTTGAGAATCGTTTATGTCGAATGAGTCAGTAGTCTCTTTTTTATTGCTGGGTCGTATTCTGTAATATGGATATACTACATTCACTAGTTTTCTATAAGATTATGTAGTTCACAGTCTGTTCTAAGTCTTTTTACAATACAAAGAATATGACATTCAAGTAATTAATTATCACTGCTTACAAATATGCCTGAGAAGTCCAGGTCACACTGCTGCCCATTAACTTACAGTAGTAGTACATACCTTCTTTCATCTGTTGGACAATAGTTTTCTGACAAGAGGTACACAGCAGCTCCTAGGAAACCTCCTCGTCCAATTTTCCAGCTTTGGAGGAGCAACCCTGGAAGCCACTTATCTCATTTCCATATTCTCTAGCTAAAAGGGCCAAAGACAATTACCATTTGAATAGCATTGCCCAAGATGGAAACCACCATAAAGAACACAAACAAAACTATTACTTTTATGTTGATAATCAAAATTTAAAACAAGTCACTTACATATTGTTTAAGTGACATATAAATTGAAGGAAGAGTAGAGCCTAGGCTTTATGTAGGAGAGATTCAAGATCCACTTTTAATGACTTTGTGGGCTTTATCTATGTTTTGATTTTAAAATAATTTCTGAAATTACTGTAACTTTCAATAATATATACAATAATCTGTATACATATTTTATCCCTTAGAGTACCATTTCTTGGAATATCCAAAGCTCTAGTCAAGTATACTGATTCATTCCAAGACTCAACCCTGTATCACAAAACAAAAACCATATACAAAAAAAATACATATATAGCACATATACATACATTGTACATGTGGAGAGGCAACTGCAGGTGGGATCTTGCAACTGACACATATCTTTTACTTACAATATTATGTAAAATTTTCTCTAGAAGCAGGATGCCACTAAGTGTGAAATATTAGTAAGGTACTAATTTACGTGTTTTATTTTACCCAACCTCATCCTGTTTGATATAGAGACCTGACCATGATGTTTTTCTTTTATGGTTTTAAAAAGAGGTTGCCAGTATCGTCTTATTTTTATAAATCACTATAAGTAATATGTCTTTATATAGTAGTCTTTCAACAGAAAAACCAGAACATTCTCAGATACAATCTTACTATTGTATTGTGGTACTGAAAATAAAGTGAAATATTATTTACACTCAATGACTTACAGTAGCATAGTTCCTTCTCAAAATTCCTCCCTACAATCCAAAACACTTCAGACCACACAGAGCATCCAGAAGATCTTACTTGTCCCCATTGTCCCTGGCTTTTGCAGTTATTCTGCTCTGGTAAATAATTTTTAATAAATTTCAATCTCAAGTATTTATTTAACCCTTAAAGAAATAGTAAGTAAAGCTAGGGCGAAATACATCAGTCATATCACATAGATGTAGTGAGGATGGATAAGGACTTTTAAGTATAGTTTGCTCCTTTTTCTTACACTGATTGATAGATAGCTGATGAGTTTGAGAAAGTAAGAGGAATAAATTATTCTTGGAATAGGTAGAATTTAAGGTGTGCAAAAACATTCTTTCCCTCATTTTCCTTCATACAACACCTCAGCCAAAGCTTGTGCAGCACCACAGACCATTCTACCGCATATTACCTTTTTTTCTTTTTCAGTAACTGTGGAAGATAATTCAGAATTGGTTCCCCATCTCATTTTTCCAACCCCACGCAATGCTTCTGCCTACAAATTAGAGGCTAGAAATTTTAAACTTTTTTCTATCGTCCCTTACATCGTACAGTGTGCAAGTGACCTTGCTTCCACCAAATGATCATCTGTGCGCTTGTGCAGGGGTGAGGGAAACTGGTGAGATGTACCGTGAGTAGGTTTGTGAAGCCTTAGCATAGAAGTGCACACATTCCTTCCACTTACATTTTATTAGCCCAGATTGGCCAGAGCAAGCCACACACTGCCTTAATTAGTTGCATGAAGTATAATTTCACCAAGGAGGGGCAGCAAATACTGAGAACAATGATACAGTACATTAAACATGAGAATGACATGATCTTATTTATATTAGGGAATGGATTGTAGGGAGACAAGAATGGAAGAATGAAACTACTTAAGAAATTTTTTCAGAAATCCATGCCAGATATGACTGTGACTTACATAGAGCAGCTGGAGACAAGAGAACTGAATACACCAGAAATATGTTTTGGTGGTAGCATCGACCCGACTTGCTGATAGATTAGATAAGAAGGTCCAAAGAAAAGGATAATTCAAAGATAACACCTAAATTTTTACTTCACCAACTATCCTTAGCATTAACCCAAGAGAGGCAGAACCTAAGAAAGATGATTCACTGTGGAAAAGAATGATACTTTTTCTGTAGTACTTGTAGAAACATAACAGGAGAAGATGAGTCTTTAAATGTCTTCTGACACATGAAGGAATATATATAACACCTATGCCGTATAAAGTAAACCAGGGCCAAAAACATGAAAATTTTACAAAGATATGATAATGCTGGTAACAAAACAAAGATGGAAGCATAAAAAGGTCAGGGGGAGGGGCAGGCAGAGGATGAAGACTATACATTTAAGGTAGATTTGGAAAAAATCAAAACTTATACTAGCAAATTCAGACTCCAGAGGGCTTTAAAATGATGTACAATGACCAAATACTGTCTAATCCAAGAATGCAGGTGTGATTCAAAATTTAGGAAATCTCTAATGTAATAATCACATTAGTAGGTCGATAGAGAGTATAAATCATGCCAGCACTTACCTTTCTTTGTCCTTTGAGGTTTACTAAAGCTTTTTTCTAGGAATTTCCCCCCAATGTTTGCCTAATAAGGCAGTTAGAACGATGAAATTCAACAACTTTTCACTCCATTTTTCCTAGTCAAAGTCTCTAGTGAGTAATTTACATCTGAGTGATCTCCAATCTAATTGACTCTCAGTTTAATGGGCCCCACAAGCCTCTCCATGCAGGATTAATTACCTTAGGATGCTTCCACACACAAGGCAGTGTTTCTGGACTGTTTCATGTAACATTTCTTGCTTCTTTATTCACCATCAATAGTGGATGAAAAAACTAGAGATAAATACTTACTGTGAACATTGCAGGCGTATGTACATATGCCTGATACATACAACTGACTGAAGTTACTCATTTTTTCACTTATTCACCCTTTCATTCACTCACATTTACTTATTTACACTCTCAACAAATATTTACAGTGTTCTAAGTATGTTCCAAACACTGTGATAGGTCCTTGGAGTGAAGAATATCTTAAAATCTATACATCTGAACGTAGGAAGATGCATTTAACTTGTTTAAAAAGGCTCAAATTAACTGGAAGCAAACGAATCACAAAATATCTTTGATAGACAGATCAGTAGAATGTGGGGTGGCCAAGTATTTGGCTGATAACCTTGCATGTGGACCACATCAGCACAATATGGATATATTGTACTACAGTAGAAAAGAGAACTTGTCTAATTTATCTTTGTATCAATTGTGGTTCCTTCAAAAAACAAATGGCTCAAACTTAAATTACATTAACTCATGGAGAGTTTAATAAAGGACAGATTTTAAAGATATAAGGAGGATGTATGGAAAACACAATCCTGTATATTGTAGCCCCTCCTGGGCTAGAGACAGCATGGTTTTTACCACCTCTAGATTCAAGAGATATGGACAGAAGACTCTTAGAATAATCTCTGAGAAAGGACTGCAGAGGGAGGCAAATCATCCGAAGACGACACAATACTGAGAAGCTCTGGAGAAAAAATATCCATATTTTACTTTCCTTTTATTCCCCACTGATCTCCCACTAGGCTCCCCATTAGCCAAATGAATTAGCAGCTACAACGAAAGTTGATACAGTCACTGAGGATTAGTTCTACTAAGGCAGAGAAGAAGAGAGAGTAGGCCTGGGAGGGTAGGAAAAGGGGGACAAATTTCCACCGAAGTTTTCTCAACTATGTCAATTTGTAAAAATTAAACTCATAACCAGATAGTATGATTACATTATCACAGTCATGAGTTACACAGTGGAACACTCAATATTGAGTTTTTATGTTATACTAAACTAATAACTCCCTGACCAGAACTATGTGTCGTTCTACTGTAACCGGAGTATTCTGTTCCCTGGCACACCTCCTCCCAGCCAGCAGTGGGAGGTACCTCATTCACCACGGCTCTATCATCCATTATATCATCCATTACCTTAATACTTCTAAGAATTCCACTGAGTGAACACTTTTCCCAGTCTTGTTTGCTTCTCCTTTTCCTTGAGACAGAAATACTTACCTGCCCTCAGAATGAGCAGCCATGCAAACAAGCTATAGTCCTTATTTATGAAAACAATTACAGAGAGAAGAGCTGCCTCAGAGAAGCCCTCTGTCTCTGCTGCTAATGCTTGAGAAAGCAAACACATAGGCTGCCTATGCAACAAGCCTGGGACTGAGCAACCTGTTCCACTTCTTGGCTTTAGCATAACTGTAGGTCCTGCCCAGAGAAGAATGACTCTTCCAAGTGCTGAGGAGACAATCATCCACAGCCTGTGCTCTTCAGCCAAGAACGTTCCCCACCAAAAAAAGAAAAAATGGTTTAAGTTCACACCACAGTTTACCTTGGCTACAGTCCTCCCCCAGGTTCACTGCCTTCTAGGTAGAGATCCGTTATTCCTTCTTAAATCTATTAACATTTAACTCATTGGTTGACATCACTGGATTTCTCTACCCCTCTATAGTCTGGTTTATGTTTATGAGACTTTTCAAAACAATAATAGCTACTTTATTCAAAGGATTTACTATTGTTCTAGAAACCTGCCAGATGTAACTTGAAGTAAAGATTCAAAACTCCTGTCACTCATTTTTGTCCTTATTCATGCATTTGCTTACAAAACAGCTATGCATTATGTTTTTACTTTATGCCAAGCACTGAGATATCTACTGAAGTGAATAAAACACATTCCCTCCCCTCAAGATCTTAGAATACCAAGAAAAACAGACTTAAAAAGAGAAACAGAAACCTCTAGTAGAGGTTCACCTCTCTTGTTAACACACCAGTCGTATCTCTGTTTTCCTGTTGAGAAGTGATGGAGAAGAAATGTTGTCCATGGTTTTTACTTTGATAACAACAGATTAATTGAATCCTGAAAGATAATATAAAAAGCATCAGAGATGGAAAGGGGAAAAGGAGAAGGCAGTGGGCTTCTTAGGCAGATCCAGCATTTCAATAAGCTGAAGGTTGGGACCAGGATGTAGCTTGTGAATATTGTAGCATAAGGCTCATCTATAAAGTGACAAGCTATGTGCCTGGAAAAGTAGGCAGGGAAGTGGATCATGAACCCCTTATGTATGTCATTAATACTAAATATGTTACATTTTATTGATCATTTACCAGTATATATCTTTAAAGTTATATTCAAATAAAATCACATTTTGACAGAACTAGCTTTCTTACATCATTACCAAGTGGAACAATTGGGATCATTTCAGTTCAATTACATTCAAAATAGACAAATTCTGAAATGTCTTTATAAGTCAGCTAACCTAATATTTAGCTTTTAAATTAGTATTTGTTATGAAATACAATGTCTTAAATTTATTAATGAAACTAATGGTAACATAAAATATTGAAGGTTGCAAGATATATTATCAAACCATTCCAGATGGATAAAATAGTAATTTTATGTGCTACAAATGGGAAAATGCTAATAAGAGAAACTGAATTTCCTTGAGGCAAATTCTTAATAAAACTGTGCAAGCATGTTAGAATTAAATATATTGTTTTAATGAGGCCGATTATCTTTAGATTTGTAGCTACTCCCCAATGATAAGAACAATATGTATGACATCTTTCAATAATAATTATAAAAATGCTACTAATTATTACTAACATATCTTGAATGGTATGCCAGGCCCAGAACTAAGTACTTTTTATTCATAATTTCATCTAATTCTCACAGTAACCATCTACAACAGGAACTATTATTAACTGCATCTTTTCTTTTTTCTTTTTTTATTATCCATGCTGTTTTTTTAAGTATAGTCAGTTTACAATACACATTGTAACTGCATTTTAAAGGTGAAAAATCTGAGACTTCAACAGTCTAAGTAAATTGCCCAAAGCACTTTTGTTTGCACTTGTTAGAGCCCTGATCCAAAGCCACACATTTCTGCTTTCTGAGACCAAGTTGAAGAAAAGACTTGAGATAAGCTCACTTTTCTTTTATCTGTGGTGACCTATTTCATGTGTTGTAAAATATAGTAAGCTGCTAAATTAGGAAAAAAATTAAAAGCTAATACTGAATTCTGTTAATGGAAATAATTTCTTCTTCCTCAATAATATATCAATTTTTACTCTGAAGCATGAAAATTAATCAGGTTTATCATGGCATGCATAACTATGGGCTGTTATTAACAGTCATAAAATTATCAGGACACAGCCTTTGACTTGATAACCTGGCATGAACAAGTTTACAAAGGCTGATTTTTATGGTGCATACATTAGTATTCCCATTCATTTGTTCTCGGTTGACTGCTAATTCCAGCAAAAGAGAAAGAAGGAATTCTTAAAGCTACCTTTTTTCCCTAAAACAATATAGCCTTTCGTCACATTACATTAACATGATGGAAATATCTGCGGTAATTTATTTATATAAAGTTCACATTCCATAAACACTGTTTGGATTCAAAGCAATTTTTATCACCAGTGAAAGGATACTATTTAATGGAAAGATGAATTAATTGCCAATTTTGACTTGCTTTTTAGAATCAACATAGGCCTTTTTCTATTACTGAACATAAAAATGTTGCTTCCCCAACATAGCTTACCCTTTTAAAGATACAAATTCAGTACCTCTCACAGCAAAAAATGTTTAAGGTTTGAAAACAAAACAAGACACACAAAACAAAACAAAACATATAGATAATCCTGAGACTATGAAGATTATATGTATGTGGGGATGGAGGGGGAAACACAACCAACTCTTATCTATTGATATTATGCTACAGAAGATAGGCTGTGGGGATATATTTTTCTTGCCACACAGACTGATGAACACATTTCATTTGAATAAATCATACAGAAAGAATTATCAGCTGTTTCTCTGCCACAGCAGAAGTTAGAAATTTTTTAAGTGAATTTTTCTGTTCTCAATAACCTTTTTTTTTAAAAGTCATAATAATGCTACTATATTTTCATACTTTACTTACTGTGTGTAAGGACTGTAGATGTACCATATATTTTACAATGTATTTGTAACACTAATAAAAGTAAAGAAAGTGGTAGACTTCGGGCAAATTGTTTTAGTGCCCTACATTTATATTATGGGACATACATGAAGACTGTGGTTAACAGCAAATTTCAGGGAATGATTAGAAAACAGAACCAGAAGAATAAACATTAAGGTTGGAAATAAAAGTTAAGGGCCAGGCATAGAAATGATCATAGCCTACTTGTTTTCCTCTCCTGTCCATTCTTCCCACATCCCACGGCATAGCACTCAACTGTGATCCTGCCAGTACCCTCAACCCTGTCGAGAACCACCGAACACTCCAGCCACTGTTCTACATTATTTTACAGTTCTCATCACTGCTGTAGACATTCACATAATCGTTTCAATATGCATATGTTTAAATTCATGGCATTAAACTTTAGTTAAATCCCATGATAATTCTTGAAAATTCTATTTTTGGTTGACTGTCTAGTAATTTCCAATTGCCATTTTCCCCTCATGGTATCTTCAGACTTCCAGTGCTTTCTTCAAACTATTTCTCCAGTTCCTTACATGTTCAGGGTGCCCTGCAATCTAATTTAACTAGCATTTGAGTGCATCCAGTAAAATGTCCTATTCTCTTGCCAACAAACCTATTTGCATAGTCATCCCTTCACATACTTCCCCTACTTTCATCACTTCTGTCAAGGCCTCCCTTGGTGGCATCCCTTCCTGGGCTTGAACATCCAAAGTACTTACTGCTAGGGAGCTTGGGGGTGTCCTCATACAGAACGCAGCCCTTTAAGAGATAAGAAATGATCTACCATTCTGCCCACACCACAAAACCAAACGAAAGAAACAAACAATAACAAAAAACCCCATAGTGTCAAGAATCCTACTATCCTTTCCCTACCTACAACTCCCTCCAGGAACAGAGATCTTAGTGTCTCGCAAAAATGTGTGTCACGTCTCCAGTTTTCTCCAGGAACTGCTTGATGGAAGCAGTGACTCTTAATAGCACAAGTGGCACATGAGTCAAACTGGCTCAAATTATTTTGGGGTTTGGTTTTGTTTTTTTTTTTTCATCCACTGACATTTAAATTGCATTTCAACGCGTGGCCCCAAAGCAGGGACAAGTGAGCATCCCTAAAACATGAATCTAGTAATGGATTCTGAACAACGGTAATGAATTCTGAAAACCCCCCAGGGCAAATAGGGGCCTGATATGAGAGAGAGGAATGAGATTGGTCCATGGGCAATAAAGCCTAGAGCCACTATCATCTAGTGGAAAAACCAGGATTAAAGAAAATAAATTGCTACTAAAGAATCTGAAAGTTCTGGGCAGTGAGGCAGAAACAAGAAATGAAGAAATAGGGAGGAAACCACATACATGAAGCCAATGTTAAAAAGTATTGAAATTAAGGTAACAGAAGAGGCCTGGTGAGATTTCTTCTGGTGCTGGATGATAAGTACAGGTGATTTTTCAGGGGACCTATAACTTCATGCTTGTAGGAAGAGACTGATTGATCTATTTGAAAGTGATTAATTCCTTCCAACTTAATTCCTGACTTTCTTTTACATTTAAAAACCCTTGAAAATGGCTCATATGTGTCAGGCTTTTAATTATGTTAGTATCCTTTCTGTTATAAACAAAAATTGAGAGTTGGCCGGAGTTTTAATCCTTATTAGCTTCTTATTACGACCACAGGACTCATAATTAAGCCAAGGGTCTGCTACCCTCAAATCTATGCAGTTTATTACTGCAGGTATTAGTCGCCATTCCTCATGTAGACTCCTGAGCCCTGGTGAACTGGGTTGGACAACCTGAGCTACAGGATAGCTTTTGTCTCTCAGACCTGAGACCTGTGTTTATTAATTCCACGAATTACTTACTGGGTATCTATTTTGCTAGGCATTGTCTGTACTCAGTGTTACAAATATAAAGAAAACGGGCATAATCCCTGATTTCATTCAGGTCACAGACAAGCAGGGAAGAGAGACAGTTAATTCTGTAGGTGGATTAGGCTAATCATATGTAACAGTATGACCAGATGAAAATAAATTAATCTAAGTTGAGGAGCAACCTTTTGACAATTTTTGGTGATGCCCTGAGGTCTCAAGTGGGATTAGAAACATCCATATGGTACTAAGCACAATAATTCAGAGGTGGGGAGTAGGGACCAATAAAAGAAATATCCATATGCAGAATCAGACTGTATTGTCTCCAGTGATAAACAGCACTAGTTTTATATGATATGCTTATTACATAGAATTACAGGCAGGCTTGGTTCACCTAAATGGTAGGTCTGTGGATCCCTCTAGGGCCCATATGGATTAGGGCCTGCCTTTCTCAGGAACCCATGAGTTAGAAAAAAAGGGAATGTCAATGCTCATCCAGGTAAAAACCCAAGAAACAACTTTCTTCCTGAAGGAAAGGATGGTTTTTCCCGAGAAGGGGAACTGGGTTGCCACCTGAAAGAGGAGTTACAGTAGAAAAGGTGAAGGGCACCTGAGGGGAAAGATCAGATTAGGAGCAAAAATATTCCACAGAGGATCTTTTTTGTTAGGGCTAAATCTAGAAGCACTTTCCTTTTTATTCGTATGTTTTTCCAGCCTCTATTCTCACTTCTCTGGTAATAGCATGCTGGAAATTCTTAAGAGAAACACCCAATCTGTTAGAGTTCTCCTATCAGCACTTTTTCCATTTCTTGTCTCCAATGAATAAAGCAATGCAATAAAAGATATACATAAATTAGCCAAAATGTCAACCTTTTTTCTTTATATCCTCTAATGTCTTTCTGGAAGTATCCAACCTTTAGGATTATCTAGGTAAACAGAGTCTATTGATGTGGTAGAGGTTGGAGGACAGGAGGGTGACAGGAGGGAGGGTATGTTCTGCTCAGTTTTCCCTTCAGGCATTTGAAGAGAAGCTGGATAAAGGAGCAGGCAGCTTTTGGTGGATGACGATACCAGTTCCCCAGAGACTGCTGGTATCATGAGAAAAATCCATGACTCAGGAAGCGCCCAAGAAATTACAAGCATAGGAAATTGTCTTCAGTTTTATGAATTCTCTGTGAATAAATGAAAGCTACCTCTTGAGAAGAGAAAGATAAAAGAGTTGAGTAAAATCCAGATAAAAAGATAATTTTAAAATTGGTTAATACTAATTGGACAAATTACAGGAAATATGAGAGCTCACAGCTGCATTCAAAGCTCATTTGGACTCTACATTGTTTTCATGTTATCTGATGCTCTCTCAAATTCACGGGTGAGTCTTCTTTACTCAAATCAGGTCCATACATTCCTGTCCTCTTTTTGTCTGGAACATGTTTTAAAGCAGAGGGCAAGAAAAAGGCGGAGGTTAAAAGTCCACTTGTTGAGTATATTGGTGGCGAAAGGGAGAAATCAAGCCTAAGATTTCAGGGTAAAAGCAGAAATGGATGATGCTAGAAAAACTCTCTCTGTATGCCTCTCCCTGCTACTGGAAAAGGAGATAACATTTCCAAAAAAGGTGTGGCCAACCTATGCCAGGAATCCTGTGATCAAGAGAACAGCCTGTTTGGAGGGAGGGAGGAATGGTGGTGGAGATGGTGCCAGGAGCAGAGTTCCTGTGAGGATGGAAGAGAACTATAATCAAATCCAGTGTTCCTGGTATCAGGTCTAGTTGAGAAAGAACAGGAAGAGGACTCACTGCCCTATCTTAGTTCTCTTCTTCTATCCTCACCACTGCCCACTTCTCTCCTAGGAACGATTAAGACAGATATAGAAGGAAGCTGATCCCTGTTAAGAGTCAGGACTCGATTCAGGACTTAATAGACAGAGAGCTCAGTGACGCCTATGACCAGCCATGGTTTACCCCAGTCTCTCAGATATGTAGTGTTTTAACCTCTGCCCGTAGTCAGAGGACATAGACGATACTTCCACATGGGGCAGAAAAACATCTGAAGACTCCATGGGGCTCGTGAGTAAGTTTAGGTCAGGCCAGAGAACAAGAGCAGACACATGGAACCAGTCCTTCTTTCTCTGACAATGACCTCAAGCTCTTTCTTTTCAATCTTGGTTATTTTTGTTATTTTAGTTTTTATTAAATTGGTTTTCTCTTCAGTGGTCTTTCATAAAGATGACCATTATTTACAAGGAGAGCATGGGGAAAGAGAGCTAGTCAAACCAGGACCACCTATATTCTGAGGCTAGACCCTCTGATTTGTACCATTTCTTGTAGCTCTGAATGCTTCCAACACCTTTCCTCACTGAGAGATTCCATCAGCTCTAAATTATAGACAGCTCTGCCCTTTCAGCTAGCTATTGGATGATCTCAATTATTTTTCTCTCCTCCTCCTGGATTTTTTGGCCCAAAATTAATTATTAAAACTACAAAGATCTAAGCATTAACAATGTATAGAAATGCTTAAAACTGTTTTAAGGATCAAGGGCTTCCCAGGAACATATTTATGAGTTTATAAAACCTCTGAAATAATGATACAAATGTATTCACCTGGGGAAAGATTTACTTTAAAAAATGAACAACAACAACCAGAAAAACAACTAAAATTTGAGTTTTCTGTCCCCAGGGTAACTGGAATTTCTAACTAAGTTAGCAGGAATTCCTCGTGGATTTTGCAATGCTCCTGTATGTTTTTTATTCTTTTGAAGGCAGTCATTTCTCAACTGTGTCAATCTTCTGTGGTGTAAGATGGCTTATTTCACAGATAAATTGTTATTATAACTCACAGTGGAATCCAAAATAATCCAAAGCACAGTAGTAGAACAATCCCCTGGAGAACATGGAGCCAAATAAATCACATTTTGTAGCATTTCTCACCTCACCATGGAAACATTTCTATCCAGGTGAAATAAGGATAAATACCAAGGACATTCATAATTCATAAGAGGGCAATATGGGAACTAAGAAACGTGTAAAAGAGAAAAATTGGATGCCTGAGGTTGACTATGGGGGGGTCCTCAAGGAAATCAAATTAAGAAAAACAAATTTTCCCCCTGGGTAATTATATTACAAACCTTGTTATAATGTATTACATCACAGATTTTCAATATTACTTAAAAAAAAGACAGTCATGGAGCAAGCAGAGAAAAATGATACTGAAGAATATTTTCCCAGGTGGTGACAGAGAATACAAGATAGGGAATTTAAGACTCATACAAGGTTTCAGAAAGGAAACATTTGCAGAGAGGTTAAGGAAGATAAAACCTGAAAAGTGTCCACTGACCTTGGCAATTTGATAAGGGGTTCTGAGATACTAAGGAAAACTTTCTTCTTTCCCATATCCCCTTGAAGTATCTTGAAGCTATTGGCTTTCAGGATCAAATATCTGAGTGTTCCTTTCCCAGCTAATTGATTTAGCACATTTTGCTTTAAAAATGCCAGGCCTCAGACTCTTACTGCACCATGTGTAAACAAGGCAGGGCAAGGAAATGTTTCTAAGTAAGCATATGAGCATGCACACACTCTAAAGAGAGAGAGAGAGAGAGAGAGAGAGAGAGAGAGAGAGAGAGGAGAGAGAGAGAGGGAGAGAGAGAGAGAGAGAGAGAGAGAGAGGAGAGGGAGGGAGGGAGAGAAGAGAGAGGGAGAGGGAGAGAGAGAGAGGAGGGAGAGAGGGAGAGCGGGCAGAGACAGAGAGACAGACAGACACAAAGAAAGAGAACATGCTAAACTGAGAGACCAGGATCTAGATTTTTTTAAAAGTAGCCTTAAACTATATTTTCAAAATCCTTTCTTGCTTTCCCTTTAGAGATTGTAAGGATATAGAAAAGCATACAAAGAAATACAAGAAAATCTAAATGTAGGAAGACAGAAAAGGGAATTCATGCCGAACAGACTTTCCTTTTTTCCTGTCAAATAAGAACATAAATGATCTTTCAACAAAATACGTGGTAGATGTTGGATTTAAGGGATGAAATACAAGTTTAGACTGATTTATTGGGGGGAATTATAAATTAATCCCAACAGAGACATGGAGTAGTATTGGTTTGTTAACCTGTATTCTAATAGATTGCATTATAAGTCCCACCTTTTCACACCCTCTTTTGCCATTTAAACTTGAAGATCCTCTTCCACTCTTGCTTTGAGCTCAGCAATCTGACTGGCTTTGGCCCAAGGATATCAGATGTGATGTAAGCAGTGACTTGGAAATCATTTGCATTATTAGACTACTTGCCTTGTTTGCCTCCTTCAGCTGTGAGGAAAGTGCTCCACCCAGCCCTCACGCCCAAGGAGGGTGAGAGACCTGTCAGGCCAACCTGGACTCACAGATATACAGTAGATAGAATCACCCCATCTGACACACAGATGTGTGATAAAAAGTAAATTGGTGTTTTAAGTCACAAATCTTTGGGGTGGTTTGTTACACAGCATATTTGGAGCAGTCTGACCAGCTGCATGTGTCGGGGACCCAGTCGCATTTAAAGAACACACAGTTGTGGTAGTCACAACCTGTATAGTTAACACGATTTTCTCCAGTGGTGTTTGAGAGCGCCAAGGTATACAGAGAAAAATGGCATTATTGAATTGACCAAAGATGTGCAGTGAAAAAAGATTCAGCGATTAAAGGTCATGCTGGAAACTGTTTGAAAGGGTATGTCAAAAATTGAGAGGCGCTGCTACAGTCATGGCAGCCAGCCATGGCACAGGGGAGGCTGGGAGCGGGAGACTTGGTGCAGAGCCAGAACCTAAACCCGAACCCAGGAGGAAGGAGGGTGGAGGAAGAAGGGAAGAAACGGGGAGAAGGAGACAGGATGGGTAGGAGTGCCCAGGGGCAGCAACCAGAAGCCAGTGGCTCTAGTCTGATCCATACCAGGACCACAGTTCACAGCTCGCCTGGCCTCTGTATATTAGCAATTGGCGTGGTACTAATGGCGAGATGCGGAAGCTTTTTATTTTAGCCGGTGATTCTCCGGCTGCTCTGGGAGAGCACAGACGGGAAGAAGCGGCGTTTAAGTATAATAAGGACAACGCGCAGAGTAGGGTGGATTCTCAGAATCATCACTCGCCTAGCAGCGGGACTACACAGGCGCCAGCGGGGGCTAGCACCTCTGGCTGCTTCCCGGGGGGAGTACAGACACCTGCCCTGCGTGGTTTGACCTCCCCAGACTGATCAATCTAGCCTCTGCTCCCCGCTTCCTGGGGATGCGCGTCCCGAGCGCGGGCAGCCGGCCAGGGGTGCCGAGGACCAAGTCTTTACTGCAGCTGCCCTTCATAGAGCTGCTGAAAACAATCAGTTGTGTAGTTCATAGCTTTCCCACCTTATCAATCAGTTTTTGATGCGGGTAGGTTAAAAATGTCACCCTGTTGGTGGGATTATGTCAGATTCTTTTCTTTAAAGTCTGTCCACTTTTACAATATATCCCATGAGGTTATATTTTCAGACGCATACAAGTACCCTCCTGGTCCACATCCAGGATTGGAGTGAGGCACTGCTCTCAGGTGCAGAATTTAAAGACGAGCCAAAAAACTTAGTAATCAAGATAAATTACATTTTAACGCAACATTTCAAAATAAAAATTAATACAGAAATCTATGATGAATAAAATACTACAGTTTTAAATTTAAAAATCCAATGTGCACGTACAGGACTAACCTCATTAACCTCACTTGCCTCATCCTATTCTCAGCCCTAGCAAAACTGATCCTTTTTATCCATTCATAAGATTCCTTTAGTCCTATTACAGCTTTCTGCTTGAGTTCTATTTTTATGATATTAATATTGTAGTACTAAACTTCTGGTTAAATTTATCTACCTTATTTTGTGTTTTATTTTTATCAATCTTTTTCTTTGCTTTTTAAAAAATTTTTTTCTTCTGTTAGATTGATAAATTTTCTCCATTTATTTTTTTTACAGGAATTTTTGGCTGGTTAGGTCAAGAAAAAAAACCTTCCTAGGAAAACAGTATGTCACACAACCATTTTCAAGTTTGACTCATTTGTGTTAATGTAGTAAATTAGTAATGAAAGTGACTGCCACATCAACAAAATTCCATAAATATTTCTCTTTAAAAATATTTAAGATTCCCAGTAAACCCAGGAGAATCCTGGTAGTTTGGATGAAAAACCTAAACTGCTTAAGGGGCCAGAATTCTTGATGTAATAACCAAGTGTAGAGAGTTTTATATATATATATATACACACACACACACATAAAACATACATATAATTTGTAAAATGAGGAGAGGATATTGAGTTGAGAGAATGGAATATTAGAAAGTAAAAATTCTGATGTGAAATGATTCTGAGTAAGTTCAAAAGTGTAGCCACGAGAATGATGGAGTTGTTACTTGTTGAGATTTTGAGACAATGAAGGGTCTAAATAATTAGATGCATTAGCAGTCGAGTTTTAAAAATCTGTTTCTGTATAATGATAGGAGTTGGGTATAATAGGAACCAGAGAATAAAAGTTCAAAATTTTTGCTCAAGGAAGGATATAACAAGGAGCAAATAAAAGGTAATGATAAAGAGTAAAAATTGCTACAGTCAATAAAAATGAAATAACAAGAGAGCTATGGCCATATGCATGAAAAAAGGATGACCTAGAAGCAACCTGGAGGATCAGTGACTGTGACATCCTATGATGTAATAGGGTGGTATTTTTCAGTTATTTGTAAACTTTGGGGGTGATCATAATGGACATGCAGAAAAATGCACATAAATAAACATCTGGGTGTATTTCCACAAACTGAACCTGTCTGTGGAACCAGCACCAGATTAAGAAACAGAAAATTAGGAAAGCTACATACACCCCCTCTGACATTCACTTCTAGTCATCATCTCCCCTAAAGGGAACCACTAGCCTAATTTCTAAGATTTGATTCATCTTTCCCCCCTATTTTATGTAAATGGAATTGTGTAATATGTATTCTTTTGTGGCAATGTTTTTCCTATTCAATGCTGTGTATGTTTTGAAAATCATTTATTCATGTATATTTTGAAGAAAATTTATTACCATTTCTGTATCATTCCATTGTGTGAATTTATCCATTCTACTGTTGATTGGCCTTTGGGTAGTTTCCAGTTTAATTCAATTTCAAATAATGCTGCTACAATTATTCTAGTGCATGTCTTTTGGTAAATATATATACATATTCTTTGTTGGATATGTAATTGCTGGATCATATAGTAAGATACATTTAAATTTTGTAGGTATTGTCAGTTTCCAAAATAGTTGTACTAATATATATTCCCACCAGCAGTGCAAGACAGTCTCTACATCTTGTCCACTCTTGATATTTTCTACCTTTTCTATTTTAGCCATTGTGAATATATAATTTTGTGTTTTGATTTGTTTGTCCTGATACAATAAATAAGAAAGCAGAAAATCTCAGCACGAACAATAGATACTACATTCCAGAGTGGGATGGGAAGATATCTTGGGGAACTTTCAGAAGAAGAAAAGAACTAATTATTTGAAAGTTTTTAAAATCCTCAACAACAACATTAGGATATAAGCAGGTAGAGAGTGGAGGATTAGAGGAGAGGATTTTGGGAGAACTCTTGATACACTGTCTTGAAGAGATTATCAACCCTCATTTGACACCTCAACAAAATGCTCCAATAGGACCAGTCATAGAGTTTTTAATGGACCTCTTGTATTTTGAAAGACACAGTAAATCAGTGTGTGACTATAGCTTGAAAAAAGTAGAAAAGCTTCTTTAATAATTGACAAGAAAAAGTGGCAGAATTGGTCCCTGATAAGAACATACCAGTATTAGTTCATTGTGATAAATGTGTCATAATATTATAAAATGTTAATTATAAAGGAAACTGGGTGTGGAGTATACAGGAACACTCTGTACTATCTTGGCAATAATTCTATAAATCTAAGCTATTCTAAAATTAAGAATTTATATTTAAAAAAAGAAGAAGCATAACTATTTTCTACACATTGGTACAGGCCACATGTGAGAAACCACCATGGTATCACATTAAATTTGACCTAGAACACAGAAGGAGTATTCCCCGTTATCTAGGAAATGAAAAAGACCCAGCCAATGCCTGGAAAGAGATGTATCCATTCATCAAGGCAACTGAAGATGAGAGACCGTAAGTCACTAGGATGTTATTCACTAGGGCTGCCACAGCAAAATAACCCTAACTGAGTGGCTTAAACAACATAAACTATTATTGCACATTTCTGGAGGCTGCATGTCCAAGATCAATACATCAGCAAGTTAGTTTCTTGTAAGGCCTCTCTCCTTGGCTTGTGAATGGCCAGCTTCTTATTCCTAACATGGTCTTTTCTCTGTAAGCAAACATCCCTGTGTCTTTGTGTGCCCAGATTTTCTCTTCTTTTAGGGACATTAGTCAGATTGGATTAGATCCCACCCTAACGGCCTGATTTTAACTTACATCTTTAAAGGCTTTATCTCCAAATACAGTCACATTTTGAGCTACTGGCTGTTAGGGCCTGAACCTAAGCATTTTTTGTGGGGAGATACAATTCAGCTCACAACAGGAGGGGAAGGGAAAGAGGGTGACAAAACAGTCAGGAAAGGAAAAGCCTACTTTGAGCATCTAGTCTAAAGAAAGCCAACACTAAATCATTGTGACCTTTTGATGCTCCAGCTCCTAAAAGGATCAGAATATATGCTTGGTGAGATGAATCAGAAATACTAAGTGAGAAAAGAAAGAAGTGGCTAGCCTAGCCTACCTTTGCCAAAAGTAGTCTTCCCCATTCTCCCAAAAGCCTGCAGCAGAAAATAAAGGGGACAGTAAGGAAGGAAAACTACAACCCTAGAGAAAGAATCAAAGTTGATTATTACATGGATCTGAGCAACGTACTAATGACATCAAGGTTGTTTTGTGACTTGAAGTGGCCAAGGAGAAAATTGTTTCTGGAAGTCATAGGGCCTTGCTGAGCTTTTAACCTCGGAACCAGAGAAGAACAAGACCCACAGAGCAGGTTTTAAAATGGACTGGGATTAAAAGAATGATAAGCCACAAATTGGAAGAAAATCTTTATAAGATAAATAACTGATAAAGGATTGATATCCAAAATACACAAAGAACTTTCAAAACTTAACAACAGGGAAAAAAGAGCCCAATTAACATTTGAGGAAAAGGCAAATGGCATGATTGTTTATGTGGAAAACTGGAAGAATTGACCACAAAACTCCTGGAACTAATAAGCAATTATAGCAAGGCTGTAGGATACAAAATTAACATACAAAAGCCAATTGTTTTCTCAGTCTTGAGAAAGAGGAATGGAGCTATAGGAATAATGCTCCCTGACTTCAGACTATACTACAAAGCTACAGTAATCAAAACAGTATGGTACTGGCACAAAAACAGACACACAGATCAATGGAACAGGACAGAGAGCCCAGAAATAAACCCACACACGTAAGGTCAATTAACCTATGACAAAGGAGGCAAGAATATTCAATGGAGTAAAGACAGTCTCCTCAATTAGTGGTGCTGGCAAAACTGGACAGCTACATGGGAAAAATGAAATTAGAACAGTCTTTAATACCATATACAAAAATAAACTCAATATGGATTAAAGACTTAAATGTAAGACTGTAAAAACTTAAAAACTCCTAAAGGAAAACATAGGCAGAATATTCTTTGACATAAATGTCAGAAATATCTCCTGTCTCCTAGAGTAATACAAATAAAAGCAAAAATATACAAATGGGACCTAATTAAACATAAAAGATTTTGCATAGCAAAGGAAACCATAAACAAAAAGAAAGGACAGTCTACAGAATGGGAGAAAATACTTGCAAACAATGCGAACCACAAGGGATTAATTTCCAAAATAGACAAATACTCATCCAGCTCTATATCAAAAAACCAAACAACACAATCAAAAACGGGCAGAAGATCTACACAGATATTTCTCCAAAAATGGCATACAGATGCTAATGTTTACAGAAACGCAAATCAAAACTACAATGAGATATCACCTTACATGAGTCAGAATGGCCATCATCAAAAAGTGCAAATAATAAATGCTGGAGAGGGTCTGGATAAAAGGGAATCCTCCTACCGTATTGGTGGGAATGTAAATTGGAGAACAGTATGGAGGTTCCTTAAAAGACTAAAAATAGAGTTACATATGATCCACCAATCCCACTCCTGGGCATCTATCTAGAAAAGACTGAAATTAATTTGAAAAAATGCATGCACCCCCAACGTTCACAGCAGAACTATTTACAAGACATGGAAGCAACCTAAATGTCCATGGACAGATGAATGGATAAAGAACATGTGGTGTGTGTGTGTATTATATGTGTGTGCATATATTATAATGGAATATTACTCAGCCATATAAAAGAATGAAATAATGCTATTTGCAGCCACATGGATGGACCTAGTGATTATCATACTAAGTGAAGTAATTCAAAGACTTACCACTTACATGTGGAATCTAAAAAAAAGATACAAATGAACTTATCGACAAAACAAATAGACTCACAGACACAGAAAAGAAACTGATGGTTACCAAAGGGGAAAGGGAAGGATAAATTAGGAATTTGAGATTAGCATATACAAACTACTATATATAAAACAGGTAAACTATAAGGTCCTACTGTACAGCACAGGGAACTATATTCAGTATCTTGTAATAAATTATAATGGAAAAGAAAAAAATTAGAAACAAATTTGCAGTAAAAAAAATTAAAGTGGACTAAAAACCTTAAGAGATATCTCACCAAAGAAGATACAAGATGGCCAATAAGCATATGAAAAGATGCTTCACCTCATATATTATCAAGGAAATGCAAATTAAAACAACAACGTGATAGTACTATACCTATTACAATGGCCAAAATCTAGCATACTGACAACACAAAATACTGGCAATGCTGTGGAACAACAGGAACTCTCATTCATTGCTACTGGTAATGCAAATGGAACAGCCATTTTTTGACCTTACTTTGGCAGTTTCTTATAAAACTAAACCTACATTTATCATATGATTCAGTAATCATACTCCTTGTTATTTATCCAAATTAGTCAAAACTCATGTCCATACAAAAACCTACACATGGATGTTTATAGCAACTTTATTCATAATTGCCACAACCTGGAAGCAACCAAGATGCCCTTCAATAGGTAAGTGGATAAACAAATTGTCATACATTCATATAATGGAATATTATTCAGCACTAAAAAGCAATGAGTGATCAGGCCACAAAAATAGAGGGAGGAAACTTATCTTGGGAAATTGTCAGATTTCAGATAACATTAAGAGATAAAAACATTTCTCAAGACGAGGAAAACTTGTATATGTAAATAATGGGACATTTTGGAACCAACAACTTGAAATGATGGAGGATTGTTGACTATGTGACCAAAAAGGACAGGAGGAAGAACTGTAGAAAAATAAATGAATGGGAGCAGTAACCAGAACCTTGCATTTTGGCCTTAGCTTTTAGGTTTTCAATAATAGACATCTGTTTCATGTCCAGAGGCCATTACCCTAGGTTACACTGGAAATTTGGTTGGAAGACTTCTGCCACCTCTTGCACGAGCAGCACAGACAATTTAGAACTCGTCACAGGAATCTAGCAACAAAGGTAGTCATCAGGCCTTTGTAGTGTCTGCTTCTCACTTCGCATGGGATGTGGAGATAGAGTCAGATGTGGGTACTGATTATTTAAGTTGGGGTGTCAGGGGTCTACATGGGTTACTGAGGGAGATTTAGGGATGGAGACATGAATTATGAATCACAGAATTGTAGCCCAAGGGGTTCCACTTGAATAGATAATCCCATACAAAGGTTTTCTGATCTCAAGAGGCTGCAAACTCACGGAAGGTGGTGGAATGGCAGTGATCTCAGGATTTCATACATTCTGCAGTTTGATCGAATATTTAATTTCTTTTACCATCCCTTTTAATCAGTCACAGATTATTTAAGTTTGAAGGAAAGTTGAAGGTTATTTAGTCCAAATCCTTCAATTTAAAGTGAGCAAACAGAGCCAAAAGAAGTTAAATGACATACCCAAATTCATAAATCTATTTAATTGAGAACATGACTCCAAGATTCTAAAAGCTAATTAGCTCTTCATGTTCTTTCAAAACATGTGTCCCTTTAGTGGGTGAGTCAGATCTTTGCTATGAAATGTGATTTTATCAAATTTTTATTGTATAGCTGTCAAAGTATAACATATAAATCATTCTGTGAATCAATGTTGTATATCAGGTGCTTAATTAAAACACAAAGATTACAGTAAAGTACCAAGCATGACTTCTGCACTGAGGATACTTCTTTTATATCAACCCCTTTCCTTCAATATGTATTTCTAAATTTCTTTCTCATTATTTTATAATTCTGTTCAGTGAATAACTGATCCCCCCTTATCAGTTTTAACATTTTCAGCTTGAGAGTTTCGTGTTTTGTTATTCACAGAGCCTTCATGCTGCTAATGCAAAGGAGCCTCTCATGCTGTATTATATATGTGCTGATTACCGTGTCAGCTTTTGTCTCTGAGCTGCATCTTTTAAAGGACTTTTTGAGAAGTTTGCTTGATAATTTAACTGTAATGGAATATGAGCACAAGTGGTAGAATGTCTGGGGATAGTGCAGACTGATAGAGTAATGAGTAAACCATTTACTTTCCAAAAATAAACAGTGTAATTTTGGTAACTATTTAGGCTTTGAGTCTTTGGAATGCATACCTCATATATACACACATATCAAATACACATACACACGTAAAAATAAATGCATTCACAGTCTAAAGCTAAATATATAGGAAATAACATTAGCTTTAAGGTATATTAACTGAAATATAATCGGCAGAAGAAAATGGTACAACAAACTCACTGTAATTTGCGCACAGTAGACCATATCTACTGTGATTGCTTCAGTGAGTAAAATTTTGGAAAGATTACCAGAATAATTAGAAGAACTGGGATCATTTCCTTCCTTCTTAAAAAAAAAAAAATCTTATTGGAAGATTTAGTAGCTCTTTCAAATATTTGAAGAACCAACAAATAAAGAAGAGAGAAGACTTACTTCTTACAGTACAAAATCTAGAAACAAAACTAGTGGGTAGAAGTTACCAGTTATAGTCAATACAACATTGAATTTTCTTGGATATTGTTGTTTAACAATAGAGATTTCTTGGGAGGAAATCAGCTCTTTGTGGCTCAAAATGTATGGGGGGGTTAACTTTTAGCTGGAAATGTTCTCATTAAAAGGAGGTGTGATGGGAAGAGGATTATTTGTGGGGAGATCCTTTATAACTCAAGGATTTTGTGGTAAGCAATTGTATGAGTCACTACTATTACAATTTTTATATATACAGATGACTGTATTTAAATTTACTCTTAGGTTCCTTTGCATTTCGTTAATAAACTAAATGATTTGTTTCTTCAGCCATGTTGAAGTTTCTGAATATCATGTTTAATAAGAATGACCTATATTTTTACAAATTTTGTGAACTAATCAGAGTAGAAATTAGCTGTTATTTCATTTTAAAGAGATAATTTTAATGGAGTTAATAACATACTACTAATATTTGTATCACAGCAACGTAGAAATTAAGTCTAAAAGCATAGCTACCAAAAATGCTATCATGAGATTTACCATTAATTTTTGTATGTATGTAAAAATATTTGTAGATTCAGAATTATTTAGATCTTCTTAAAATTTAAATCACTTTTTATTTCTCCAGACTATTAAAAAAATTATAGACAAGGGACCTGATGCTTTCCCTGTGTACTGCATCAGGACAGATTTCTACTGGCAATTTAATAGCACTTAGTTGTTCATAGTAAAAAACTGAGGATAAGATGTAAAACTAATGTAGCTTTAATGAAGAAATCTCATCTCATAATTATATTGATCAAGTTATAAATAGTATTTCTCCATTCTCCATAAAATATTTGCACATATTTTGAAACAAGCTTTATACATTTTCAGTAATGAGTAAGAGATCCAGAACAAACCCAACGTTATATGGAATCTCCCAGAAAAGCCCAAGATTTTCTTTATGTGTATGAAAACTATTCTGTTAAATTAGAACACACATGATAAGACTACATTAATCAAAGTTTTAGAGTAGCTTCAAGAGTGACCTAATTTATTACAGTAGAAGAGCTCTTCAGTGGTTAAAACTGGTTTTGCTCCAAAATATGATAAATATCCAAAGAATCCCCTAAGATTTGGAAGTATGTGTATTTTCTAAAGTGCTAAACCTAGTCAAGATGCTTAGAAACATTAATGATTACAGAGAAAATAGGTGTCAGGTGGGAGCATTATAAAAATGTAAGTCAACCTTATATTGTCACTTCAAGGGACAGAGTAGGGCAGCAGGACATAATTGGAGACTACAGACTAAGGGTACTAATATAATAACAAGGGGTGGAACAGGACCTTGAGGCAAAAAACAGAGAGAGAGAGGGGTTCTGCGATGGGGAATAAGAGAAAGTGGGTGGAGAGAATAAGGGAAAGAAGAGGGGAAGGAAGGAAAAGAGAGAGGGAGAAAAGGAGGGAGGAAGAGGACATGACTGCAGGCAAGCATTTCTGTCTGAGCAATCCTAAAAAAAAAAAAGTGTTGTGTTCATCATAGGTTCACAAACCATGATTCACTCTGGCCAACTAGGGTATGAAAATGTAGCCCAGGATCTTGTACCTTATTTTTCAAAAGTTTTTTTTTTTTCATATTGTATCATATCATGAATGCTATCTGTGCTTAAAATACAGTGGTCAATGTGAAATATAGGGACATTGGCCCTATCTTCAGGAAAATTACAAACTATGAAGAAAGTATATACAGGGATGAATACAGGGAAGAACAAAAGAAAAGGGGACATAAATATAAATGGTCTAAGTCATCTCATTTCAAAGTACCTTCTAAAATACAATTATTATTTTTAATTCACCATATTTATTAACAAACTATATATGCTAATGCATGTTGTTTATCATTAGAAAACAAACTGTTTAACCTTAACATACTAGTGGTAATACAGCTGTTAACTTATTTTAAGTGCTAATTAAGAGACAGAAACATTATTTAATGCATAATTTCACATCAGACTCACAACAGTTCTATGGAAGGTAATAGTAACCCCTTTGTTCAAATGAGAAAACTTATGATTAAGGGTATTATACATTTATTCACCCCGCTGCAAAATGTTAGCAGCTAGTTTCAAATTAAGTGTGTTTATTCTAGTGCAGGCTGATAACCACTGGGCATATGGGAAAGCTATCCTGCCCATAATCCAGCTAGAATCACCATACATTCTGGTTCTCATAGGACAGTCTACTTTACACCTGTCATCCCTGTGTAATTATAAATATAGCCACCTTTCACTTTCAAAATGTTCCAGGTTAGGTAATAAATTATGTGATCATTCTAATCATACTCCATATTGCTAGAACTGACCTATTTCTACCTCAGAATCCAAAATAGTGTGTAGACGTGTGTGTGCCCACACGTGTTCATATGTATCTGTGAATGTGTAGTTTGCTAAACTACAGTAGGGGATGAAAAATGACCATAGTACAGCAAGTTTTTTTTATAGATTTTATGTTCTATTCCTCATTTTCAAGAAATCTATTTAATAAAACCTGAAACAGAAAGTTGATAATTATGTGCTGAATCTGGATTGCAAGTATAATCAACTTGAGTAATTACAATAAAATTTAGTCATCTGTCTATAAAATATGTCCTTAATGGAATTCATGAACACTTTTTCACACTAGCTAAAATAATGTAATGTTTTTATTACAACATTCAGTAATAGTAGGCCTAATAAATATTGCTCACTCAGGAAATTTTTTTTTTTAATTGAAGTATAGTGAGTTACAATGTGTCAATTTCTGGTGTACAGCACAATGTCCCAGTCATGCATATACATACATACATTTGTTTTCATATTTTTTTTCACTAAAGGGTTATTACAAGATATTGAATACAATTCTTTGTGCTATACAGAAGAAATTTGAGGTTTTAAAATATATTTTTATATATAGTGGCTGACATTTGCAAATCTCAAACTCCCAAATTTATCCCTTCCCACCCCTAGGAAATAATTTTTATTCTCTAAATTTTGATACTCCAATGTCAGGTGATTTAAAATGTTTTTTTAAATTTTTTCCTCTTGATATATGATTTTATCAATAGAATGATAAACATATAAGTTGAAAGTGACTGAATTCACTGTATAGAATCAACTTTATAAAGAGTACAAGACCAGCAATCTAAGTATTTGTACATAAATATTAAATAAAAATATACAAATATATATATGCTTAACAGATTATAAAACTGTAGTATACATAATTTTATTAAAGTCTATTGCATACATACTTTACCATATTTATGTATTTCCTATATCAGCATTTCATATATTATTGCTATAACATGGAATGAGGGAGACTAACATTTATTGAGCATTTATTAAGTACAGGGCATTATTCTGAGCCCATTGTATTTATTTCATCATCTTATCATCATAATAACCCTATAGTTGTGAGGCACTGTTATTGTTATACTCATGATCTTAGGGTTGGGAAACTGAGCCACTCCTCAAAATTATGCCACTATTAAGTAGTAGGGCCAGCAATCAAATCTAAGCAATTTGTTCACAGTAACTTCCCTTCAAAGTTCACACATGCAAAACTAAAATCCACATACATATCTTTTAGTTTTAAAACTAATGTTGGTTAACTCCTTATTTTCCCATAGTTTTCCTAAAGAAAAATGGTTTTCCCCCTTCTTTCTCTCCAGCAAACTGTTGGTTTCATATTCTCTGATCTGTCCTGTGACGCACTCTGGTCTGTACTGTGTACACTTACTAGTCATAAGTGTAATCAACACCTCCTTTTAGGATTGGTACACTAACGGAAGAGGATTTTTAGTTTGTTTTCTGTGATGTTTGCTTAAGGTTCACATAAAATTTCACCATCAACATTTATTTGCTCTTTGTCTTTTGTTTTACTTATTTTATAGTCATGTATCTGAAAATAATTAGATTCCAGGCAGTTTGGGTCATTTAAACATGTCTGTTCTGTAAATGTTCTGTTGTACCCATTTGGAAAAAGATTTGCCTCCCTCCTATGTGAGAAGAATATAGAAGGGACTTGGTTTATAAACTTCCTTGCTGGGATGCTGTAAAACTTTGAGAATTGTCTTTAAAAATATCTTGCTCCATTCCTCAGAAATAAATGATCTCCTATGACTTACTGCAACATGTTATTAAACATTTCCTGTGGTTACCATTAGCCTGGACATTGTAACATAACAGTTTTAGACGTTATATGTGTTATATGTGCATGTGGGCGTGTGTATGTGTGTGAGCTATGCAGAAGCAGTTATTGTATCTATTTAATTTATAACAATAAAAGTTTACTCAAAATGTATCATTATAATATGCAAAAGGATAAAGTTTCAAAAACAAAACACAGGGGAAAATATGTGACCTTGAGGGATGTGATGAATTTTTAGATACAGTAGTCAAACATGATCCATGGATGAAAAACCAACAAGTTGGACTTTATAAAAATTAAAAAAAAAAAACTGAGAGAAAATATTTTTAAAATATATATCTGATAAGGGAGATGTATCTAACATGCACAAAGAACTTGTAAAACACAAGGAAAAAACCTAAAAAATGGGCAAAATGTTTAAAAAGAGATATCACCAAGAAAATACACAAATGGAAAGTAAACAAGTGAAAACATGCTAAACATCATTTGCCAACAGGGAAATGCAAACATAAAAAAATACCACTGCACAGTATTAATAGGTTATTATAATGCCTGCAAATCTAAAAACTGACAATACAAATTTCTGGTGAAATACAGAGCAGCAAGAACTCACATGCATTGCTGGTGGCAATACTAAAGGGTATAGTCACTTTGGAATACAGTTTGGTAGCTTCTTATAAAGCTAAACATAGCCTTACCATAATGCTTCTAGGCATTTTTCAACTGATTTAAAAACTACGTCCACAGTAACACATGCTTGCAAAGGTTTATACTAGTTTTATTCATAATCCCTAAAACCATGAAGAAATCAAGATGTCTTTCAATAAAGTGACTGGATATGCAAATTGAAGGACATCCTTAAAAGGGAATACTATTCAGTAATAAAAAAGAACAAACTATCAAGCAAAACAAAGCCATGAATGAATCTAAACTGTATTTTGCTAAGTGAAAATAGCCAAACTAAAAATGCTACATACAGTATCATACCATTTATATGAAATTCTGTAAAGGCAAAATTGTAGACAATATACAAACCAGTGGTTACCAGGGATTTGGGAGGGCAGTGAGAAGATTGACTAGATGACCCACAAGGGATCTTTTAAGGTGATGAAACTATCTTGCTTGATACTGGAATGCTGGATACATGACACTATGCATTTGTCAAGACCCATAGATCTTTACCACACAAAGAGGAAACCTTACTTTATGCCAATTAAGCAAGATCATTCTGGAAGTCCAGGAATTCCAGGATGGAATGGAAATTGTGACAAAATAATCTAACTGTATTACAAATGTGTGAAACAATCTCACCAAAGAGGAAAGGGGGAAAATACAGTGACAAACAACTTTAGAAAGAGTGGGGATGGTACAACTTAAGGCAAAAAAATTGCACAAAACTACCTCTATATTAATTGATAAAGTTTTTCCTTACAAGGGTAGAGGTTAACAATTCTAAAACCATATTTGTTTACTAGAATTGAACAATTAATTAAATGGATGATGGAACACCAAAGCCAGGTTTCTAACTGTTGGAATGGATTACAGATAGTAAGAGGAGAAGTCAGAATGATCCATGTGCTAATGGTTTGGAGTTGGAGACATCAGCAAACACTCGTGTTTAGCTTAATATAGATATGAATGGATGCATTATAAGTATTTATAGGTTTGTGCCTAAGCATGGGTTAGTATACACACATATAATTGTTGCTCAGTCAGCTGAGAAGTCCTGTAAGCAGTGACACCGCACTAGTAAAGAGTACAGCTAGAGCTCAGGTATTATTTTCTAATACCAGTCTCCAATTAAAAAAAAAAAAAAGAGTCCTTGGACAAATGGCTAATTCTACAACTAATGTAAGAAATATACAACATGGTCCTGAAGCACCAGAAAATAAGTACTCCAAAAGACAGCAAAATGAAAAAACACAATGATTAGAATATATAAATAAGACAAGGGCGTCAACGGAAAGAGCACCCAGTGGTCAAATCTGGAACAATTTGAGCAAAAAATTAATAGAATGTTGCATTATAATCCAAAGTATAAATAAATATTCATGAGTCTATACTAATATAAATATATATAATAGAATATATAAATGGAGGAGGGTACACGAAACTCCCATGCAGAAGAATGCCAAATTATTTAGATTGTTTTGCTCTTAAGGAGGTGGAGCTAACTCTCCACTCAAGTGTGTGATGCATATGGTAAAATCTTTCCAAAGAACAGGGAAAGGGAAGAAAAGGAGTTACTTTACAGTGGAGAAATAAAGCAAACACTATCACAGTCTGGTGATCCAGGTTGACATCAACAGTGGTAATTCATGTCCACAGTACACACCCTGGATACGAGTTATTGCGAATGGCACTTTACCTGTTATCTTCCTCACAAAAAAACCAAAGAAAATCCAGTCTAATCCTGAGAAAAATATCAGAATCCCAGTTGAGGGACATTCTATCTAGCCAGTACTCCTTAAAACGTCAAGGTCATCAAAAACAGTCAACAGGCACCTAAGGAGACTTGACTATTGAATGTAATATGTATTGAAGAAAATCTGAATACAGTATGGACTTTAGTTAACAATAATGTGTAAGTATGGTTGCCTTTATTATGATAAATGTACCATACTAATGTAAGATTTCAATAAGAAGTGAAATTGGGTGTGGGATATATGGAAACTCCCTATTCATATATGGATATATGGAAATCTTCACTGCAACATCCTAAATGTAAATCTATTCTAAAATAGAAAGTTTATTATAAAAAAATTTTCAAAGATACCCAAGAATGGTTGATGATGAGAAAGGAATTGAAAGAACAAAGGTTTAAAAATTCACATGTAAGTTAGTAGACAGAACTATTTTAGACAAAGAGGACTATTGTTTGATTTACAGTATGTTGGATGTGCAAATGACTATCATTTAATCATAGTTCCCATTTCATATAGGTTTATGAAGAAACTGAGCCCATGAGAGATAAAGGGGCTTGCTCAAGATGATACTTTTATATTAATTCTGAAATCTACGCAGAAATTGAATTCCTGAAAATGGGACTGTTACTCTTCACTTTTCTAAAACTCTCTAGTCTAAGAATTGTTATAATTCTTTTATTTTTTTCTGACTTTAACATTTACATGAGGTTTAGATTTTTATTTTGTAAAATGTTATTTAAGGAAATAAATTCTTAAGAAACTATTTTAAATCTATATAATAGTAATTTTGAAGTACAAAAAGAGAATATCTCCTATATTATTCCTTTGTTAACTTCTACTTCTATGTGTGACAAAATGTCATTCTGTAATTGTATATTTGCATAAGAACTTTATTTCATAAATGATTCTTTCTTACATATTTGGAACTGTTGAGGTCTTTGAAATAACATTTTCACCATTATTCAAATAAATTAATTTCCATAAATAAAGGATCTGTTTGTATAAAAATTTTTAAACCAAAAAAAAAAAAAAATCAACAGCAATCTTAGAGCCTTGTAAGACTTCCAAAATATTCTCAAGTAACAGAGTTTTATGACGTTTCCAGAAATCCTGTTCTATGATTTCAAATCAGAAAGGGAGTATTTTGAATCTAGTAATAAAAAGAATAGGTAAAGAGAAAATCCATTCCCCTTTCCTCATCTGAGACCTGGGATCTCCATAACTGCTGCTTCATTTTGGAAAAGGCTTTAACAGTGGAGTCATCCTTTCCTAGATGTTTCACAGGGAAAAGATAATCTTTGATTAAGCAGTTTATCACTGTAATACCTGCATATGTGTAAGCACAGGGAAGCAAAGAACTTCAATTTTTTTTTAATGTTAGAGTCACTATATGTTTCCAAGTCTGAGATAAACAATTGATACTGAGAACTGAAACAATTCTTCTAGGAACTGAGAACAGTTGGTCTGCTTTTCTGTATTTTCCTAGCATTTGCACATAAAAAGTCCTATTAGGAGAGTTTGCGCAAACTCAATAGGGAGTTCCCCTACTGGACAGAGTTGTACATGAAGTCTCCTCCCAGGTGTGTGGCCTTCCTCTTATCATAGTTACCTCTTTATATACAGTTACCTTTGCCTCACACACTGGTTAGTCACTTAATAATTTGAAGCCAGGAAACCAATCTGACTTCCTTCCCACTCTCAGTATGAGGCACTGGAGCTTACCCGGAGAAGAACATGGAGTTGCAGGTACTTTTGAGTTTCCATGGCATTTCTATGGTGAGATGTGATAAAGTAATGATAATTTCATTTTGATGTGCAACAGATGCATGTACATTAATCTAATAGCACATAATTAAATCCTTAATATTGTAGATAATGAGTGTTGTATGTATAAGGCAAAAATAGAATTCATTTCAAAGGGGTTTTAAGTTTTGTAATTTTATGATCATGAAAATAGCTTTTTTATGCAAACAGATTCTGAGTGCTGGCATGGTCTGTAATGTATTTCATTAACCCTGTCACTGTTCCTGCAATTTCTAGCTGAGAGAAACCATTGCATATTCCTAGCAGGTCTGCTCACCGACATGATATTAATGAATAGTGGCACCACAACCAGTTTGGAGGAGGACCAGCCACAAGGAAGTTATTTATGTAACTTATTATTCCAGGCTGCAAACCAAGAAGCAGTGGCTCTTTAACAGCCAGAGCCAAGAATTAGTAGAGCGAGCAATGAATGTCTTATTCCTGACAAATCAATATAGTGAGGCTTTTCACTTCATTCCACTGGAGTAATTAAAACATTTGTATCCAAGGGGATCCACAGGACATGATGCATAGCAAAATTTGAGCCACCACCCACAACCATCTCTAAACAGCACTATAGCCAAGCATTTCCAGAAACTGCAGCCAAAAGGGCCAAGTGAAACATAAAGCAGTGCTCTTCATTAATTCATGCAGAGGGGCTCTGTAGTGATGGCATATGTTTGGTGGTATATTTTCTAATGGAAATGAAGTAATACATAAAGTGTCCATAGGAGCAAGCAACCTAAGGTTTTATCTTATGTTCAGAGAACTGTTTTAGGTGGTACAGCTTATGAGGTCCACAATTTGACTCAATGGGTTAAGTAAGTCTCTGTTGCTGTTTTACTGCATTGTAATTACCCAAAGTAATAATGCGTGTAATTAAAAAATAAAATAATAGAGAGGCTTTTTTAATTAAAAGATCTTCTATTCCATTCTGTTCACCTCAAATCACTCCCCTTTAGATGAAAAAAAGAAACCAAATTTATTAGTTCATGTTTTCTGTTTTCCAGTATTTATTTTGATCTCCCTAAATCATGTATGTATACAGGTCTTTACTGAGTTATTGAGTTTATAAATCACTGGTCTCCTACTGGGATAATTAAGAATTTAGCTTAATTATACTTCCCCCCACTTTCTCACCTTTATTCTCTCTCATGTGCTATATACGCCCAGACATGAGGAGACTGTTCATGAAAACCTTTCTTCCGAAACAAGTCACCTAATATATATGTTTATACGAGTCCTAAAATGTGCCCTTCTATAGGCTATTTTGTTCATTAGCTTTTTTTGAGTAAGATAAAATTTTTGAGGGAAATACAGTAAGACCTCAGTTACCTGGAATGCTTAAGGAAGCCTGGCAGCAAGAGTAAAAACAAAAGGCAAAGAAATGTAAGAGTTAGTGACTCTCACTGTATATGACATCACAATAAATGTTAGATGTCTTTATAAATATATCTTTGGAACTCATTTTTCAAGGCAATGGTAAAATCATATTTTTGTTATGAAGAAAGTATTTCTTTATAATTACAAAATTTAAAAGAGATCATATTATTTATGTTATCTCAATGATACTTGGAACATGGATTACTTTTCTAGCGACAATATTATATACGAATTTAAAAGGTGCTACATTTCAAGTAATTTAGATGATGGGCTCTGAAAACCTGTGTTAGATAATTTCAAAAGTGGTTCTAATGGTGGCAAAGATAGTGATGTAGAAGATGCAAGTAAAGAGTTAATATGAAATTGTTTCATAAAAGTTAAGAGTGAAGAAGAGTACATCTGTATTTACATATTACTTATGTAAATGATTTTAAATTTGTAATTAAATATTGCAAGAAGTAGAATTTGACATATGCTCCTATAATTTTACTTGTAGTAAATCTGGCCAAATGTTTTTTTTTTTAAATTTTGAGAATTTCTCGTTTTAAAAAATGGGGGATTACTTTCTATTTGGGTTCTCTCTCTCTTTCTATATATATATATGTATATATATATTCTCACAATTGTTACTCCCTCTATTGCTTGCTTGTTTGATATATTTATATATTTATAATATATATTTAATCAATATATTAATTAGCCTGTTATTATTCTCAAATATTTGTTGCCTCTCCCTAAAGAAGGATCAAAGACCCTCAGTCTTGTTAAAATAATGTATGTGAGAATGATGTGTCACTTCTGAAAATAAATTTTTAAGAACTACCAGCCTGATCCAGACAGAGGCTTCTGCATCAGGCTCAGTTCCAGAGGGAAGGAATCTGTTGGTGTCAGCTGATCAGGTTTTAATGATATAGAAAGTCTTTTTTCTACAGCGTAACCCAGTACATCCTGACTGATACATATGCTAGCCTTCATTTCATGAGGCAAAGACTGCAGACAGTGTCTGATGCCTTTCCACAAAGATATGACAGCTTTTTCTATTCTCTACCCCTCTTCATCGTATGCCATTTTCCAATTTTGGCCAGCAGTATTTTACTTTTCCATTGTCAAGCTTAGAAACATTTTCATTCCTGGGCAATCCTTTTGTAGTAATCTGAATAATGGCTATTGTAAATATTGGGTTCTAACCCCTGGAACCTGTAAATGTTACTTATTTCAGGGGAAAAGTCTTTGCAAATGTGATTAAGTGAAGGATTTTGAGATGGGGAAATTACCTTGGATTATCTGGTGGACCCTAAATACAATCATGAGTGTCATTATAAGAGAGAGTCAGAGGGAGATGAGACTGACACAGAGGAGAAAGCAAAGAAAGATTTGAAGATGGTGACCTTGAAAACTGAAGTATGTAGTCACAAACCAAGGAATGCCAGTGGCTTCCAGAAGCTGGAAGAAGTATGGTCTCTCTCCTTGAGTTTCCAGAACAGTGTGGCCTTGCTGAGACCTTGATTTCAGCACAGTGAAACAGTATAGTCATTAAAAGTGGAGCTCTATATAAACAGATAGGTTTCATTTTGAATCTTGTTCCTACACTTTATTAACTACGTGATGTACCACAAGTTACTTAACATCTCTGAATTTTCTCTTATATAAAATGGGAATACTAATAGCATCTCCCTATAGGTTTGTTGTGAGAATTAAATAAAAATCTCTGTAAAAGGTTGAGATGTTCAAGTTGATTGCTGAGAGCCATTTATGAAAATGGATAACACTGGAGAGATAACTTGCATGGGGCAGTAGAGGTAGTAGTTGGAGACTGATTGTCCTGTTTTGTAAAATGAATATTTCATATGTCTCTTGGAGGGCCAAGTGACAATATAAAGTAAGAAGTCTGATGTACATATCTAGAGTTCAGAGAACATTTAAGCTGAAAGATGAAAAGGGATTGGCATCATCAGCACGTAGGTGGTATTAAAAAGCAGCGAGACTAAATGAGATTATCTGGGAAGAATGGTTAGTTGAAGAAGAGAAATGCTCTCAGGATAGATGGCTAAGGTACCTCAGTGTTTCAGGCTGAACAGAGGAAAAGTCATCTGAGATGACTGTAAAGTAGCAACAAGAGAAATAAAGAAAACAGTGATAGAATGTTGCAGAAACTGCTTCAATCAGAATTCAGTTGTGGATAATAGAAACCAATTAGATGCTCAGAAATTTGATGTTTGGGTTAGTCTTACAAAAATTACTCCCAGAACAAGGTAACTGAGGTTTCCTATCAAGAAAAGAGTTTCATATGTCATAAGCAGAGATCTGGTGAAACACATTGGCATTGTCTCCACTTCTGGCTTCAGGATCATGCTACCTTATAATCTGGAGCCACAATCTGGAGATAAAAAGCCACATCAACTGGCTTTATAGTCATCTTGCACAAGCAAGAAGAGTGCTTCGTGCTCTATACTCTGCTCCATCAGTTAAAAATGCCAGACTCATGAGTGCATTTCGTTGGCATTACATAAATCCTTATACCTGTGAAATATATATATATGGAAGTTTGGGGAATATAGTTTTTAGCTTTTTTAGCTACAGTAGTACAGGAAGGTAAAATAGAAGAATGTTGGTATAGATATTAAATGAGTCAATTTACCATATATATTAGAAGAGATGCAACAGGGGAGAGTTACCTCAAGAAATAAGTAGCCAGTTGTGTGTGTGCAATGCTACTGATAAGGCAAGTAAGATGAAAACAGAAATGATAATTGAATTTGGTACCATGGGAAGTTCTTGGTGATCTCAGCAATAGCAGAGAAGGTGGAAAACTTTAGGAAGATGAAATAGGCTGAGAGTGAATAAGAAGTGAGGAAATTTGAAATAAGAATATAAACAACTCATTCTTAGGGTGTATTGTGAAAGAAATAGAGAAATGGGACAATAGCTGGAGGTAGAGGCAAGGAACAATGAAAACATTGAGTTTTTCTGGTTTTAAATAAGATATATTGGTAAAATGATGGGAATATTCAGTAGGGATGGAGAAATCATGTTTTAAAAGAAATAAGGAATAACTGCAAGATAAAATCCTTAAGAAGAGAACAACTAAAATCAGGGCTTTTCCTAATAGGGAAAATGAAGAGAGACAGGAAAAAGTGAGTCTAGGGTGCTTACAAGGAACTGGATGTAATAATGGATTGTGAACCCAACTGGGTAAAAAGAGAAATAAAGATAGAAGATGAAGGATGAATAGTAGAAAAAGTTTGGGACCAATAAACTGGAGGTATAAATCAGGGCAAAACAGTTTGGAGTGGACCATCCAGACTCAAGAGTAAATGGAAGTGGGCAGAGTGATGTGGTTATGGCTGTCAGTGATGAACAGATCTAGGGTGTGACCACAGTAATGTGGGGATGAGGAGAGTTTAAGAAAAACTTTGTTGGAAATGAGGAGGTTGAGAAACACGGGTAAAGGGTGGGTCATCTTGGCTTAATCACTGATAATAACAGTAGCACAAATGGAGAATAAAAGGCTAAACCGGGGGAAAACACAAAAAAACAAAAGTGTCTTTAGGGAGGGAGGCAAGGTGGCTTAGAGGTCTAGATACACAATTAGAGTACTCTAGTGAAACGGTATGGCATCAAAGAGCTGTGACTCTGAACAAGGGAAGAGCAAATACATACATGCTATATTTAGATTTTTATGAGGACTAATAATGATAATCTATGTAAGGCCACGTCTGAACACACACACACCATGAAAGTATTGCATTGCCAACTAGGAAATCTCATTTCATGGCATAAATATAGGGAGATTTTAGAACAAGCAAAATCTGAGCTATTATGTATTACTTTGTGACAATCCTTCTAGTAAAGACAAGGTAACCAAATAAATTTTTTAACCCTGCATATTTGTTCACATGCTGTCTCTCCTACAGTGAATTCCTTGATGATATTGACTGTTTCATTAATCTTTGTTCCTGGGAACCGGCACAATGTCAGGCACACTGAATCAATATTTGTTGAATCCAAAGTTCTAAAAACCTCAATTATGTAAAGACAGTCTTCTCAAATTAATGACTGATACATAGGGAATTTGAGAGTCTAAATTAGCCATTGAACAGCAGGTGGAAGATACATTATGCTATAGTGATTCACAAGAAATTTGAATCACATTTTCACTTATAAAGCATTGTACCCTTTGTATTTCAGTGTCTAACATATTTCCAATTTATTAAAATAAATATGGTTTGAAAATGTGATATATTATTTTTGTGCATGTTATAGCAAATAATATATTATGCATATTTTCAAGAAAATCAAAAGATCGGGCCCCGCCTGACCCTGGAAATTTGTTCTGATAATGTGTGTTCATGGTTCATTAGTGATATGCTCTACCACGCTGGTGAATAAGTAATCATTTTCCTTCCCTTTCATTGCTTCTCCTGCTTATGGAGGCCATTAGCAGATAAGAATGACATTAATGCACATTTTATATAATAAAGATTCCATGAACCTAAGAATCTTATTTTCACTGTCAAGGGCCCATAACCACAGTGGGGAGATGATGAATAAGATAAAAAGCCAGAAATAGCAAAATGCAAGTACAGTTTTAAGTGCAACCAGAAATACGAGTGAAAAAATGCTATTACATGCTAGCAGAGGAAGACTGCTAATAATTAAATGTATAATTTGCACGTTATATATGTAAAACAAATGCAAATATATATAATACAGGTAAATTCAGTAGACATATGTATGTATAGTTATGCATGTATACATACAAATTACATTTAAGTGTGATTACATGAAGAACAAAATGATTTACTTAAATCTGTCTTGCCTAACAGATTTATGGATCTCTTTTACCTTTAGAATCAGCTAAAGTTAGCTGGCACAGAGAAATAAAGTGTGGAGCAGACCATTTTAAACCTTTATGCAAATACACACATATGATTTAACAATGGCACAGATAACATTGTGCTAATGAAAATCACTCCCCAGTGATTGCCTTATGTCTCTATTTCCTTCTCAGGTTTTAGAAATAATTTGTGAAGACATTGACTTACCCCAAAATAAATTATCCTGCCAGCTATTGATGGTTTTCCTTAATAAATACAGTTAGGAATGTCTACTACTCCTTGAATACTGTAAGTGAAAAAGAGATTTCAACTAAAATGGTTATGCTGCAAAAGGGGAAATCTTATTGACCTGATGAGAGATATATTTGAAGTATAATGTACAGGAAAAATATCTTTGAAAAATGTTCCATTTTATATGATATTCAGTCACCTATGTGATTATTTTGGTAAGATTAATAAAGTAGACTGTGGGTTCTAGTTCTGTATTCCTTTGAATCACTACTTACTAATGAGAAGTATGCTCAGAGCTTTATTTTAGGAAAAGAGGACTCGAAAAAACAGCTTAAGAGTCTAATGATGTGCAGTACATCTAAAAGCTTGGAATAATCCCCTGCTCTGAGCAATGAATCAAAACTGGATAAGCTTAGCTAAATAGACAGGAGGGGATCCAGTTGTTCAATTTCATTTCAGGCTGAGATAAAAAAGGAATAAAAAAAATTGTGATTCCTATGTGTTGGATCTTGTTTTAGTGAAGAGCTTTTCAGGGAAAATAAAATGACACTTAGCCCTCCCAAAGGAAGTACAAAGAAACAAGTGATTTTTTAAAATCACTCATGAAGATGCAAATGACAACAAGAATGCTTGAAGTAAGTTCAAAGTGATTCTTATTTTGCCAAGAGAAGAACTAAATCAATATTAACATAATCTACATTGTAGTGCCAATTAAATTTTATAGAAGAGTATGTCAAAATATTTGTATTATTTTATCTTAAATTTTAATTACAGAAAAATAGTATAATAGATACTATTATACTATCTGAAGAAAAGAGGTACTATTATACAAAATTTACTCCAGATCCTTTTTTGAAATAAATAACACATCACAAATACCGCTAAGACTCCTCACTCGATTATCTTTCTTGAATTTCCTCCCTCCCCTATTCTAGAGTTGATGAGTGTTCTCCCCATGAATATTTTATGATACTATAATATTAACACATATATAGTTACTTAAGAAGATACTATTGTACGGTTTGAAAATATACATTTTAATGTTACATTCTAAGCATCCTTACATAACTTAGCATCCACGTTTATGACTCAGATCCATGTTCATACTCTAATTAGTGGGCATGTACATTGCTCTGATATCTACCATTCCAATTCCGCATTGAAAATCCCTTACATGCCTTTTTTTCATGTATAAGTGAGTTTCTAAGATATATCCAGTTTAATGAGCAATCTCAACTCAAAGGTATATAAATATGAAATGGTTTTAGTTTTCTTCAGTTACTACTTTCACATAAGTCCTGCTGAATCTCCCTTTCAAGTCCTTTAATTTTTTATATCTTGCATGGGTTTCATAAATTCTCATTTTACATGACAAATTTTATTTTAAAGCATTAATCACAACCTCTATCTAAATCTTGTCTCCTCTTTTCCCTCACCCAAGTTTAGAGCTGGTACGCTGACCAGTAGGAGTGGAGGATCTGGGTGGCAATGTCAGACTCTAAGATACTTAGCCCTAAATCCTTCTTTTCTAGAGATCTGGGGGGTGGGGGGCGTTGTTTTGTTTTTACTGTAATAGACCTCTTTGTGGTGGTTGTTTGTTCTTTCTTTGTTGCTTATTGCTGCTTCTCTGGATAACACTGAGGAGCCAGCAAACCTTCTGTGTGACAAACAACAAACCTTGGATGTTTTATGGAGGGCTTGATGGACATATGCCCTTCAGGCAAACACTTTGTAATTTCCTAACTTATGGAATCTAGGTCAAAATGAAATCTCTCATCCATCTTACCTCCAGCCAGAGCCAATAAACAACACTATGGGTATCCTCTTACTCCTCAGGGCAGAAAACTTTTACATGGAATACTGCCTATATAGTTCCTGTTTTCCTTTTAACCCAGAAGAAACATCTGTTCATTGCCACACAAAATGTGGTTATATAATGGACTCCACTCTCATCCTCTCTTTCTGCCTTGTGGTCAGTTACAGTAATAATTATCTATTATTAAACCATCTTTATATATTTGTAATGAGCTCTGTTATCATGATGTATTCTTTGTACACATTTATAGACTATGTGCCATTAATATTTCTTTACTTATAATTTTAATTTCTTTTGCTGTTCTTATCTAATTATTTTATCAGATTTATATTGGATTTCTACAAATAAAATGTTGACTATAAAACAATGCAGGTAATGCTTTTAATTGTATATTATTTAGAAACTTATATAAAAATAAAATTTATGATGGCTTCACTGGGGAATTCTACCAAACATACAAAGAAGAACTACATTGATCTTTCTCAAACTCTTCCAAAAGAGTGAAGAGGAGGGAACACTCCCAAACTCATTCTATGAAGCCACCATCACCCTGATACCAAAACCAAGCAAAGACACTCCCCAAACAGAAAATAACAGGCCAGCATTATTGATGAACATGGATGCAAAAATCCTCAACAGAATATTAGCAAACAGAATTCAACAACACATAAAAAAGATAATATCCTATGATCAAGTTGGATTCCTCCCAGAGACACAAGGATGATACAACATACACAAATCAATCACTGTGATATACCACATCAACAAAAGGACGAAAATCACATAATTATCTCAATAGATGCAGAAAAAGCATTTGATAAAATTCAATACCCATTAATAATAAAAACCCTTACCAAAGTGGGTATAGAGGGAACATATCTCAACATAATAAAAGCTATTTTTGACAAACTCACAGCCAGCATAATACTCAATGGTGAAAAGTTTAAAGTCTTCCCACTAAAATCTGGAACAAGACAAGGATGCCCACTCTCACCATTTCTATTCAATATAATATTGGAAGTCCTAGCCATAGCAATCAGACAAGGAAAAGAAATAAAAGGTATCCAAATTGGAAGAGAAGAGGTAAAATTGTCACTGTGCAGATAACATGACAGTATACATAGAAAACTCTAAAGGCTCCACACAAAAACTACTAGAGCTGATAAAAGAATTCAGCAAGGTAGCAGGATACAGGATTAAAATACAGAAATATGTTGCATTTCTTTTCACTAACAATGAACTATCAGAAAAGGAAAGTTAAAAAAAAAAATCCCTTTGAAAAGTGCATCCATAAAAGATAAAATACTTGGGTTAAATCTGACCAAGGAGGTGAAAGACTTATACATGGAGAGCTACAAAACATTGGTTAAGGAAATAAACAGTGATTTAAAGAAATGGAAAGATATCCCACGATCTTTGGATTGGAAGAATTAATGTTGTTAAAATGGCCATACTACCCAAAGCAATCTACATATTTAACACAATCCCTGTCAAATTACCCAGGACATTTTTCACAGAGCTAGAACAAATAATCCTAACATTTATATGGAATCACAAAAGACCCAGAATTGCCAAAGCAAAACTGAAGAAAAAGAATGGAGCTGGAGGAATAAACCTCCCAGACTTCAGACAATACTACAGAGCTACAGTAATCAAAACAGCATAGTACTGGTACAAAAACAGACATATGGATCAATGGAACAGAATGGAGAGCCCAGAAATAAACCCAGATACTTATGGTCAATTAATCTTTGACAAAGGAGGCAAGAACATACGATGAAGAAAAGACAGTCTCTTCAGCAAATGGTGATTGGAAAGCTGGACAGCTGCATGTAAATCAATGAAGTTAGAACACTCCCTCACACCAGACACAAAAGTAAACTCAGAATGGCTTAAAGACTTAAACATAAGACAAGACCCTATAAAATTCCTAAAAGAAAACATAGGCAAACATTTTCTGACATATATCTTAGCAATGTTCTCCTAGGCAGTCTACCCAGGCAACAGAAATAAAAGCAAAAATAAACAAATGGGACCTAATTAAACTTATGAACTTTTGCACAGCAAAGGAAACCATAAGCAAAACAAAAAGACAACCTACGGAATGGGAGAAAATATTTACAAATTATGCGACTGATAAGGGCTTAATTTCCAGAATATCTGAACAACTAATACAACTTAATAACAAGAAACAACCCAATCCAAAAATGGACAGAAGACCTAAACAAGCAATAATCCAGTGAAGACATACAAATGGCCAATAGGCACATGAAAGAATGCTCAATATCACTAGTTTTCAGAGAAATGCAAATCGAAACTCCAGTGAGGTATCACCTCACACCAGTCAAAATGTCCATCATTAAATAGTCCACAAACAATAAATGCTGGAGAGGGTGTGGAGAGAACTTAACTTGTGACTCTTCCTTTCTCAAGATTAGTAAAGACACTCTAAAACAGCTACGGCAAATGAGCTTGTACTGAGTTGGTCCTAGGAGGACTTCATTTTCCCTCTTGGTTTGCCAGTTAATGCTATCTCTTTCCCAAGTCAGCCTGTTTCAACAAAATGGCTTTCATGTGTCAAGGATAATTTAACAATTTGGTAGATTTTCAGTTTCTCTGAAATTGCTCAGTAGTTGGAATTCAAATGTTATGTATGTTAATTTTGGTAATAGCTGCTGTCTCTATGCACTGTAGAGGCAACAAATAAGCCCTACTCCCCCTCATTTTCCCTCACTACCCGCCACACCCAATGCCCAGGATTTCACCTCATCAAACTTAGGTGAGTTTTTTGGTTTCTGGGCTCTGCTCTGCCAGTAGAGGACAAGATGATAGAACAATTTTTTCAGAAAACTGGAAGAATTGGATGATTAATGACTCTATTAATATTTCCTCCAATTAAACAAGCTTCAGAAAGGAAAAATATAAATTGGTTTGTGTCAAAGAATGTGATTCAGATTTATGAATCATTCCTTAAGGTGTCAGAATGATGAGCTTGATACTGGGAGCAGAATTTCTCTCAAGCAATACAGAAATGGTACAGTTAATTCACTGGTGACAGGTTACCTCACAAAAAATCACTCTACAAAATTTTCACCACTTTACAATCAGCAGGATATAAGGCTACCTATCTCACTGCACCTTTGGAAAACTAGAAATGATATTTATCTCTTTAATTTGTATATACATGAAATGTATATATACATGTAGATACATATATATCAATGTATATCAATAATTTGAGTATTACTACAACTTGATGAAATGAGACATATGGTTGGAAAACAGAATAGAAAGTTAGTATCTTACTCAAAGAGAATGAAGTTCATAGGAGTGAGGCAGAGTGCAACTGTATATTAAGAAGCTATAAAATATGCTATTCAATGCCCCTGAATATCTAGAAGTTTATGCGGAAATTAATAACCCTGGATCACATACACCATGTGAAAGACAAGGCAGAATGGGAAAAATGTGTGATACATTCTTCATAACAACTATAAAACTTACATAGCTTGAGAAATTTGTGAAAATTATGAACATCTGAACATTTATTCTACTCAATACTATCTTATAATTCCTCAATTATCCTACTTACAGTTTAATCTGAAAAAAAAAGTAAATAAACAAATAGGAAAATTCTACTTAGGATTTAGTTTGGAGCAAAAAAATAATTCTATTACTAAAGTATGAGTAAATGAATTCTCTGGAAAACATGAATATTTAATTTTTTATGTGTGGGGGGGGGGACTGGGTTTATTTATTTATTTATATCTGGAGGGGGTTCTGGGGATTGAACCCAGGACCTCATGCTTGCTAAGCACTCACTCTACGACTTGAGCTATACCCTCCCCCTGAGTATTTAATCTTGTCTTTTGGGTTAAACAGGTAGGAAAGGCTAAAGATAGTCATATATGTATCTGAGACTGAAAAAATATGCTAAATATTGTAAGAAAATAAAGTTTTCATGAGGTATGGATCTCACTGTCCTATCAGAAATTACTTTGAATTTTCAGAGTAATTATTAAACACAAGATATTGAGACTTTTAAAACAATGTTTTACAAAAAGTCTCTTATTACCATTATTAATATGATGTAAATGAACACAGTAAAACATTCAAAAAGTACAAAAGTTAGTCCCTTTTTTCCAGACTAACAAAAAATATCTGCTTTTCTAGACTGCCGTCTCTGGGGTAACCATCAACAAGAGTTTCTTGAGCTTTCTTATGGAAAATATGCAAGGGGGTGTGTACATATATATATATGTACATTTCTATGTCTATTTTGTATCTGTCTATATCTACTTCTATCTCTATGCATGTAAATAAATACTCATTTCTTTAATTATGTTGTCATGAGTTAAAGGCCCACTAAATGCATTGTTCAGTAGCTATTAGGAGGTAGTATTACCTATGATTGTTAATTCAGAACAATACATTCAAGTTTGGGTAGGAATCCAAATTCTGCCACTTGCCAGCTATTTGACCGAGGAAAAATTATGTAGTTTCTCTGTACTTCAGTTTCTATATTTATAAAAAGTATGGATGATGATAATAGTATTTACTTTATAGAGCTGTTGTGAAGATAAAAACACTTAATGTAGTGCCATGTAATAAAAAAAAACAATAAAGATTAGCAACCATTACTGTATTCTCCTACTTTTATCACTTATTTATATATATTAGAGATCTTCTCATATTTGTACATACAGCTCTTATTCTTTTTAATGTCTCCAGAGTATTTTCTACTCTTGTGTTGATGGACATGATAAATCAATACTACAGTACCATCATTACTCACTCATTTCACATGAAGAGGCAAACATAATTAGGACATATTCTTAACAGTAGAATTATTGGTTCAAAGATAACATATACTATATACAAAAATAATGGTCTCACAACACAAACTGTGACAAAAATATTCAAAAATTATACTCAGTAATTTCAGATGTATTTGAAAAAGGATCGTAGACAGTACTATAAGCAAAAAAAAAATGCAATTATGGTTGAGGCACAGACAACAAAGGGATAGGCACAGGCTTGTGATTGGTTAGGAATGACAAGTAGAAAAATTAAGAATACAATACCTAATAACCATATTTTTCCTTTCTTTTTCTTCCGAGATATGGTCTTCAGATGAAAAACCTGAAAACCTAAAATCCAGTATGTGTGAAAAGACAACGCATACCTTGCTAAATGCTTTAGTAACTTGTTGCTAAGCTCATTCAATGACCATTGAAAGTCAGCTGTCTTGAGGAGATAAACACCCAGAATTTGGGATCAGAGGACCAGGTCAAAGTTTTTAGTTTCCCCTAATTATTTGGGTTTCTTTTGCCAGATTTTTTGAGCTTTTCTCCTTAATTATAAAATAAATAAAAGGAGAAGAAAAACAAGATTTATTGCAGAGGATGATTTTGAGAATTAAATTAATCAACACTATAAATTTTGTATGTGATAGTTGTTACTAGTAATAATAATTTTGAAGATTAGGAGAAATGCCAAAAAGTAATACTGTTTTTTTTAAAAATCAGAGGGAACTGAGATTAATGTATAATCCTCGTGTATGTATAAAACACATCTCCAGATGAAAGGTAATGGAGGCTTTAGAAAGAAATTGTGATAATTAGGAGCCAGCATGAAATCAGTGAAACACATCATAGCAGACTAGCCTTTTTTTTTTTTTTCCAGAACACCAGAATAATAAGGTAATATGGTGAATATAGAAAATTTAAGAATCATTTGAAAAAAAATCTCTCAGAATACTCTTGTAGATAAGATTAAAAAAAAAAATTTAACTGGTTTACTCAGGTGGGTCCAGGATCATAAGCACAAAATTACTTGATAACCAATAGAGCAAATTAGTGATTTCTACAGAGCATTTCTCTTATTCCTTGCTACCGAAAGTTGTATTTGTTACTTATGTGAAAATAGAGAACAATAACCTATCAAATGGTGAGCTGGTCATTTATATGTCTTCCTTGGAGAATTGCTTGTTTAGGTCTTCTGCCCATTTTTGGATTGGATTGTTTGTTTTTTTCTTATTAAGTCTTATGAGCTGCTTATATATTCTGGAGATCAGGCCTTTGTCGGTTTCATTTGCAAAAATTTTCTCCCATTCTGTAGGTTGTCGTTTTGTTTTATTTATGGTTTTCTTTGATGTGCAGAAGCTTGTAAGTTTAATTAGGTCCCATTTGTTTATTCTTGCTTTTATTTCTAATGCTTGGGTAGAATGCCCTAGGAGAACATTTTTAAGATGTATATCAGATAATGTTTTGCCTATATTTTCTTCTTGGAGGTTTATTGTATCTTGTCTTATGTTTAAACTTTGATCCATTTTGAGTTTATTTTTGTGTTGAGGTATCACCTCACACCAGTTAGAATGGCCATCATTTAAAAGTCCACAAATGAGAAATGCTGGGGAGGCTGTGGAGAAAAGGGAACACTTCTACGCTGCTGGTGGGAATGCAGTCTGGTGCAGCCACTGTGGAAAACAGTATGAAGATTCCTTAAAAGACTAGGAATAGACTTACCATATGACCCAGGAATCCCGCTCCTGGGCATATATCCAGAAGGAACCCTACTTCAAAAAGACACCTGCACTTCAATGTTCATAGCAGCACTATTTACAGTAGCTAAGACATGGAAACAGCCTAAATGTCCATCAACAGATGACTGGATAAAGAAGATGTGGTATATTTATACAATGGAATACTATACAGCCATTAAAAATGACAACATAATGCCATTTGCAGCAACATGGATGTTCCTGGAGAATGTCATTCTAAGTGAAGTTAGCCAGAAAGAGAAAGAAAAATACCATATGAGATCGCTCATTTGTGGAATCTTAAATAAATAAATACATAAATAAATAAATAAACAAACAAACAAACAAACAGAAACAAAATCATAGACATAGAATACAAACTTGTGGTTGCCAAGGGGCGGGGGTGGGAAGGGATAGACTGAGTTCAAAATTTGTAGATACTGACAGGCATATGTAGAATAGATAAACAAAATTATACAGTATAGCACAGGGAAATATATACAAGATCTTGTAGCTCACAGTGAAAAAAATGTGACAATGAATATATGTATGTTCATATAGAACTGAAAAACTGTGCTTTATACTGGAATTTGACACAACATTGTAAAATGACTATAACTCAAAAAAAATGTTTAAAAAAATGGGGAGCTGGTATGAATGCTTAAATATACAGGAGGCAACTTTCTTGAAAAACAGAATGAGGGGTGGCAAGAAATCTCACATGCAGAACAGAAAATGTGCTACAAAATAACACAGAAGATCAAATTGAAAAGAGGAAGGTTTAGTCACCACAAAAATAAAACATGGAGAGATACAAGTTAGCTGCTACAAGAATGAAGAAGACAGGGATGTTAAATACAAGATATTATGAGTAAACCATGACGTATCGTCATCCAGAATGGTAACAGGCTCTGAGACAACACTGTCATAAATTTATAGTATCAAGGTTAAGGGAAGTTATAGTTCTTTCAACCTCATGGTGCTAAATTCATACATGGATCTTTTTTTTTTCTCTTTGGTCCAGAGCAAGAGAGTGCATTTTCAGAAAGACTTTGATAATCCAGAGAACACTCAGATGGAAAAGGACAGTAGTAGGAACCTTAAAAACACATATGAGAACTACTTAAATGAGCTGGAAATTTTTAACACAAAAAGGTGAGAGAGAAATATGAACTTTATGTATCAGGAGAGATATAGCGTGAAAGCAAGAGTGTTAGACATAGTCTATATAATATTACAGTGGGAAACAAGAGGTTATGTGTAGCGTTTACAAGGTGTTTGACCAAAACACATCATTAAAAATAAAACGAAAAACTCTTACAGTTAGGATCACTTGCTCCTGGAAAGAACTGCCTTTGGTGAGGTATTTTATCACTGGAGTTGTTCATGAAGAGGTAGGACAGTCACAGAAATAAATCCCATAAGGGATTGAACCCTCATGTTTAAGACTGTATACTTGTCTATCAACCTCTTTCTTCTTCCTCTGCCTAGATTTTAACTTTTTCATTTTTACTTGTCTCCTTTTTTCCATTTTCCATGGGCTATACTGTCATAGGATGATTTGAAACATATCATGCTGGTCTCATCTTTTATGTTTTTTTCCCCTCAGCTCTTTTCTTTTTCTCTCCGTTAAGTCTCCATAAGGATTTATGTATTCAGCTTAACTTTGGTGCCTACAGGCTTATGCCTGCATTCTTCATCGATCTGTTGTTTTATTGCTAATAAGCCACATCTTTTTTAAATGCCAGACTCAAAATTCTTTTATACCATTTTATAACATTTCTAGTAGTTATTCTGAGCACCATTCAGTAACTTATTTTAAGTTAAATATTACAATACAAATGTACGTCCAGATGAAGTAAACAAAAAGCATCTCTGATGTGTAATTGAGTTGATTAGAGTCTGTATTTCTCTGAACTTAATTTAGTTGATAACCCATTATATGATTAAGAAGAAAGAGTGGAGATTTCCACAATTCATAGTGTGCACAATTCCTACATATTTTCATAAACTATTTTTCTAGATATGAAATTACACTTACAGAAAATTTAAAAATTCAAAAATTATGAGGATAAACATTAGATTACCTATAATCTCACCACTAAGGGATGTATACGTTTAATATTTTATTTTCTGCCTACTTTTTTCTATGCCTATTTTAACTTTATACACACATCTACAAATGTGGCTTTCTACATAGTTCTCTCTGCATTGCATGCATATAATTTATCCTGTGCTTTACAACTTTTGTAGGCATCATTTAATGACTATAACATGATATAGCTTTGTATCATTTCTGTATTTAGATTATTTCTATTTTTATTATTAGAAATAGTACATCTGTGAATAAATTATTGCGTATTACATTTTACATATTTAGAATTATTTCTGAAACAGAGTATGCAGACTTCAAAGGTGCACTCCTCTCAAAATTAAGAAGGGTTGACCTGGAATGCTAACATTCTAGAAATAGTCTTGCATTTGGAATCAAAATAACTGGACTCACAAATTCAGTTTTAATCAATGAAATCTGGACAATATTTACTTTGATATAATTGATGTAATAACCAAATGAGGTAATTTTTGTGAAAGTACATTTTAAAACATAGGTATGCATAATAGTCCTGATTATTACTTACAAAAATAAAAAAGATGATGGTTTAATGACCAATGAAAGCTTAGAAAAAGTAATTTAAAGACAAATTTGTGCTATGAGATTATACAGTTTTGTGCTTCATGTGTGAAATATAATGCTGTAAATTGTGTAAATCTGTTTTCCAAAAAAAGATGAAATACATGCTTATAAAAGATACTGATTTTCAGGGGCTTACTCATGAGTCTATTACCAGCTTTCTTTGCTTTCTACTTGTCAAATAATTACATAAATTCTAATTGGACAGTTTCCAAATTACAATATAATTATGAGGCTAACTTAATTAATATTTTAAAATTAACCTGGACTGTACAAGAAAGGATTTGCAAGAATAATTTTAAATAACGATTAGGAGATTCCTCAGGCTCTCTCAGATGAAGGGCTCCTTCTTCAAGAGGTAAACTTTAGCCCCATTCATTCCCTAATCCCTTCCTTACCTATAGACTAAGTTTATAAGTAGCCTCAGATCAGCAGCTTCCCTCTTACTCCTACTGTATGACCACCACCCTAGGTGTGGTAGCACAAGTGGTTGACTTTTAGATTAGACTCATAAGAACAGGGGATCTTACTCAGCACTGAGCATTACTAATTATTTCAAGTATTATCACGAGGCATAGACAAAGCAGAGAGGCAGGCAGGGGTGCCAGTGCTGCAATCCGGGTCCTTTCTTGCCACATTAGGCTGCTTTCTTACTCAGATGTAACAGTTTTCTAAGTGGTATATGCAGTCACATCACTTATATGAAAGGGAGCTTTTTGGTCTTGAAACATCCCCCTGCTAAGTCTCCAATAGTCAGAGAACTAGGCGACATACTCCAAGAAGCCATCTCCTGTAAACCCAGAGGTCCAGGATTATATAGCATAAGCAAACCTAGATAGACCAAGTATGTCTTGTAGAAGCATTTCATAGATGAACGCTCTAACTAATAACATTAATGTGCTTGTTAAGAGGTCTGTCAATAGCATATTTTCAAGGAGATTTGGCCACCCACTTAGTTTTTGTTTGTGGTTTTTTTGTTCATGTATTTTGTTTTGTACACCCACCTAAGGGGAGAGAATAGATTGCAATCTTACTGTTATCTCTTTCCTGCCCACTAGGGTTCAGCGTTGAGTTAACACTTCTTTAATAAATATTTATAGACTACTTACTCTGCACTAGGAATTATATTAAATGGTTGTGATATAAGGGTAATCAGGGTGAGCAAGATCTTTCCTCCTGAGGAACTTATACTCTAAGGGGAAGAGATTGGTAATAAAGATACAAAGGATATAGAGGGTATCTTTGCAAATTGTGACAGATGCTATGAATAAAGTGAAATAACAGTGATATTAGAGAATCAGGGTGGGACTGGGCTAATTCTGATTGGGAGGTCAATAAAAGCCTCATGAAGGAGTTTTTTTTGTACTCAAACTTTGGTTTCCCAATATCAAATCACATACTTCATATCTATAGATTGGAGACCTGCCTTTAAAATTGGTATAGCCTGGGGGGTTCCCCCAAAGAAAGCCTGATTCTGTCTATAATAACCCCTGCCACTGATTGGGATCCTACTTCCAATATTCTGATTACCAAGAATCATTATGCTGCTAGCACAATTTAATTCAAGAATTGCCTAATATTTCTACTTCTGCAGAATCTCTAACAGGATGCTGAAGCCCTTAAGATGAAACTGGAGTTCATACACCCCACAGAGATGTTACACTTTGCACTTAAGCCTACTTGTCTGGGGACAATACACAGAGCAGGTTCCAGGTTTCTCCTTAATCTTTACTCAACTGCTGGATATTGTTAAGTCCACAATGTGACTTCTCTCTGAGCCCATAGTAATAATTATCATTATTATTTAAATTGAAGTTATATTATCCTAAAATAAAGCACATGAAAAATATATATTAGACTTTGAGATGTTTACAAATGATTACAAACAACAGATTACATACTTACTGTTAATAATCTAAGGACTATGTATGAATAATGCTAAGAAGAAAAATAGAGGCAGTTTGTATTTGAAAAAGTTACATCTCTCTTTTGAAACTGGACGATTTCAATTTTGGAGAAACATTCTAGTCTTTCAGCCAGTTTTACCTGTCTATTTGTAAATTTTAATTCTCAAATGATAGGCCTTGAGAAATATGACAGTCCAGGAGAAAATATTGCTAAACTAATTCATTTTACATCTCATTCCCAGAAATTGAGAGAACATTTAGATGTACAGTCATAACTGCTCTTTTTCAGTCACATTCCGTAGACTTCATTATCAAACGCTGTTGGCTCTCAGTTCTAAATACATCAGAAATACATCCGCTCATTTCTTACCACCTCTACAGCTATTCCAGTAAGGTAACTCACCATCATCCAGCATCAAACTTCTGCCACCGCTGGACTCCCTGGAACCATGCTTTGCTCCTCATACTCAGTTCTTCATACAGCTAATGAGTGACATTTTTATAAAATCTTTGGATTTTGGAAATTTCAAATGTATACAAAGTACACAAAAGACTATAACAAACTCCAAGTACTCATCACCCAGCTTTAACAATTATCAACATCCTGTCCCGCCATTCTCCACCCAATCCTTATTCCCTACCTGACAAGTAGAATAATAAAAAAGTCTTATTTATCATGGTTTCACCTGCAGTTCATTTTATGGAGTTCGAAGCTCAGGTGTCTTTTCTACACCAAAAGCTGGAACTTGAACCTATCCTATTCCATTTCATTGCAGGATAAGATAGCAAGGCTTCTGCTTTCACACTTATCCAGGTAGGAAGCAAATCTACATGGGTGACAAATGCCAGGAGACCCATCAAGTTCTCAGTTTCTGTGAGTAGTTCCCACACTACCCTTCTATGGCTCCACACAGCACTGAGGCCACCATTCAGAAGATCAAGTGAGTGAGATGCCAGTTGCTCCTTCTACCTGGGGCAGCTCCAGTCTCTGTGAGTGATTCTGCTGAAGGGTCTCTTAATTCTCTGGGGACTTGCCTTTCTGTTTCCTCACTAGGATGCACTGCCCTCTACAACATCAATAGAAAGGACAAGAAAGATAACCATTCTCAAGTGTACATTATTCCTTGAGAAAGCTACCACAGCTTCATACAGTTTTGAAATGTTGCCTAAAAGAGGCACACGTTTTAGTCCCCACATTTAAACTTTACAGGATGAAAACTCCATAGCCATAAAGACAATTGAGGAATAAATTATGAATTAATACTTCATATAATTCACAAAAGTCATGTATACAATTCATAATGTTTACTTATAAGGACCATGTGAGAGTACGTTCTAGTTAAGCTTTGCTAGTTCCTTTAAAAAAGGAAGATTCCTTTATCATTGTGCAGGAGGGAAAGGAACCTTGAGAAGGTGTAAGAGCTGGCACTAATAGGATAAAATTAATGAAAGGAAGTGTGGTCTGTTACAGGAGAAAATAAAGCACTGACAGTGAAATCTATCGTGTTGTTAGGTCCCCACGGATGTAATGGGAACAGTATCTTCTAGATAATTAGTAACAGTGTGATCTCATTGATAGGGCACATAAATGGGAATTCTGGAAAAAAGTTTTACTTTTCAATTTTATTACCTCTTTAGGACCCTCACATTAAAAAAGACTTGAAGTATGTATCTGAGTAACTCAGTGCCTTAGTGTATTTATTTATCCCTGGTCACCTTTTATAAACATAAAGAAATATGCGTCTTACTTTCTGAAACCTAGAAGACAGTAAAAATTATTTTTCTTTTGCACCATTTTTGAAAAGTTTTTGTTTTTGCTGTGCTGTAATTAGCCAAAGGGGGGTGTGGGGGTGTGAAGAAGAGACATAGATGAATCAATATTTTAAAATACGGCAGTGTCTGCAATAATTGCCTAACCTAGAAAACTAAGTATTTCATCCATGACATTAGAACAGCTTATCATCTCAAATACTGTTAGATGATCTTCTCCTGACATCTTTAAGAAATAATAAGTTTTATTTGTGTTAGTCCGGATAGGCTAACTATTTTAACAAACAATACCCAAATCTCAGTGACCTTGGCACAGTGAAGGTCTCTTGCTTCCACAGTGCAATACGGCATGTATGAGGCATGGGTGAGTAAGAGTGCTTTTGCTCGAAGCAGTTATTCAGAACCTACACTCTGTTAGTCTTTTGATACCACCATCCATAGAAGAGAAGAGAGTAGCTTGAATATGTGGAGGATTTTTTTTCCCGAAGGCCTGTAAGTGTCATAATTGCTTCTGTCCACATCCCATTGACTTGAACTATTCACGCAGCCTCAACTAGATGCACTTGAACTGAAATGTGTAGTACCAAAAATGTACCCATAAAATTATGAAAAAAAAATCTAAAAGAAGAAACTCTCTAACTAGCAAGAAATTACACTTAGGGCAAAAAGGAAAAAAATTCTGTTTATAAAATATAAACCTTTAATTTGCAAATCTAGAGCCCATTTCTCTAGTTTAGTCAAGAGTGAATGGGCTAATTTTAATTCAATGTACATAGTAAATAAGTATTTGGACTTCTAGCCATATTTTTTACTTAAAATCAAAAATACAGAGCGTATGCATTTATTAAAACATTCTGGTGCTTACTAAATGTGTGTGCATGATCCCTCCTCCTGCCATCCTGTGCCTGTGTGCTCCCCTCCCCGAGTCTCCGTGAGCAAGGCCCAGACCTATGACTTGCTCTTGAAAACAGAACACGGTGAAAGTGATGGGATGTGTGTGATTATGTATAAGTGAGCATGGAATCATTTTACACAGGTTTATAATATCCAACTTGCTGGAGTCTCTCTCTCCTTTACTGACCTTGAAGACGCAAGTGACCATGTTGGGAAACTCCACATGCAAAGAAACTATGGAAGGTCTCTAGGAGCTGAGGGCAGCCTTCATCTGACAGCCAGCAAGAAACTAAAGCCCTCAGTCTTACAGCTGTAATGAGTCGAATTATGTCAACTTTAGTAAGCCAGTCAACCCTCAGATGAGATCGAAGCCTTTGCTGACATCTTGATTGCAGCCTTTCAGAGGACCCAGCTAATCTGTGCTGAACTCCCAACCCATGGAAACTGAGATAATTAATATGTGTTGTTTAAACCAGCTAAATTTGCAGCAATAGCATTATGTAGCAAGAGATCGCTAATACACATGTCAAGAGCAAAACTCAGAATTTTATGTGAGGACCAAATGCTTTGAGTAAGGGGGAAAGTTGGCCCCCTTGCCACCCCAGAGGATTGTGGGAAGGAGAAAAGCCAGGGATCAGAAAGTGAAATATTTATGCTTTGTGTCTGACTTTTCCCTTCACTAGAAAAAGGGCTGCAATTCATATAAATAGGGTATTACTGAGGGCACAAGAGTCTTGCCCTTCCTTCCTGTTTAATATCCTGTCAAGACATTAGCTTTTAGCTGCCCTCTGCACTGTGCTCATTTAGCCAGGGAGCATGGCACTAATCTGAGAGGCAGACAGCCTGCCATGCAATCTGCCCAGGCAGGAGCAAGTGGACCTCACAGAAGCAGCTGGGGTAGACTGCAGGAACGGGGGGTGACAAGGGAGATGTGGCAGAGAGGCAAAGCCCACAACCAGCTAGAGCAGAGCTGAAGTTAAGATAACTAAAGGCAATCCCTAGACTCCAAACAAGCCAAGAGATTCTGTGCTCTGAATTTTTCTTACCAAATACTTCAGAGGCAAATGCAGGTAGAACAAGCAGCAATCAGGCAAAAAACCGAACATGTCTCGGGAGACCAAAATACATACATCTCTGAGATCCAGAGTCATTCCTTTCTTTAGAAGATGGCATAAGCCCCTCACCCATCTCTACACATTCTTTGAATAGAGAAAAGTAAGCAAGAAAAGAAAACAAAAAGAATGACTTTCTAAGAAAGTCTGAAGAGCACCTCCTATACATAAACTTGTTTAAATTATCAGCCAGAACTAATAGCATTAAAAACAACTTGTTTAAGTCCCTATTGTATTGGTGTTTACATGAATCTGTAGACTCTTAAAACTCATAGAAATGCACATAGAAAACCTCAAGGATACTGTAAGTATGTTTTAAAATAAATTTTGGAATTCTGGCTATCTGGTTTTTCAAGCCACCTAAAGTTTAAAAAAAAAAAATAATAATAATAAATAAAACAATAACAACACTTGCAGCAGTTGTATTAGGCATTCCCTAAGCAAACTTATATTTGATTAACTCATTTAATTCTCACAACACTACTTTAGTTAGGTTCTATTATAATACACGCTTTTTAGATAAAGTAGAAGTGAGAAGAGCTTGTCTCCCCAAGAACCATTCCTTTTTCTCTTAGTAAATATCCTGATTTTCTTGTTTTCCCCTACTTCTTTCTTACACTGGTCATGTGTACTCTCCAACATCCTGTTAGTGCTCAGAACTCACGACTCCCAAATACGCATCACTATCTGAAGTTCAGTTATTTGAGAAGAGCTTCTGATTCACATCTATCTATTATCTATTATTAGAGATAATAGTACTATCATGATCATCATCGAACATAAATCTTTATGTAGCTGTCTATTATTCTGGGTAAACTTCAGAAATGGAATAAGGAGGTCAAATAATATGACCTTTTAAACCTTGATGAAGATTGCCAAATTAACATCCAGAAATGATTTTTACCAGTTTATAGAAACACATGAGTATAAGAAAATATGGACTTTAATTTTTAGTATCAAACACCAGGTATTATAATGACAACACTTCTGCAATCTTATAAAATAAATATTTTGGTGAAATTAGAACTATTAACACTGAAGCTGAGTAGTTTGCATTTGTTGTACATGCATTCATCTTTGTTTCTTTAGGAATATTGATTTGAAAGATTTTTTTCTGCATAATTTACATTAACTTTTATCAATAAGCTGAAGATAGTTTTCCCAACTTGACATTTGCTTTTTCATCTATTTATGTTAATTTAAAAAAACCAAGCTTTTGCTACTTATGCTTTAATTTTTTTAAGAGGGGGTAGGTAATTAGGTTTGTTTATTTTTAGAGGTACTGGGGATTAGACCCAGGACCTCATGCCTGCTAAGCATGCACTCTACCACTTGAGCTATACCCTCCCCTTGCTTATGCTCTAAAAGTAATTAGAAATCAACTTTATTTACATTTTCCTACTTTATCTCATCCTGTAAGTTTATGATTATAAACTTTTTTCACCACTAAATCTATATTCTGTGCCCTTCAGGTATTTTTATAGGGGTACAGGACAGAATTTCCTGCTAGAATGCATATGCCAGAATCCTGAGTAAGATTAAGGATGAGAAACGTGTGTGCTGTAGTAGGAAAGGGGTTCAGACTAACACCCTTGCACAAGCCCTGAGCTTTGTGGAGTTTAGTCGGTTCAAAATCTATCCAAAATATGCATTATATCCATCCAACAATTGCTTTCCTTGCCCTATGATTATACAGATGAATGAGGCAATGCTTTCCAGTAAAATAAAAGCTAGAAAGTAAATAATTTTGTGTTGTAAAAATAATATTATGAGGTATTACATTAATACTATAAAGATTACAAGCTTCTTGAGGATAGGGACAATGTCTATTTCTTTCATCACTATTTCAATACCTTACACATAATAAGACAATAAGCAATAAAATACAGGGAGTGAATGAAGTGCAAAAACATTCTTTTCAGTACCTGCTAATGTTTAAAATTGGAGGAGCATAGATATTATAGTAGATAAATGAGATAAATCTGCCTGATTTTGAAAATAAACAGGAATCAGGATGAAAGCTTTTCTAATTTCAAAATAAAATCTCTCTGTGTTTAATATTTAAACTTCTATAAAAAGCTTTACAGATGTTCCTGCATATTAAGGAAAAGCTTTTCACCCCTAATGGAGGATTTGTTGGTCTATATTCAGCAGTAGAAAATGAAAACTTCTTTTTAATGTGTAGTTAGTAAATGAAGTGTGAAGCTTCTTTCTCAGATTAATGCAAAACCAGTTCCTAAGGCTTAATGCCAAAAGGAAGAAAAATAATGAAATGACTTTCATATAACTTCCTTTCTGAAAAATCAATGAAAGAATGCAGGTGCAAACAGTTCTAGGAAAATAAATAAAACCACGTATTCTATAAACTTAGTTTAAAAATATGAAATATGTACTATGGAATGAAAGCAGCTTCTTCATCTAAAAATTATCAAGCTCCAAAACAGAAAAGAAAAAGCTTTTCACTAAAGGGCTTCAGGAAATAAAATTGATCCTGGAGAAATATTTAAGTGACTTCCAGAAAACACTAGAAGAGAGGAAATGTATTAGAGAAAATGTGGGTAAAAGTAGGTGTCTGTGCTGAATCTCTCATTGTTCTCTCCTTCCACCAATGCCACAGACTCGGTCTCATCACCTTGCTTTCAGTAGCTGCCACAACCCATTTGATCTTTTATCTTTCTGAAATCTCCAAGTCAGCTTGTATCGTGAAAAGCAGTCTTCCAATTATTAGCCTTTATTCCTACTCCCAGAAGTAAACACTAAGCCTTTTGTTTATTTATGCTTTCTTTCTTTACATGGAGTTTAAACCCATTTATCATGGAACTACAGAGTAACACAAACTACAAATCTGGCTACCTGGATATAGCGCATAATTCTTAGCAGGTTGTAAATCAAGAGGACTACTAAGGTGATACACAAAATTTGAGGTATATTTAGGACTTCTGAAACTCTCCCCAGTTCCTTAGGAACCTCTCTTTAGTTAATCCATGATGAAGTTTTTTGTCCACATGCTTTATCTCTATCCTGAAAACTGAATCAAGGTGTGTGGGTTTTTTGGGGTTTTTTTTTTTTTTTTTTGAGAATTATTGACACTGCTTTCTTTGCCTTTTCTGAAAGTAATTTTATTTGCTCTCTCATCTCTGTAACACTGTGAATGGAGGACTTAGGGTCTCAAGAGATGGACTCAGCTAGAAAGATATTTATTTTCCTATTTGTGGTTTTTTGAAGACGCACTTTTCTAATTCATTCCAAATCTCTCTACATAGAGTGAAAATCACTATTCAACGGATCTAAACACATTCAGTTTATCAGTTTCGCATTCTTTCTTTTTCTCCTTTGGAGACATCTTCTCTAGAATTGTTTGTTCTCTCTTTCCATTATTACTGTTTTTTCCTCTAGTCCGTTTATCTATGTTCACTTTAATTATACAATGCTATTTTGTTACCCATTTGTAACTTACAAATATGATATATATTTCTGTACCTAAGAATATTTCTTTCTCTAGCATCATTCCTAGTAATAGAATTCTATTGCTTATTTCAATTTTGTGATGGATATTTTTCAGTTGCCCCTTAAAGGCTATTTGCTCATTCTCTGTCCTTCTCTGTTCTCTGGAAACGTGACCCATGTGGACTATATCAGTTGGGCTCTTGCCAAAAGAGAAATGACTATGCTTGGTACCTTGTGAAGAACAGTTTCTTTAGCTGTCTAACAACATTCACTTATTTCTCTTCTGTCCCACAATTAAATGCTTCTCCCTGATCATGTTCCACATATGAGGGATTTAAGGTTTAGTGCAAGAAATTTATGAGTTTTATTTTTCAGCCCTATTCTGTTTCATGCCCCCTCATGGTTGGTAGTATTAAGTTTGTTACTTCCATCTGTATGATAATCTTACTTGGATTCCCTAATGGGATCCTATTCAGGACTTACACATGTCCATCAATTTCCATAAGACCAACGATTAGCATAGTGTGTTGCAATAAGAAAGACCTTAGGTTAGGGATATCTTAATTTTGGCCTCTCAGATAAAATGACTTCAGGCAAGTTTCCTCATCTCACTGGATTTAGTTCTCTCATCGGGAAAATAAGAGAACTGTGTTATATGATTGATAAACATGCTTCCAGCTCTAAATTGTGACTTGTAATTTTTAACCCTCTTACTATAAACCCACTGTTATGTGGTGAATTGTGTCCCTTGAAATTAATATATTGAAATCCTAACCCTCAATGCCTTGGAATGTGGCTGTATTTGGAAATGGGGTTATTACCAATATAATTAAAGTTAAGATGAGGTCACACTGGGATAGGATGGCCCCTAAATGATACGACTGGTATCTCTATAAACAACCAAAAATGTCATAAAAAAGACGTAGATATACAAAAAGAGAAGATGATGCGAAGAGACACGGGGAGAAGATGGCAACCTACACCCTAAGGAACACCTGTTACTACCGGAAGCTAGGCCTAAGCCCTCAAACAGTTCCTTCCCTGGTGCCTTTAGAAGGAGCACAGCCCTGCCAACAAGTAGATTTTGGACTTCTGATCTCTAGAACTGTGAGACAATAAATGGCTATTTTTCTAAGCTACCCAGTTTGTGGCACCATGTTACGACAGCCCCAGGAATCTAATACACCCACCTCTGGGATCCTTTTCCTGACTTGTTTCATAGACCCAAGCAATGGAAATGCTCTCCTCCAGCAGCACTGTGCTCTTCCCACATCCTCACCAGGTCCCCAGGAGAAGGTTAACCAAATCCTTCTTCTACGGTCAGTGTCTTCGTATGAACTGGATTATGTAACATATTCTTTTTTACGTCTAATTAAATAAAATGTATGTATTAACAGCAGGTTCATTAGCTATTAAATCACTAAGCAAATCCTTGAGAAACACATGCCTAAGCCCCACCTACTATATACTTGACTGACTGTCCCTATAGGTAATTCTTTTCAAGATTATTAACATAATATACACCTTCACAATATGCCCAAGGTTATCTAAAAACTCAAAAAACAAGTCAAAATGCTACATTAGGAAGTTAAAATTATTTTAGTAATACTGTTTAACAAATATGAGAAATATTAAGTATGCTTACTGCACATAGATAGTGGGCAAATCTAGAAGATGCTGGCCTTTATTGCACTTTCTTTAATTTTACACTTGTTTTATTTTTATTTTTCCTTTCTATCTGGAAGACTCCAAGGTTATGTAATATTTTATATCCTGTCTTCTTGAATTTTCCAGTTTCACAGTGTTCTTTTAGTTCGAAGAAAGTCATAAATTACTTTTTGGTCCATCCAATTGAATTATCATTTTTCCTAAGGGCCTGGAAAACTACTTTCCATCACTGCTGAGACCTGTAGTACTCGGATTTACAGACCTTTGATCTCTTTACATTATAGTTTATAATGATTAGCTACAATTTTAATTTTTTCAGCTAAAATCTTATGATGACTCATACCTGTCAGAATGGCTGTTATCAAAGAGATAAGGATTAACAAGTGTTGACAAGGACACTGAAGTAAAGAGAACTCTCATGTACTGTTGGTGGGAATGTAAATTTGTGCAGCCACTATGGAAAACAGTATGGAGGTTCCTCAAAAGTTAAAAAATAAAACTATTGTACACCAGAAATTGACACAACATTGTAAACTGACTATACTTCAATAAAAATATAAATACACACAAAATAAATAAAACTACTATATCCAATAGTTCCATGTCTAAGTATTTATCTTAAGAAAATGAAAACACTAATTCTAAAAGATATATGTATTCCTATGTTTACTGCAGCACTATTTACAATAGCCAAGATATGGAAGCAACCTACGTGTCCATCAATAGATGAATGGACAAAGAAGTAGGGGTGTGTGTGTGTGGTGTGTGTGGTGTGTGTGTGTGTGTGTGTGTGTGTGTGTGTGTGTGTGTGTGTGTGTGTGTGTGTGTGTGTGTGTGTAATGGAATATTACTCAGCCATAAAGTGGAATGAAATCTTGCCATTTGGGACAACATGGATGGATCTAGAGTGTATTATGCTAAGTGAAATAAATTAAGAGAAGGACAAATGCTATATGATTTCACTTATATGTGGAATCTAAAACATAAATAAATAAGCAAAACAGAAACAGACTCATAGATACGGAGAACACACTGGTGATTGCCAGAGGGGAGGGAGTGTAGGACAGGCAAAACAGGTGAAGGTAATTAAGAGATGCAAAATTCCAGTTATAAAGTAAGTTGCAGGGATTTAATGTACAACATAGGGAATATAGCCAGTAATACTGTAGTAACTCTGTATGGTGACAGATGGTAGTTAGACATTTTGGTGTGTATAAAACATTGAATCACTATGTTGTATACCTGAAACTAATATAACATTATCGGTCAATTATAATTATTAAAAAAATTTATGATGAGGCAAGCACTTAGGATATTGACATGGACTGAATGTCTGTGTCTCCCCAAAATTCATATGTTGAAGCCCTAATCCCTAGTGTGAGATAGGGTCTTGGGAGGTAATTTGGTCGAGGTAAAGCCTTGACTATGAGAAGTAAATGTCTGTTGTTTAAACCATCCAGTTTATGGTATTTTGTTATAGCAACCCAAGCTGACAAAGGTAAGTATGTCAGACTCTTTACATATGTTATGTCATTAATCCTCATAACTGTCACACGTGATTGTTAAGAATCCCATTTATAAATGAGGAAACGGAAGATCAGAAAAATTAACTGGCCCAAGGTACCTCAGATTATAAGTAATTGACCCAGGATTTGGAACTCAGTCAGCGTGATTTATTATACAACTCAGCATAAGATAACAGCAGCACTACACTGACTGACTGCATTCAAAAACAAGTAATTTTATTCAGTTGGCTTGTGTCATTTTTAGGGGAAAGTGATAATATCCAACAGTTTTTTTGAAATACTGAAAATAAACATGATTACTCTTAACAGAATTACAAATATTTGGGAACCCCATACTTGGAAGTATAATACTAGATTTTCCCTTCCTAATATGCTGAGTATACTATCAAAAAAGAGTTTAAATTTCCTTTTAATGGACATACGGCTCTGACTTCACTTCAGTGCTAGCAGCCCAGTTAGCATTTCTTTTATTTTGCACCATGTACAGACCTTACCTGTTCTCTGCCCTTCTCTATGATACTACTTTTATTTCTCCTTAAGAAACGTGCTTGATTGCTTGATTTCATTACAAAAATTTAATTATTAAAGGAATAAGTGTTTCAGGTACTTTCTGACTAGAAATACAAATTGGTTTATATTCAAAGACTTTAAGAAGCCAAGTTTCAAAGTCTCCTTTTAAACTCATCTGAAACCTGAAGAATGAAATTATTGAGTAGAATTACTCTTATTAATGTGGTGGTCATCAAAGAAACCCATATGCTGTTTGGTTCCTGTGTTATTACATTTCATAATGAGCTTTCAATGAAGAAGGATAAAAGTGAACATCATTAAAACAGATGATTTATCCAGAGTAGGACTTTAAAGAGAGTTACCTATTGATGAAAGATGTATCACTATGTACTTGTAAAGTGGAAAGACATTTAAAAATTTAAAACCTAGAAAAATGTAAGATTGTATAACCTAGAAACCAACCTTAATAGGAAACAACCAATTACTTAGAGTAATTAAATAAAAGCGCTGGAAGCAGCAGGCATTTGTTTGGTAATGTTAAATGCCAGACACAGGGCTAAATGATAAACCTATGCTTCAGTTATCTTATCTTCATTCTAATCACGCATTCATTCAACTTTTATTGAATAATTATGAAGAATGAGACAATGATGCTAACCAACTACTCCATTTCCTTTCCTATGTTTCCCAGTTCCCCATGCAGTTAAGGGGAAACTTGTGAGTAGTTCTGACCAATGAAATGTGAGCTGAAATAACATGTGTTCTTTCTGGACTAATGCAATGAAAAGCCCTGGGCAATTCTCAGCTCCTCTTTTACCCTGTTGTAATAATCAGGGAGATGGTCTCATATTTGAGATGATGGATCTAAAATACCTAAACAACCTTTATTACTGAATTACTGCATGGCTGATAACTGTCCTTGACAGTTTTCCAGATCAGCACGGGACTCATCCTGAGTACTATGTGAAGGTTTTGTTTTAAGCTAGTGAGATTTGGGGGCTATTACCAAACACCAGTCTAATACTTCCTGACAAATACACCTATCATATTCAGTTATTTGATAAATAGTATTGAAATCCTTCTATTTATCAGGCCATATGCTAGATTCTGCATATGTACTGGTAAAAAAAATTTCCTGGCATGTGTAGCTCATAATCTAATCGGTTACAGATACGAAATAAGTTCTCAAATAATTGTTTAATGTCCTATTATCTCAGTTAAGGTTTTCTAAAAACAATACGTGATTTTGCTTACCAAAGTCTTATCCTAACCATTGCCACTCAATAGGTAAAACTTGTATGTGGTACAGTTCTGATTTGAACTCCCACTCCTTCCTCTGTTTATATTTATCTATGAATATTTCTGTATGTATCCATTTGTATCTATCTTACGCTAAATATGAGTTCATACTGATGTCTTCAGTTCTAACCCATTACCACATGGATCACTAGCTTCTTCCTTTGTTTGTATAAGCTACCAGTCTGACAGGGAGGAACCCGGCTCCCTAATCCACCATCCATTTACTCATCTGGTCAGCATACACATAAAGAGGTTTAAAAATGGTTAACCCATGAAAAATAATTTTAGCAACTAGACTGTAAGACTCATGTGTAATTCATTTTTCATTTAGCCTTAGTCTACACTCATTTCCAAAATTACTTTGGTCAGCACACTTTTTCCCACCTCCTTCAATAAGGTTGTCTCATAAACTTGTAATATAGTTATTTTGTTACAGTTTACATTTCTTCATGGGATAACCTGACCTTGTAAATAATTTTTTTTACTTTGTAGATATTAAGGTTAGCCTTTTGTACCCTAAACTTACATAGATTTTGACATATCTTGTCATGTATCCACCATTACTGCATACAGAATAGTTTATCACACTAAAAGTATCCTCTGTACTTCATTCACGATTCAATCTTTCTTCCTTCCCAAATGCAGGACAATCACTGATTTGGTTACCATCTCTATAAGTTTGGCCATTTCTGAATGTCCTATAAATGGGCTCACATAATGTGTAGCATTTTTGGACTGCCTTCTTTCACCTCGGCAGTATGTATTTAAGATTCATCAGTGTTTTTGTGTGGCTTTTATATAGTTCATTCTTTTTTATGGCTGAATCAAATTCCATTTTATGAATGTACTGTTTGTTTATTCATTTACCTATTGAATGATGCCTTGGTTGCTTCCAGTTTTTGCTGATTATAAAGTTGTTATAAACTTTTACATACAGGTTTTCATATCAGGTGGGTAAGCACCTAAGAGTACTATAACAGGGCTATACAGTAAGACTGTTCAGATTTTTAAGAAACTGTCAAACTGTCATCCAAAGTGGCTCTTCTTTTTATATTCCTGCCAACATGAATAAGAGTTCCTGTCTCCCTGTATGCTCTTCAGCAATTGATATTGTCAGGGTTTTTTTTTTTTAATTTTTTTGTTTTTTATTTTAGTCATTTTAATTAATCTGTATTATTATTATCTCATCACTGTTTTAATTTGCATTTCCCTAATGATAAATGGCAAAAGGCAAAAGTCTGTGACTTCCCTTTTCATTCTCTTAAAAGTAGCTTTTGCAGAGTAGAAGTTTTTTAAATTTAATAGCATCCAATTTTTCAGTATTTTCTTTCATGTTCATGCTTTTGGTGTTGTACCTAAAAAACTCATCATAAAACCCAAATTACCTAGGTTTCCACCTACTTTCTAAAAAAAGATTTATACATCTGCATTCTACATTTAACATTATGGTCCATTTTGAGCTAATTTTTGTGTCAGGTATAGAGCCTCTGTCTAGGTGCTTTTTTATGCATATCGACTTCCAGTTGTTTCAGCATTAATTGTTTAAGGACCATCATTTCTCCACTGAATTGCCTTTGTGCATTTGTCAAAAATCAGTTTATTATTTAGTGTGGTTCTATTTCTGGGCTGTCTATTCTCTTCCATTGATCTGTGTTCCTATTACTTCATCAATACCACAATGTCTTAATTACTGTAACTTTTCAGGAAGCTCTGAAATGAAGTATATTAAGTATTCCAACTTTGCTTTTCTTCAGTACTTGTTGCTATTCTAGGACTTCTGTCTTCCTGAATAAATTTTAGAATTAGTCTATCCAAGGCTACAAAATAGCTTTCTAGAATTCTGATAGAGATTGTGCTGAATCTACAGATCAGATTTACAAGGAGTTATTATATGAACAATACTGAATTTTCCAATCCTTGAACATAGAATAGCTCTGTTTAGTTCTTTAACTTTTTTTGTTACCATTTTGTAGTATTCTGCATACAGATCCTATACACATTTACTTGGATTTATACAAAAGTACTATTTTTTTGGTAATTTTATAAATGGTAATTTTTTAAAATTTCCAAGTGTTCATTTCTGGCTTACAGGAAAGCAATTGATCTTTGTATAATGACATTATATCCTAAACCTTGCTGTACTTAAGTTTCAGAAATTCTATGCCCACCAGCAAACAGCAATATACCACTTCACAGGTAGTGGAAGTAACTTATAACAGAATATTTCCATTTCCTCCCTCCTATCCCATGTGATATTGCTGTCACTCATTTCATTTATCCAAATGCTATATTCACCCAATACATTTCTACTATTATTTATTTAAACAGTTATAATTAGGTAAATTAAGAATAAGAAAAATGGTTACAGTTACCAGGTGGGAAGGGATAAACTGAGAGATTGAGATTTGCAGATACTAACTACTGTACATAAAATAAACAAGTTTCCACTGTATAGCACAGGGAACTATATTCAATATCTGGTAGTAACTTATGGTTAAAGAGAATATGAAAATGAATATATGTATGTTCTTATATGACCGAAGTATTGTGCTGTACACCAGAAATTGACACAACATTGTAAACTGACTACAATAAAAATATTTTTAAATGAATAAGAGAAATCAAAGTTTTTATTTCACCTCCATTTATTTTTTCTCAAGTGTTCTTAATTTCTTTACATAGATTCAATTTTATGGCCTATTATCATTTTACTTCTGCCTGAAGAACTTCTTTTAACATTAAGAAGAAGTTTTTTTACTTAAAAAAATTTTTATGAAGTGTATTTCATTTACAATGTTAGATTCAGGTGTACAGCAAAGTGATTCAGTTATATATATATATATATTTTTTTTTCTTTTCAGATTCTTTTCCATTATATGTTATTACAAGAAACTGAATATAGTTCCCTGTGCTATACAGGAGGCCCTTGTTGTTTATCTATCTTATACATAGTAATGTTTGTCTCTTAATCCCCAACCCCTAATTTATCCCTCCCCGACCTTTCCTCTTTGGCAGTTTGTTTCCTCTGTCCATCAGTCTGTTTTTGGTTTATAAGTAGAATCTGTATCTCTTTCTTAGATTCCACATATAAATGATATCATATTTGTCTTTGACTCTTTAAACACTGTTTTTCAAAGCAGGTCTACTAAGTATTGAATTCCTTCTCTTTTTGTTAGCCTAAGAAAGTCTGTTTCTCCTTTACTTTTTTTTCCCAAATTAGTTGATATTTATTCACCCATGTTATCAATTTTTTAAAATAAAACACTTTTTTTTACATTTTTTGGGCAGGTAGTTAGGTTTATTTATTTACTTATTTTTGGAGGAGGTACTGGGGATTGAACCCAAGACCTTGTGCATGCTAAGCATGCAATCCACCACTTGAACTACACCTTCCCCACTTTTTCTCCTTTACGTTTGAAGGATAATTCCACTAGATAGAAAATTCTATGTTGGTGGATATTTTTTTTCAATGCTGTAAATATTCTTCATTCTCTTTTGCTTGCATAGATTCTGATGAGAAGTTACTATAACTCTTACCTTGTTTCCTCTCAGTAGGTAAGTTTTCTTTCTTTTTCAATATTTTTGTCTTTGGTTTTCTACAGTTCAAATATAATATGCTCAAATGTAGGGTTTTGTTGTTGTTGTTTGTGTGTTCTCTGACTATCTTGGTTTGTTGGCCATTGTTGACTTTGAAAAGTCCTTGGCCATTATCATTTTAGTATTTCTTCTGCTCTGCTTTCTCTTCCTTCTCATTCTTGTATTCCAATTATATGCATGCTAAACCTTTTTGGTATTTCCCACAGTTCTTTGGTATTCTGGGTTTTTTTCATTCTTTTTCCCTCTGCATTTCACACTGGGGATTTTCTATTACCTTTTTTTAAACTCACTGATTCTTTCCTATTTCCCTTCTAATGTTCATTTTGAGCATTTGTTTTCTCTTTAGAGATTCTCTGCATCTACTAACCATCTTTTCATTTTTTTTTTCACTAGAGCCTTTAACATATTAATCCTAGTTTTCTTTAAATTCCATATCTGATCAGTATTATATCTGAGTCCAGTTCTTATGAGCACAAGGTGGAATCTTTCTGAGGCCTTTACTGTGAGAGTATGAAGCATACAGGGTTCCTGGGTAGGAGTTGGGGAACGAAGGGTGGGGATTTCCCTAGAATAAGCCTGCAGGCCCTAGAGTTTCCCATCCTCAAGCTAGTCTAGTCTTAGTCTCCAACAATTCATCAAAATTACCAAATATGTGTTCCTATCTGTTTATGGCTCAGTGGTTTCTTCTCCAGATAAGCAGATCTCAGCAGTGATTCTCTGTATATTTTGGGGTGATGATTTTCCCTGTAAATTCAATTCTCTTTGAGTCCAAGGAAAATGATTTTCAATTTGTGTAACTCTTTTCTTGGAAAGATGTTGTGACAATTTTTAATTTCTTTAAATGTCATAAATGATCTAATAATTTTTTAAAAGCAACTAAAAAATGTATTTTATTTAATGAAACAGCTGTACAAATACACATGAAAAAAATTCTGAAGATCTGGTTCCTAATAAAACAGGCTATATTTAGAAGGCAATAATCACTAATTGACCTTAATCCCCAACTTTATTATTATATAAATTTTATATCATTATACAAGAGGATAGCTTTGTTATTTAAAATTTGATTGAATTATGGTAAATTAAACCAAGACTAAATATTCACTTATTGCTTTACTTGTGCATATTTCTGAGTTATTCAGCACCAAAAAGGGAGAGATTACAGTCTTCCATTATATGATTCTCCAAAGGCTCTTGTGCCAGTTTTTCTTCAAGGAATTTAACACTAATGCTCTTCTTTCCAAATGGCTGATTATTTAACCAGAGGCAAACATATAAACAGCCTAACGCTTAGAAATCAGTATAGAATTAGAGATAAAATGGGCAGTAATTTTGAAAAATCAAGTCTTAGGTTGTTGGCCCCAGTATTTTCCTTGGTATTAAGGAATATTAATAAACTGTGAACTTCATTAGCTAGGATCATCTTAAGAGCACTCCAGAATTGTGCTTCATTATTGTTCAAGCAGCACAAAAATCAAAGGAGTAGCCACCTTTATTTTACAGGTTGTTCTAAATTAAATTGTCCAAACTTCCTAACTGTGCATGTCCAGTTTTTCTAATTAACATGACTATTCATTTCTCCAGGGAACATTTCAGTAACACTAGCTGAATACATTTTTCACATTCTGCATTTTTAAAATTCTACTTATGCTGACAACCTAGTTTTACATTCGTCTCAGTAAAGACATCTTCCTACATGCCTCTATAGAAACACTAAATCCCTATAGCCTTCTTACACTTTGGTTAGGCATTTCCTTTTCCACCTATTATACGATTCAGTCATGCCCAGATTCTGACCTAGGAGAGACGACAGAGAAGATGCTACTGGCTCTATTAAGGAAGGGAACTTCTGTCGTGGACCCGTTTTCTTACCTTTCTTAGATAATGATTCTTTCCAATCTCTCTCCATAGACATCACGACTCAAAACTCTAAGGTACATGGAAAGACATTTGTTCTTTGCTCTGTGGCATTTTTAGCTGTATTTTTAAAATAAGAAAATAGTGATTATCCACTGGAAAATAACTGCCTCAATTGTAATCAATCCAGTGAGCATTATTAATCACGGTGTCTCAAATTCACTTAGCCAAAAGGTGAACCTGTGATTAGGCTAGGTTAATCAAGTCTGTCTTTGGAATTTACATCTTAAGTAAAGTAGAGCAAGGAATATGATGGTAGAATTCAAAGATGCCCTCAAGATTCCCCACTCCCTAGTGAACACAAATCTCTTTCTAGCTACTCAGTAAAATACTAATATTGGATCTGCTCTGAAGGGATTCTGCAGATGTGATTAAGGTCCCAAATCAGATTAAAGAAATTGGAAATTCCTTGGCGGGCCTAACCTAATCAGGCGAACCCTTACACGGGACTGGGCTTTTACTGAACAAAAATATTCAAAACATGAGATTTGACACAAGAGAGATTTACCATTGCCAGCTTGAAGATGGAATGGCCATGTAGTAATGAATGTGGCTGACCGTGAGGAGCTAAAAACAGCTCCTAGCTGACAGCCAACAAGGAAACAGGGACCTCAGTCTTACAACTGCAAGGAACTGAATTCCACCAACAACTTGAATGATCTTAGAAGTAGTTTCTTCCCCCAGAGCTTCCAGATGACAATTCAGCCTGGCTGACACCTTGACATCAACCTTTGAGACTATGAGCAGAGAACTCTGTAATACCACTCTCAGACTTCTGATCTAGAGAACTGTGAGATAATAAATATATGTTGTTTTAAGATGCTAAATCCATGGTAATCTGTTAAATACCATTAGCAAAGTAATACAAAAAGGAAATAGATGGAACCAGACCCTGGAGATTCTTCTTACTAACTTCATGACCCTGATCATTACTAAAATGCATATGAAACACCCTTTCTTGCAAATCCCATTTTTACATTGAAGAATCAGATAAACTTGGATCAAAAGGTGTTTTGTTAGACCTCATTTCCCTGCAAGAAACCTTGCATTCATAGAAAGAGACTTCCCTGATTTGTGAGAACACAGAATCCCAAAGAACAAAGTACAAAAAGTAAAGCCTCGTTGGACAGTAACTAGAAACTCGTAAGGCAGCTCCATTCTTTGTATAATTTTCTTCAGTGGATTTTGGTCTCACTTTTCCTTTCTTTTCTTTTTCCAGCTTTATTGAGATATAATTGACAAAGATATAATTACAAAATGACATCAAATTTTCTAAGTTTAAAATGTACAACATGCTGATCTGATACATTTGTACATTGCAAAATGATTATCAAAATAAGGTTAGTTAACATGTTCATCACCGTATATAATTACAATTTGTGTGTGTGTGGTGGGAACATTTAAGATCTACTCTTAGCAACTTTCAAGAGCATAATACAAAATTGTTAACTATAGTCACCATGCTGTACATTAGATCTCTAGACCTTATTCAACTTATAGTTTGAAGTTTATATTCTTTGACCAACAGCTCCTCATTTTCCCCACTCCATACCCTGATAACTACCATTCTACCCTCTGTTTCTATGATTTTAGTTTTCCATACATGTATAAGTGAGATCATACAGTATTTGTCTTTGTCTGACTTTTTTTCACTTGGCATAATGCCCTCAAGGTCCATTGATGTTGTTTCAAATGTCAGGATTTCTTTATTTTATAGCTGAATAATACTCCTGTGTGTGTGTGTATACCACATTTTCTTTATCTGTTCATCTACTGATAGACAACTTGATCTCTCCTTTTCTATAAATGTTTTCTCACTCAAAATTCTAGCATTTCCTGTGACTCTAGCTCCACCCAAAGTTGCATTCATACATTTTATACATCATACATCAGACTGACTTGGTCTCAGTAGCTATTAATTTAAATTATTAAGAAAAAGAATCTGGTTTTCTCAGCCTAGCCTGTGGATTAATTCACCTTGACCCAATCAGTTGTAGCCTTGAGGTGAACACTGTCACACAGTCTGAGGCTATCCATTCTAGACCATGAGGAATCACTACGCCAAGAGATGGTTTAGATTGCAGAGGAAAATAATGGCCATCTTACTGTATAGAAGGATTGAGAGCTTCTAAAAAGTTGTTCTGAAGTAATTTAAAATCCTAAAAAAGATGAATAGTGTGGTTTTTTGGTAAAAATACTGTAATAGTTTTATATAGTATTATATACTATTAATAGTATTAGTATAAATACTATATTTCCTCAGAATTTTAGGTAGAGATCCAAAACTGAGATTAAGAAACTTTAATTTCTCCCATATCCTAGCGACAGTTACCAGGTGTCTATTACAAGATTAGTAAGAGATAGTCAAAATGGTCCTTACACCAAGACTCCATGACCCATCATCAACTTGTGAAAAAAGAACTTTAGAATAGGTAACCTGAAGGGTCATGTGTTATCATCCTGTGGAAGACTGTTGCTGTTCTCTTGGGCCAAGAGGTGAGAAAGCCAAGAACAACCACTACAAAGTAAGATTCCCTGGGAGGAGAGATGAGCAAACCAGGCTTTGAACAGAAAACTGATTACTGAGAATAGTGGCTGATTGACGCCATGGGTTTCACTTGTTTGTCATTTTTTTTGAGTTGGAGATAAGAAGATTACAGAAATACCAAGTTAGAGGACAGAGCCTTAACTTTCACAGTTTTGACATGGAAAGAATAGATGGTTGGCTTTCCCAAGAGCCAAGTGAACAAGTAATAACAGCTGAACATAGACCATTTTGTCAGTGCTTTGCCCTCATAGAGGAGGAGACTATGAATTAAATTAAAGTGACTCATGACAGTTCATGAAAGGTTATTCCAAGAATATTAAGGAATGAAGCGATAGGTGCAGGGGTGGGGAGTTCTAGTGGGATTTCCTAAAGAACATAGAGTTGTCCCTCTCTGTCTACGGGGGATTCGTTCCAGGGCCCCTCGGGGTACCAGATTCCACTTTGCTCAAGTCTCTTATATAAAGTGGTTTAGTAGTTGCACATAACCTATCCACATTCTCCTGTATACTTTAAATCACCTCTAGATTACTTGTAATACCTAATACAATGTAAATGCTATGTGAATAGTTGCCAGCATATAGAAAGTTCAAGTTTTGCTTTTTGGAAATTTCCAGATTTAAAAAAATAATTTTTGATCTATGGTTGGTTAAATCCACGGATGCAGAACCTGCCTATACGGAGGGCAACTGTAATTGTGTAATGATTTAGCATTTGTTTGCCTATCTCTCAAAACACATTGATACACAGACTTCAACAGTATAACCAAATAATACACCTTCGGTCCCTTTCAGGTAGTTTTCCATCCAGTTTACCTGAGCCCATAGAACCAAAAACAAAAACAGCAGTGTATGAAAAGGGAGGGGAAGAGATCAGGCAGGGGAAAGAGCAGACAAATTGTCTTCCTTTAGTGCAGGTCTCTCGGGTCACAGGTTGGGTCTGAGCTAGAAAGAGAAGGAATGGTGCAGAAGAAAATTAGATTTTGATATGAGAAAGAAGTTTTAAACCAGCTTAGAAAGAAATGTACTCTTTCAAACTTGAAACTGACTGGAAAGAAGGGAGATATGAGGAAGTGTATTTGAAGGCAGTAACTGGAGGAAAATTAAATCTCATGTTAGTCCCCACTAAATGTAGGCTGAAATATACCATTTTTTATCAGAATAGGAATTTTGAAAATCAAAAGTATATGGCAAAATTGGTAAGTTAAAAATATGAAAACTAAAACATACAAACCCAATGAAAAATGAATAAATGATCACATGATATATAAATAGGAAAGGACTCTATATATACAATGGCTGTAAAATAAGTCACAGAGAAAACAGTTTTGACTACACAGCATTTAAAATGTTACATATTTATATTCTTAACTTGATATATATAATATTTTAAACTATTATTAAAAGTTCTGTAGATATAGATGTCTTTTTTTTGTTTCACTGTATCAAATTACTAATTTTAGCAATGTCATTCTGGAAAAAATTTCTTATTTAAATGTCAGAAGGTCTTAGTCTGTATTCCCTAATTTCTTAGGCATGTGGATTAAAAAATCAGATCTGCATTAATTATTTGCCTGTCATGTACTTATCCCATATATTTGAATTTGCTCATTTAAATTCAGATTACCTGAAAATGCCTATCTGAGCATTTTCATCAATATGTGTACAAATTTTACTCACCACCGCTGCCTGAATCATTGGCATCAAATGCTGTGTTACTTTGAATCAGTTGCCTTGAAAGGTCTCTTCTCCCTTTCAGATTCCAGCAGTTGCCCCAGGTATTTTATTCATTTGCTATTTGTTTGTTTATGTTCCTGGTCCTTTTGATGTAATAAATTTTATTGACACACTTCCTAACCTCCTAGGATAAACCTAGGATAAGCCTAACTAACTTGCTAGGGAAACACTCTTGGTCACTGTAGGCAATTTTTAATAAACTTTCACATTTACATGATTTCTCAGAATTTTATTTTTAATTCTGCATCACCCCCCACCTACCTCACCAAGAGACAGAAATGGATAAAGAAAACTGTTCCAGATTTATGCCTGATACTTGAAAATTAATGCAAATTTTAGTGTGATTGTGCATTTTTCTGGGGACAATACCTATTTTTTTAATAAGGTCCTCAAGAAAATGTATGAATCTAAAAGATGGTTAAATATCTGTAGTTCATAATTTTTGTCCTTTGTGCTGTGTAAGTCAGGTTTTGTGACAATTTTATAAAATAAATTGGTTAAGAACTGAAAACATTATTGGTATATTTTGCCAAGTTATTACTGAGTGACAGTAATACTAATAATTTTTTAGAGTACTTGTTGAACTGTCACTACTAGCCAGGAGATGGAATTTATATTAAGATAAAAAACCTAGGTTTTTGATAGGTGAATTCTACAATATTTATTTAAATTGTTATAAATGTGTTTCCTATTGAGGATAAACATTTTTCAACATCATTTTTTCCTCTTTTTAAATACTGCGTACCCTCGGATCATTTTTCTTAGGCAGTGTGACAGTTTGAACCAACAATCTGTGAATTATAAAGTATTCCATGACTGGAAGGACTTGTGACGATTAGTCATGATCCAAGACTCCAGACTCGCTAACACAGACCCAGCTCTCTCTCTACACTGCAGCGCTCACCGTGGTTATGCTGAAAGAACAGTGTAGCGCAGTCACTGCCCGACAGATGCAAAATCCATCACAGAAAATAGGTACAGTCATTGCAGGGCCCACTGCATAGTACACACCAGAAACGTGTGTGGAATCAGTGATATTCTTCTGAATGACAGTTTGTCCTTAAACCTCCAGCCCAAGTGATAACAATGTTCAGAAGACCTACTTTTCTGTGTTCCCATAACACTTGTTTATATTACTTGATTGTACTACTCTGACATCTAATTTAATTTTATTGCACCAATTCCATTTTACATTATACCATTCACTCAGTATTCTACCTGCACACCGTACCACATGGATCTATATTGTAAAGTTTGTAACTGTGACAGCCTTGTAATGTTCAAAAAGTCACCCAACTTTCAGGTCTCAGTTTACATATCTTTCAAAGGACATTTGTATACTAATTTTCTAAAATGTATTTCTCTTAGTAAACAGGTGTAAGCACTCTAAACTCCTTCAGGACAAGCAACCAACTTAATCCATAGTGATAATATCCACAGTAATAATACTGAAAACATGTCATAGAATTAAGTTTAGAAAGTATGTTCAAGTAATGAGATAGCTGGTGAAAACTTATTATACCCAGTGTTAACTCTGCTAAGCAGAAGGTTCACCTTTTGGTCATCTGTAAGAGAATGATTAGCTTCTTAAAATTTTATATTATGATATTTAGTTTATAAGGACATGCCTAGGGATTTCAGTAATGGACACATTTGTTAAAATTACAAACCAATAAAAAGGAGTAAGATGCCCTTCTCAAATTCATTTCAGCAGATACTTTTCCATGTTTTAACTTTAAATAAAGTGACTCTAAAACTGATTTTCCTGAGAATTCCAATATGCCAGTATAAATATATAGAGCATTTGTGGTACCATGTACATTAGTGGGTTAAATGGTGCCCCTGTCAAAAGACATGTTTAAGCCCTAATCCCAGGTACATGTGAGTGTGAACTTATTTGAAAATACAATCTTTGCAGAGGTAATTAAGATAATGACATATGTTTTTTTTATAAGAGAAAGGAAAGCGAGACTTGGACACAGAGACACAGAAGGAACACACAGACAGAAGGCGGCCATGTGATGACAGAGACAGATAGGAGTGATGCAGTTATAAGCCAAGAAACGAGAAAGATTGTCAGCAATCCAAAGCTGAAGGAAGAGGCAAGGAATCATTGTTCCCTTGAGCCTTCAGAGGGAGTATGGCCTTGACAACACTTTGATTTTGAACTTCTAACCTCCAGAACTATGAAAGAATAACTTTCTCTTGTTTTAAGCCATTAGTTTGTGGTAATTTTTACAGCAGCCCTTGGAAACTAATGTGAGTACCAATCACACTAATACATGTACCAAATGTACCTGTGTTGGGTACACACACACAAACGCACATCCACAAATAGGAAAAATGGAGTATTTTATTTAAAAACAGGTATACATTAGTAAATATCAAATGGAAGTTCCAAAACATCAGAGAGAAAAAAGGTAGAGAGACAGAACCTCTTTGTATAATGATTATTACTTTCACTAACAATATTTGAGCATCTAATGTAGGCTATGTATTGTGACAGGTCCTGGGGATGCTCCTGTATGCCATGGTATGGTCTAGAGGCAGACACAGATACATAAACAGAGTAAGTACGATTTCTTCTAAATGAACTGATGGAGGTTTATCCTGAATCTTATGGGAACAGGAGGACTGGTAGCTTACTTGAAATGAGAGCAGGTGAAATCAAGAAAGACTTACTGATGACAGGGACAGAGGATGAGTAATTTCAGAACAAAACTGTAAATCAATTAGCCAGGAAAATCCTGTGCATAGAGAGTGGGGAGAGGAGGGAAGACTATATTATAAACTGCAGGGACATCCTGTTAAGCCAAAAGCCAAGAGCAGTGATCCAAGAGCACTGGCAAGATACACGCACAGAGAAGTGAAATTAAGCGTAGGGAGAAAGGGGAGATAAGGCTGGAGATAACAGAAAAGAGAATATAAGGTTATAAACCAACCTGTTAACAGTAACAGTGGAGTCACCGCATGGTGGGCTTATGGTTTACTTTAATTTCCCCTATGTGCCAGTTTAAAGTTTTAAAATCTCATACAATAAAAATGTATTACTTATATAATAGTAAAAATAATTTAAACACAAAATGTTATACAAAATATTATCCAAAATGTGCCCCTTCCCCAACCTAAATGCTGTGCATGTCCATTGAGAAAGGACTGGAAGAAAGTAATTTGTAAATGGTTTTATTTGAGTGGAAGGGGTAGTGGGGATTTTCGTTTTGTTATTCATGCTTTTAGATTTCCAAAATTCTCCACACTGAAGTATGACTTTCATAACTAGACAATTATTGTTTAAAAAATTAATAAGCTTAATAACAATTAACTGCCTGGTCACTGACTTAAGTGGGATAATGTTTTATTTTCTGAATATCTCTTGTTTAGCATTTAATGTTCTGTCTTCAATGCTCGTCATCACTTCTGGTCATTTTTTGTCTTATACATTTTAAACATTTATTGAAAAGGTGTGAATCATCTCATTAATATCTCTTCTATTGACTATGAATATTAACATTCACATCTGACTGTAAGTTTCTCCCGCCATGAGCTGTCTCAATTCAAAAGCTTTACCTATTTGTACTGCTTTTTTAAATCTCTCCACCAAGTGGTTCAGAACGGCCTTGACAAAGGGATAAAGATAATTGGATGCTGAATCTGTTTCTTACTCATTTACTTTGGTTCCACCCTCCTGATGTAAAAATCCCTGTATGTTCCTTTCTGGATTTGGAAAGGAGATATACTCCCACATTTTGAAGCATCTGGAAATTCTTGACTTAATAGAACATTAATATATCGAAATAACATTATTTCCTACATACTGCAATACTGATTAGACCAGAATACATAATACATCACATGGGAGAAACTCTTCCCCTAATGAAAAATTATTTTTCAAAACTAAAGGAAGATAGATTTAAAAGTAGTAAAATGTCCAGTCTAATGTGTACTGATTTCTCTGATACATCATTTTTTGCTAACCATTAGGGTCATTTTCACTCTAATTTGAATTTTTCAGATTTTTCAAAGATCTCTCCAGTTGCTAGTGCTTTCTTTTAATTGCAATTTTGCTATAAAATGAAGTGTTAATATCAATATGATCATGCATCTGAACTGTTTATATAAATATGATTATGAGTTTTATAATCATGACAGCTGTAAAAACTTTACATTATGTTACACGGAAGTGGAGTGTTTTAGAATTCATCCCGTCCTCTTGTAGTCAATCCCTGGGCCTGTTACTGGATTTCATTTGTTATTATTATAATTTTAGTCTGTAATGTATCTGCCTGAAACAAGCACATGTTTGGAACACAGTAAGTGCATAATTAAAATAAATGTGTGAATTATATTCAAATTTATTTCACTTTTACAAAACAAATATTCCTTTGGAAAAAGGTGTATACATTTTTGAAAGTACACATTAGCATAGGTTAAGTGAAAATGTTTCTTTTTGTTTCTTTAAATTGCCTAATGCATTGCCATTCCTTCTGGGCATTATGTTTTATTTAAATGCTTTTGCACTTTCAACCTGTGATAAAGCTGATTCCTCAGAGCATGCAAACCAGTAAAATTTAATATTCCAAACAGTACAATGTACCCTTCTAACCTACATTCCAATACAGCAGTTGTAAATAGATGCCATTTGTTTTAATTTCATGTACTTTGTATTTTTTTTTAGATTTGAATTTCATATGGGTTTTTTAAATTAACCTTTCAAGAAAAAGCCTGAAAATCATGCCATCACCAGCTAGTTAGTCTAGGGGAAAAAAATGATAAGCTATACATAAGTTGAGAGATTGTCATACATATTGCTGTCTTGTTTTTATTATTAGAGATGCAGTTTTTTGTTTAAAAAGTGAAAATTAAATAGTTTTAACCAGCAGAGCAGATCTTTAAAAATATTTTTTTTTTTTTTTAGAATTGCGGTATTTCTTACTGATTTTTAACTTTTCCGATTCTTAAAATAAGTTCAAATGCCAGCATACTGTAGTGGAAAAAAGATTTAATTTAGAACACCATCTAAATAAACTATATTCATTCTTCAGAACCCAATTCAGATGTTTTTCTCTTCCAGGAACTTCAAGCTCATTAAGGCAAAATAATTCTGTAGTTTTGATATACACTGGCGACCAGCAGTCTGTTTATCTAGCTCAGGTTATTCAGCTGAATCTCAGGGAAGCCCAGGTTCACAGTACGTTCACTTATTCAACAATCATTAATTACCTGCTGCATGCCAGACACTGTTCTAGGCACTCAGAACACACAATAAATGAAAGATACAAGGTTGTCAGACTTGTCATGGAAATATTAGCTGTAAAGGCAATAAAGAACAAGAAACTGCCATATACTAATAAGTTCTATAAAGATACTGAAAATGTAGTCAATGTAATTGTGATTGGGTTTTTTTTTTTTCTACAGAGGTGATATTTAAATGATAGGCAGGACATAGGCATGCAAAGAACAAGGAAAAGAGTATTCCAGGTGGGGTGTACACTTATTGCAAAACTCTTGTTTCTAAACAAGCTCAGATATACAAAGACGACCTATGTTGTTGAAGGTCACTGAGTGAGGGGCAGAATGGTATGAAATTAGATTACAAGAAAAGGAAAGGGATTTGTAAACCAGGATAAGGAATTTGATTTGCATTTGAAAGGGATTAGGGATGCACTGATTCATTTCTTCAAAAGACTGTCTAGTAGCTGTGTGAAGACTGGTTCAAAAATTGAAAACAGAGACCAGTTAGAAGTCCACTGTAATCTTCTGTGCAAGAGATGATAGAACAGGTCCAGAGCATACAGTGGAGTTGGACAGAGTGGAAGAAATTCACAGTATGTTTTGGAGATGGAATCAAGCAAGACTTACTAATGAACTGAATAAAAGGTTTAGAGAAAGAAAGATGAAAATTTTTCTTCTGAAGCAAGTTGAGTATATGTTTGTGGTATTCATAGCAATACAAAAGAATAAGGGATAAACAAGGTGGAGGAGGCTGTAACAAGAACTGTGTTTCCACCATGTTAACTGTGAGATGTTTATGATCTCAAATAGAAAGCTCTAGCAGAAGCTGAACATAGGAGTCTGGAGTTCCAAGAAGTGCTCTGGGTTGGATACACATATTTGGAAATCACTGGAATATAAATAGTCTTTAAACCCACGGGACTGGGTGAAATCTCCCGAGATTTTGTAGATAAAGAAGAGAAACAGTGAAGAAGGACTCGGATGAATCCCTATATTATTCTAACACTTACGAGTATAGCAGAGAAAGAGGAGCCCAAAATCAATGTGGGGGCCTTTGAGGTAAGAGGAAAACTTTGAGGTAAGAGGGAGAGGAAATGCAAGTCAAGAGAAAAATTGATTCAAAAAGGAGAAATGGACAATTCTGTCTAGTGTGGTGGGAATTTAAGATATGAAAGGGAAAAATAAACATTAGATTTGGTACTATGAAGGTCACTGGATGACCTTGACAGCAGGCTTAGTGGAGTGGCCATGACCAAATCGTTACTGGAGCAGGTTGAAGAAAGAGCTGAAGAAGCAGAGATAATGACTAGAGATAATTCCTTCAAGTTGTTTTTTATTTTTTTATTTCTCTTTCTTTCTTTCTTTTTTTAAGGAAATGTAGCAGATAAATGAGATAGAAATTGGAAGGGAATTAGGGCCAAGTTTAGATGATATTTTGTTAGTTTTTTTATAGTTTTGTCATTTATTGTTAAAGATAAACATTATTAAAGCCTGTTTAGCTGTAGATGGAAAAGGTCCAGTAGAAAGGGAGAAATTGATGACATAGAAAATCGAGGGGATCGCTCCAGGACTAAAAGCCTTAAGAACTCAAAAGGGCTTAGGTCTGGAGTACACGCAGAGGGGTTGGCCTTCTCTTTCTTCTTCAGGAAGAAGAGGTACATAGCCACATGAGACAGTCACGCAAGAAGAGAGAGGAGCAGGAAGGGATTTTCTTCACAAATCTCCAAACCTGTTTCCTAACAGAAACAGATAAAAAGGAGTATTCAACTTTACCCTACAAAATGTTGCAATACTGGAATGGTGCCTGTGGAGAGTAAGAAGGTGTAGCCTGAGCTGAAAGATTTCAGTTTCCCCGGAGAACAGAATAGCAGCTTTGTAAATTATTCCCAGTGAAGGCCAGAATTCTGACGATTAATGCAGCTATAAAAGTGATCCAAAGCAATGGAACAGCCAATGCCACGAAGCAATGAGGTAAGAGAAAAACAAACAGCCCAAGAGGAGGTTGTGAAAAGTGAGAAGGAAGTAGTCACTGAACAGAGCCCCATCACTTTGCAAGGGATGCTACTGTCACGGGCCCTGGCTTAAACTCTCAGATAACAGATGAGAAAAGAGAAAGCTTCATATGCTTGCAGTGGGAGAGTCAGTCTAAAAGTAAGAATGCCTTCCATCAGTTAGCAGAGGCATTTTTGTTGTAGTTACTGTGGCTCTTATGTTACAGGCACTTCAGTAGGTGGGGAGAAAAGGGAAACAAGAAAGGAACATGGGTGGGAAGGTTGACTCAAAGATGAATTAACAACCCTCGAATTCTGGAAGCAGTTTAAGGGCAATCAAATTCAGTCTAAGCCAAGTACATTCTGCAAATTCAGGTTTTCCAAAAAATAAAACAGGCAGTTTTGGCAAGTTCAGAAAAAAATGTATTTAGTCTCTGGTTTATCCATTCTTTGTCATGTGATGGTTGCAGAAAGCTCTTAACCCTGTGCACTATGAAGGGGAATTGCTGGGAACCACGGTGGAACCAAGTGAACCAGAGCCCCCTTCTTGGATTAAAATGAGTGCCGAGGACAGCAAACTGACTCTAAGCCTATCACCTGCTAACTGTAAGTTAGCCTCCCTTGAATCATAATGATATTTTAATTATTATTTCTCTGTAGAGTCAAATTTTGAAATATAACCCGACAAACAGGGTAACTGTTGATATTGCTGGCCTGGAACACTTAGTGATAAGTCAGTCCATTAAGGAATGGACTAGAATGCAAGTTTATAAATTTAAAGAATGTGTATTTCGCTGAAAGAAAAAAAAAGATTGCAGCCCTTGTATAGAAGAAAATGTTTTGGAATAAAAAAAGGAAACAAAAGCAATATTTACTTTTGTCCATTCATAAAATAATGAAGAAATATGTCTTTTAAATATTTGGTGATTTTTCAGTAATAGCTAACAAGGCTCTTATCTGTCAGTTTTATCATGAGTTTATAAGTTTGTAGAAACAAAATAAAAAAGGATTAAATTCCCTATAATATAAATACTGACTTCTTAGAAGTAATTGAGAGAAACCTATTGATATTTCAATATAATTAAACTACAGATAATAAATAGTTGTTATCCTCGACATCTAGAATTATAAATATATACTAAATTATAATAACAAATACCTCCTAATCTAGAAAAACAGTAAAAACTCACTGATCTTCATCTTTGCTTTTATGAAATTTTGTTTCTTCTGTTATCTCAGTTTGGGTTCTTTTTTCTTTTAGTCTCACATTATAGTCATTGTGACACCACTGAGTTGCTAATAGATTCTACAGGTCTCTGTTCACAAGGCTGTAAATGTTGAAAGAAACTTAGATATTCCTTCTACACATATTTGAATAAGTGGTAGGGATGACTTCCTAGTTTCTCAGCATAGCTTAATTTAGAATGATAGTTGTCTGAGTCTCTGTTGATGACACTAAACTGCACGCTCTTAGTTCAGTATCTAGGATACCTGGGCATTGTGGTGAGAGACCATAATGGTAGGAGACAGTCAGCACATAGAACTTCCCTCCACTTCCTCTTTCCTTTTGCTCAGTTCCACACACAGAACTGCCAACATGGCCTGTGCCTGAGGAAAATGACCAAGGAAATGGAAGATGGGAACAGTGCATCTGGGAGGTGGGGGAGAAGAGAAGAGAAAAATAAAGTAAGCATCACGGGACCAGAGCAGCTATGATTTGCAAAAGAGTCCAGACAATCTTTAAGGGATTTAGAAAACTAAAACTTTGGCATCAGACTGAAGAGACAGATGGTTTGCAGAAAGAGCATTGCCTCTGGAGTCATTAGGCCTGGATCAACTCACCCTTACCACTCCGTGCATGTGTAACCTTGAGCAAATCATCTTACGTCTTTGAGCTTTTGATTCATTTTCTTTAAAAACTCGTGGGAACATCTTGTGTGATCTTCTAAAAAAAAGTGGTTCTGAGGATCAAATCAGTAGTATAAGGGATGCCACAGAAACACACTGTGTTCTCTGAAAATGTGGTAGAAAATACTTGTATTTATCTATTGCGGTGCCCCAAAACTACTCTATATTTAGTGGCTTAATTGTAAATCAATTTCAATAAAAATAAACTTACTAGTTTTAAAATACTTTTCATGTTACACAGTAACTTTGGGTTATAATCCAGGAATGGCTCAGATGAGTGGTTCTGGCTCTCACTCTTTCATATAGCTGCAGCCAAGTGGTTGGCTGAGGCTCAAGTTATCTGAAAGAGTTGACTAGGGCAGGAAGATCTACTTCCAAAATATGTGACTAACATGGATGGCAATTTTGTGCTGACTGTTGGAAGGAGGCCTTAGGTCCTTGCCACATGGACCTTATCATAGGACCACTAAAGCAGTCCTGATAACATGGCAGATGGTTTCCCCCAGATTGAGTGATCAAGAGATAGCAAGGCAGAAGACTCAATATGTTTTCTGCATTTCATGATGTAGCCACACACAATCCATCATTTCCACAATATCTTATGGTTACTCAAGGTCAGCCCTATTCAGTGAGACCAGGCACTATGCAAATAAATACATGAATTCCAGGAGGCAAGAATCATTGGAAGGTAGAGGGCATCTTAAAGGCTGCCTATCACAATACTCTTAAAATGTCTATGCTTGGAACTCTTGAGGTGGTAGAATTTTAGCTCTATTTTCAATTTGCTTAAGATATATAACTCTGGTGAGATTTACTTTTTCTTAAGGTTATTTTGGATATCTCTTTTAATAGAAAAGTACCTATTTTAACTAGATTTTTAAATATACTGTGATGAAGTTGTAGGGCAGGTTTTAAGGAGAACAAAGAGGATCCAGCAACAGTCTAATAGGTATCAGAAAGAAATTAAAATATTTTTTAAAAGGATTAGGCACTAAGAAGTGGGGATAGGAGTATTTGTTAGTTCAAAGGAATAAAATCACATGTGATGCTAGGCAAGGTTCTAGATATTACTGAGACCAGTGGACAAAGTGACTCAATGCTGAGGAGGTACACATGTCATTTTAGTCATTCTCTAGCTCCCCCTGAGGATTATTTCCGAAGTGCAGTGAAAAGCTGAGATTGTAGGTGAATTGGTGTGGTAGCAGTTGTGGAGATTTCACAAATTCAATGGCAGGGAGCCAATTAAGTCCCATGTCATCTTTTACCTCGTAACGCTTTCCTCAATTCTCCAAAGCCAGTTCCCTGAGCCAGTTTGTCTAATCATTTTAGAGGCTAATACTGCCTCATCCATATAAAATATTAGTGAAGTCTGCTTTGCCCCCACTTTAAGAAAAAAAGGGGGATTTCTTTAATCCCCATATACACATTCCTTTTGCCATTTCATTTTCACTGTTCTGGCTGCTGAGTTAAACTCCAGGATTAAAATGGTGCAGAATCTCTTCCCCAGCATTTCAAATAAACATTGATACTTTAAAAGATATCTCACAGATGGTCAACAGAAGAGTGAATCACATCCTCATAGTCAGCAAAAAAAAAAAAAAATAACATTTGGTGTCCAGATAAGGACTGTAATGGGAGCTCTAACATTCGTCCATTATTCAACATCTATTTATTCGACACCAATTATGTGTTAGGTATTATTCTAAGTGCCTAGACTTATAGAACTAATAAAAAAAGACAAATACCTCTTTTATGGATCTTATATTCTAGTGAGAGAGATAATAAGTAAGACAAGTAGGTAAAGCAGATAGATGGTAATAATTGCTGAGGGAGGAAAAAAGCAAGAAAGGAAGTTAGGTGTGTAAGAGGATGAAACAGCTGTACTCATACCGGGGGAGAGAACATCTCAGGTAGATTATATGACACTCAGGGCAGGTATCATTGATTTTTAACTCCCAGATTCCAGGACGGTTCCCACACAGTGGTTCACTAATAACTATGTTTTGAATGAAGAGTGACTCTCCACACAGAGGAAATATGTCTTTTAGAATATCACTAATTTTTAATCACTTTATTTATTTTAGCAAATAAATGGTACCCTCCTCAGAATGAAAAGTTCTGGTGGAAATTATAGTGAATGGAAAAAGATAGGCATTTGTAGACAGGTAATATAAGATGAGGAAAAATTATGATTGGAAGCACACAGAAAAATATAATCCACAGGTTGCCTGGAGGATAAATTCAAAAGCTTATCTTTATGTCCTGATGAACTGATCTTATTTCATCTATCTCTGCTTTCTACTCATTTCATCAAGACAAATAGGATTTTTTGCTGGACTGTTCACATGTTTGTTTTTTTTTTTTTTTTAGAAACAGTTTTATCTAGAGACAAAGTCTAGGCAATGCTGTTTCACTGCAGATCAGGAAAAGTTCAGCACATTTACCTCCTCTCTTGCCCTATTCCACTCTGGCTCTTTCCTACTTTTCCTCTTCCTAGCAAACATATTCCCTTCTCCAAAAGCCCTCTATACTGAAACACATCCCTGTGCCTATCGGGTAATCCCTGAAAGTATCTTCAGTAATACTTAACCAGCTGTTTCCCAGTGATTGTTGAAGTACTACAAGGACTTTCATAATGTAAGCATGGGGAGCAACTTTCAAATCATAACATACAACTGTTCATTCCACTCCTATTACAAACTGAATGTTACAACCCTTATTCTTGCACAGAACTTAGCAATTCATCAAAACCTTTGCATAAGTTATTTTATTCAACTTGCATCACCCGTGACAGAATTCAAATCCCTTCAGGAAAAAAAAAATGATTTATTACTTATCCTTAGGTCTCCAGTGTTGAGCACAATCATGGAGACCTAAGTGGGGACTGACAAACAGTTACTGAATGGATCTGATTCTTGCACCAATTCTTTTTACACTTTAGGAAACTGAGGCACAAAAAGCTAAGTAATTTATCAGAGTTTTCAAGACTATCAAGAAGTAGTGCTAAAACCCGTACCTGGATATCCTGATAACAAAGCAGTGTTCCTCCGTAACGTTTTAGGATGAAACCTGTCATCAAGGAGTTAAGTTCCCAAATAGTTTTTTTTAGTGCAATATTCCAATGAAATGAAGATCTCTTATAATTTTCAAGCAGTACAATTAGAGATTAAAGTTGATAAAACTTAAGGGGCAAAACATACTAAAGCCTATTTCAATGAGAGTCACTATGTGCAGAGTAAGAGTCCACATGGTAATCAAAAATCAGCCAAAAATAATCCCATTCTTTTCAAAAACCCTGTGGACATTCTAATGAGAGTTTATTGCATTTTTAACGTTTCAGTGCTCTCATAAGTCTTTAAGGAAATGCCCTCATTCTTAGTATCTTGGAGAAAATCTATACATAAACACATCCAAATAAAGTATTTTTAATATGAGCATGAATTTTTCTTTTCTCTAATCCTGCATTAATGAATGAGCTCACTATGTTATCTTGAGTTTATCCACTTCACTGACATTATCCTGGAATGTATATTATTCTGGGATTTATAAGGTTTCTATTCTAGTTTTGTTTCTGACTAGCTCTGTGAACTGCGTAAGTCATTTCAATGCTATAAATTAATTTGATGGCAAAATTAGAATAGGCTCATATTTCCTGAAAAGATAGTAAACATAAATCAGAATATATTTTGTAAGATTTGACTATCAAAAAGAGGATTTTGTGCTAATCTCTGGTGAAAGCATGTTTGCATTACCTTTGGAAGTCCATACTGCTTAACATATTCAGGTTTGGAAAAAGCTTATTCTTTCATTTCTAGAGAATTCAACTTCACTGGGGATTTTTCTGAGATATTTCAGACATCTGTCTACCTGTAATGCCACAAGTCTAAGGTTTGGGAACTTGTTAGTGGAAACTGACATTAAGATAACGAACACTATTTAAGTTGGTACTCGCAAGGCATCTCATTATAATATGCTTGACACTTTAGCTTACTTATAAATGATGGTGATGATTGTAATTATAATAGTGTTTTGGAAAGAGCTTTATAACACACTTTATTTTATGCAACAAACCTGGAAAGTCAGTATTACATTCAGCAATTCAGACTACAGATGCAGGTACCTACAATATCACAGATTCTCCTTGTGTGATGGCTGGAACTTCAAAAGTCAGCTATTTGAGGGAGATGGGGTCCAAGGAATCTAGCTAAGAATGTACATACTCACAAAAAATATCTAAGTTTATATATTATAAGGTCACTTATATACAATTCAAGTACCCAACATGCTGCCCCAGAGTGAGTTTGGGCAAGTCTCTCCACTTCCGCATTATAGTAAAAGCCAAGCACTACTGAAATTGATTTAATTTTTGAGACTCAGTGGGAAAGGCTTTTGTGCTTAGGAAAAGACAGGAGTAGTGTATAGTGGAGACGGGGGTAATAGCTTGCCATCAATCAGTCAAGTGAAGCACTGGCATTGTTCTTTCACTGAGAACAGTAATCACAGTTGTACCCAGTGACTCAGTAGGTTCAGGGATCTAAAGGCAACTGAGTTCCAGCCAAAATAGCAGTGTCTGTTGAAAGTAGTATGGTCCAGTCCAAGCTACTCCAGTGTGTGATAGGGGTGGCATTGCACAGCAGAGAAGAAAAGTTGCACACCCATGAAATGGTCAGTGTTCCCACACTGGAAACAGAACCTAGCAAAGCTGCAGCAGACTATTGAGTGTTGTGCGGTACTGACAGAATTGTCTGTGTGCACATATGAGATAATCCCAGAGCATATTCGAAATAATATTCTGTGCAATTTTCCATTTCCCAATATTCTCTACTCATTATTAGAATATTCTACAGTCATACTTTTGCTTAATATCCTAATGAATCCATGATATTAATTTGTTTAATAAATGTTTATTAAGCAGCTTCGATTTGATTTGCCAGGCACCGACTTTGGTATTAGCGCCTATCTGAAATTCGCCTGAGGTTCTCATCTTGAGGGCATTGTGTCCTTCGGGTATCTCATTGTCCATCAGGAAGAATATACTCCAACCCTATCACCCCAGTCTGAGTTGCTTGCTGGGTTCCCAGTTGATCAACATCTAAACCCTCCAAAATTATGGCAACTTTCTAATATACATGATAAAAGTCTTGTCCCTTATTTTCATTTTTCTCTTTAATTCTTTGTAGTACTTGTCTTTGTTCAAAACAAGCGACGTAGTCAATTCTCTAATTAAAAGTGAAAGTACCAAGACAATGTATTTGATTTCAAGACTCAAACACCTCAATGAATAAAATTTAATTCATCTTCAGAGATGAGTTGATTTCTAAAGTGATGATCAATAAGTAAAGTATATTCATGTACACTACTGAAAGATTGCATGTTACCATTAATCAATTAGAATTTTTAGTGTGGTATTTAGAAACACCAATTTTAGTTTCATTATACATTTCTAAATGTTGCAAATTAGTTAAGCACCTTGCCAATAAACACTTACTGAGGATTTACTATATACTAGCATAAAGCCAAACATTTGGGACACAAAGGTCTGTATTACTAAGAAGCAGACAATCTAATTGATGAGAAGCACAAGTAAACAGATAATTGTTATAAACAAATATAATATTCAAAGAATTTTGGATGAAGAGCCCAGTAGGGAGGGAAACAACTATTGACCAAACGTTTATTCTGGTTGAAGAGCACAGTGCTAGGTGCAGTTACCCTACGTCCCTCAGTCAGTACTTTTCTCATTTCCGTGAATGTCCATACAGATCACCTGGAGATTGTGTTAAAATGCATGCTCTGATTCAGTAGGTTTCAAGTGGAGCCTAAAATGTTGCAGTTCTAACAGGTTCCCAGGTGATGCCAATGCTGCTGTTCCTCAGATAATACCTTAAGTAACAAGGATCTAAATCTAACAACCACATTCTGTTTTTTTACAGTAAAGCTCAGTGAGTCTCAGAGAGATTAAATAATTTGCCAAAAATTACAAATACTAAATTAAAATATAAAAAATTAGTAGGTATTTTATAGTCTGATGTGGTGGCAGTGCTGTCTGAAGAGTAGAAGGGGATACAAGCAGAGATTAAGCTAGGAAGCTTGATCAAAAAACTGAGAGGGACATTTAAGAACACCAAGCAAAATAAGTTTTTAATTGAAATAGGTAATTGAAAGCCGTTGAATACTTTCTTTTAAAAATAACCTGATGGATTTGTTTCTCTAGGAATTTCAGTCTGGATGATGGAATGGATATCAATCGCTGGAGGTCTTAAAAAAAATCATTTCATTATTCTGTAATAATAGAAGCACAGATGCCTTGAAAACAAAGATACAAAAATTCCAGAAATACTAACAATGTTCTATTGCCAAGATAGAGGAACCAAAAGAAGAGGCAGAGTTGGATGGAGAAAATAATGGAAAAGTTGTAGGCCAGCAAGCCTTTGTGGTAGCTTCTGCAGATGAAGCATATAAGTTAAATGCTGGTTGGAATTTGCTATGCAAATATCCATAATCAACTTGGCATCACCCCAACAGCATTACCCCAGAAGAACATTATACTGGTTGGTTATTAGAACACACACATCTCTTGTTTGCTGAGTAGCAGCTGCATGATCTTGTATTAAACTCTTTTTAAAAAGCACAGCCACTTCCTCTGAGGCCTTATAATTTCATTTAGACAGAAAGCTCATTGCATCAGCCAACTACTCAAATGAAGAAAACTGCGACAAATTTCTAGAGAGGAGAGATAAAAGAGTCCAGCTTCTGGATGTGTTTGATAGAAATTGGTAGAAAGCAGCAGCTTTAGTCTATTTTCTAAAATTGCAAAAACAACAATACACTCAAAAATGAGATAAGCATAGAGAATAGTCTAGCTGTGTCAAAATTGAGTATCCTTGCACTTTCAATAATATTTACCACAAGGATGTATTTTTCTTGTTCTATTATAATCCCATAAATAATTCTTTTGGAAACAGAATGAGAAAGCAACAATCTACTTATTTCAAGCTTGTGATCAGATTTACTTTCCCATTTGAAACACAAATGCGAACTAGGATAAAAGTAACAGGACCACGAAACAGTGGAGCTGGTTAAAAAAAAAAAACCCAAGTACTGAAATATTGTATTTTCCTCAACAGAGCAAAACTCAAGCCCTCACTTAGCATTTATTTACTCATATTGTTGTATGTCACCCTAATATGTATGCTGTTCTACAGTCCCAAGCAAACTTTGGAGACAATGAGGCAAAGTGGAAAGATCAAAGGCGTCAGATTCATTTATTAGCTCATCAACATCTCAAGAAGAATCGAGTAAATACTGTATATCCTGTCTATATCCTTGATGTTCTTAGTATAGACCAAATAATATTTGCACAAAAATGTAATTTTCCATTTGTCATGAGGAGGCTTCCTCACTTGTAAAATGATGAGACTGTATCTCGGCAGAGTTGTCATGTCCACTAAGTGAAATATAAGTGCGCCCAGCACAATACTTGGCATAAAGCATTTATCTTTACTCAGTGTATTAGAAGCAGGAAACTGGAAGGCTAAAGTAAAAGAGCTACTGGCATTGAGGACATGAAAAGTAATGAGCCAGTAACTGCTAAGAGACAAATAGTGAGCAATAAGGTAAATAAGATTATTAACATTAAAGTGTGAGTCCACACACTTTAAGAAAAACCTATAGCTAACTTCATACTAAATCTGAAAGACTGCTTCTTTGCCTCTAAGATCAGGAACAAGATGTGGATGTTCACGCCCATCGATTCTACATTTCACTGGACATTCTAGCTGGTATGACAGGGCAAGGGAGTGAAGTAAAAAGCAGCCATGTTGTAAAGGAAGAAGTAAAACTGACTTCATTGGCAGACAATGTGATCATTTTTGTAGAAAAATCTGATGTAATCAACAAAGTGCTGAGTTTAGCAAGGTTGTGAAATATGACGCCAATATACTACAGTCAAATACATATATATATTAGCAATGAACAATCAGAAATCCACATTTATATAAATATCATTCAAAATAGTGTCCAAAATCATGAAATACATAGGGATAAATCTGACAAACATATAAAAGGACTGTACATTGAAAAATTACACAATACTGCTGAGAGAAATGGAGAAAGACCTAAAAAATTGATTATTAAGATGTCAATTCTCCCAAATCGATCTATAAAGTTAATATAATCCCAACAGGATTTTGGTGGGAAATTTAAAAGCTGGTTTTAAAATTCATATGAAAGTTCAAAGAACCTAAACAGCCAAGACAAACAGAAATACAGGAAAAAAGAGGAATAACAGTACCTGATTTCAGGGCTCATTAAAAACTACAGTAACAAAGATTATTTGGTATTGTCACTGAGATAGAAAAATAGATCAGTAAGACCAGAGTCCAGAAATACACTCACACATAGACAGCTGCTTTTCAACAGGGCTGCAAAGGTAATTCAGTGGAAAAGGTATAGTCTTTTTGCAATAAACTGTGCTGAAACAATTGAATATACCCCCAAAGGACAATACAAACAAAAACAAAAACCTCCAATCCATACCTCACACCATACATAAAAATTAACTCTAAACTCAAAGCCCATAAAACTTTCAGAAGAAAACAAATGAGAAAGTGTTTGTGACTTGAGTTAAGCAAAGATTTCTTAGATATGACAGGAAACGCACAATCCAATCAAGGAAAGTAAATGATAAATTGGACTTCATCTAAATTAAAACTTTTGCTATATGAAAGACACAGACAGGAAGAATAAAAAGACAAGCCATAGACTGAAATAATATATTAGGGAATCACCTATCTGATAAAGTAACAATATAGAGAACATATAAAGAACCCTCAAAACTCACTAATAAGAAACAGACCACTTAATAAAAAATGGCAAAAGACTTCAACAGACACCACCAAGGAAAATACACAGATGGCAAATAAGCACATAAAAAGAGCTGAAGTTAAAATGACCGGCTATGCCAAGTGTTTGCAAGGATAAGGAGAAACTAGAACTGCCTTGATACTGCTGGTGGGAATGTAAAATGGTACAACTAGTTTGAAAAAACATTTGGCAGTGTCTTAAAAAGTTAAATACAGATCTACCATATGACCCAACCATCCCAACTCTAGGTATTTTCTCAAGGGAAATGAAAGCATATGTTCATAAAAAGCCTTGCACACAGAAATTCAAAGTATTTGTAACAGCACACATCTGGAGACATTTAAAATTTTTATAAAAAGATAAGTAAATATACAAATAGTGGTATATCCTTTCAATAGAATATTATTCATCCATCAAAAAAGAATGAACTACTGATGTACACCAGCAAGGTAAATCTCAAACATAGTGAGTGAAAGAAGTCAGACAAAAAGAGTACATGCCATATGATTACATTTATTTAAGAATCAGAAAATGCAAACTAATTTATAAGGAAAGTACATCAGTGGTTGCCTGTGGATGGGTTTGGAGGGTGGGGTGAGGCAGTACTGAGGATTACAAAGGGGCACAAGGAAACTTTTGTGTTAATTATATGTTCATTTTCTTGATTATGATGATAGTTTAATAGGTGTGTGAATTTGTCATAACTTAACCAATTGCACATCTTAAATAATTATGGTTATTTTGTTCATTATGCTTAAGTACAGCTGTAAAAGAAAAAAAGACATCAGGACACCGGGATCAAGAGTTACAGAGGAGAGAAAGGCAGGTTACAATTTTAAACAACTTGTTCAGAGAGACTCCTTAAGAAGGTAAGATTTGAAAAAAGCTGTAAAATGGAAAGAAGTTAGCTAAACTCTGGGGCACAGCCTGGCAAAGACCTAAGGGCAAGAGTATGCCTGGCAATGAGGCCAGTGTGCCTGGAGCCCAATAAGGAGGGACTAGTGTAGTAGATGAAATCAGAAGTCCCAAATCACATGGAGTCATGCAGGGCATTTTAATGTTTGTGGCTTTTACTAAAAGTAAAATGGGTGGCTTTTAGAGTTTTTTATGCAGAAGGGTGTCGTGATCTACTTAAGTTTTAAAAGGATTTCTCCATGTTAAGGATAACCCTTAGGGGAACAAAAGTAAATGCAAAGAGACCAATTAGGAGGCTGTTAGAAAAATTCAGGTAAGAGATCATGGTAGCTTCATACATAATAGTAACACTGGAGGAGGTTAGAACTGGTCAGATTCTGGGTATGTTTTAAAGGTAGAGCTAACTGTTTTTCCCGAGCTAACTGTTTTTCCTGATGGTCTGGAAGTAGAATATGAGACAAAAGAAGAATTTCTTTGAGTAAGTTTTCAGTACTCCTCTTTTCTGGTCACTCATCTCTGAAAAGATTCTCAGCTTCATATTCCTTTCAGTGTAATATCATGATCCAAATGAAGACTAATTCAGTGTAGAGGGACCCTCTTATATTGCACATTCTCTATGGATATGGACTAAATTTGTTTAGTTCTGTGCCTTCGCTTGATTGATTCAAGTTGAAATTGCAAACAAGACTACATCTGCTCATTTTCTGCTTTCATCAAAAATATTTTTCCAACTTTGCTTTCATGTTTTGAATGGATTCTGCTTATTTGGCATATCTTAAAATATATATCTAAATCATCAAAAATAAACATGTCATATAACTCATAAATGTTGTAAATCAGCATTTTTTAAGAATCTGTACCCATTTTAAAAATGCATTCTAGTTTGTTAGGAAACCTAGCTTCATGGTAATTCAATTTAAATGTGTTGGGCAAGAAAATATGTATAGAAAAGAGATAAATGATTATTTGTTAAGCAGTACATAACTCAATGTTTTCTTTATTGTCTAATTATAAGGAAGCCCAGAACCAATGATATTCCTTTAATTTAGGTACCCTGTTGTATGTATTCCTCACTTTCCCTCTTTACATCCTTTTAATTGGTGTCCTATAAGGTGTGCATTTTTTTTAGATATGCTTTTTTTGGTAAATGATTTTAAATTCCTTTCTAAAGTAGATGGAATATAAATAATAAAACAGAATTCAAACAACAACAAAGTTTTCACAACTATAAAATCTTCACATAGAAGAGATTAAGCCTTGTCATATTATGCTTTTATTAGTGCCAGTAAGTTATTAAAGATATTTAAATCCATATTACTAAAGGTGACCAAAATAGTTCATATGTTTTGTTTGGGTAAACAGTATTTTTAAAGATATATAAACTTAAGCCTATTGTTATTTATTACTACTATCATTTTTGGCAGCATAAAATGATACTTTCAGTTCTATTTCATTATTAAATATATAGGCAATATTCTTATAATGACATTTATTTTTAGAAGAGTCTTATTTCTTAGAAAGATCAAGCGAATCAGTCAGTTCTTCTAAAAATAATTATTAGCACATAGTTAGCCAAGGCAATTATTCCAAAAGTTTTTGTACTTAGGAATCCTTTTAATTTTTTCTTTCCCATAAGCTAAACATTTCATAACATTACCAGTCAACAGACCTTCTAATCAGAATTTAAAAAGTGTTAATATACTGAGATGATATAAGTGCAGCCAAACTAAGAAAAATCTGACATTTGTTAACCTGCCTTTCTTTACTGTGCAATGTCACACTTTAGGTTTTGCAATTGCTGAGAATAACATACAGACACCTACACACACACACCCTCTCTCTCTCTCACACACTCACTACTCTACAGGTCCTTACAGTGCCCTGGCCAAATCCTCAGCAGACTTCAGTGCAACTGAGGTGAAAAGTTCCAGGCATATTACCAGCATTCCACTTCAGAAGCACCTCACAGTGTCCCTCTGCTTAAAAGCTTTGGAGCTTTCTCCAAAGTCATAAAGAGCTGCCTAGTTTTTATACAGTTACAGCCCAAGGTGTAGGAGTTAGTTCCTCCAAAGGCAAGAAGCCACCAATGAGGGATAAGAGTTGGTGTTAGTTCCTCAGTCTCCATATATTTGTTTGGTATCATTTGGAGGCAAACTAGTGGATCCCCAGAGGGGCTGAGTGCCATTGTCAATCCCAGTGGTAGTCAGCTCAGTATCCCAGCACCTGGCTGTTTCCGTTTCTTGTCTCACTTGCCCAACTCTCTCACTCTCACTTCTGAGAGTAACCTCCCAAATAAATTGCACCCACATCACTTCAAGCTCTGATTTGAAGACAACCCAAACCATGTTAACTACCTTTATGCTCTAAAAGTTTAGGGAGTTCTATAATGGGACTAATATATTTAGACCACTAATATTTTTAATACAACCCATATGTTGAATACTTGTAAATATAATGTATCAATTAATTCTCATGACAGATTATTTACCTTCTTTTTCAGGTAGATTAAGGGAAATATCTAGTGATTCAGTGTTAATTAGGAAAGTTGACTTTCAGATCCAGATCTGATTCTTTCTACCATATTTAAGTCTTAAATATAATTTATTTTCAGTAATGTATATTTCTCCCTAAGAAATTTCAATAATTCTTATCAAGATGGATAATCAATAGAGTTTGCCTACAATCATCTTCAAAGACTGGTAGTGTCTGATAGCAACTCTCAGGTTACATTTTAAAAGTGAGGGAACTCTCCTGGTGGTTTGGGATTTTGCCCTGCTGTTATTACTTGTGCTCTGGCTTAATTCCAACTCACAAAACTTCAGTAGCCTGTGTGATTTCCCTTAAAACTGACCTAAAATATCTACTGTTCTGCCTTTCATATCCTAGCGTGGCAGGATTAGAATCTAATTAAGGATCCTGAAATAGATTGAGGCATAAAATCTTGGCATGTTGCATATCAATTAACTATGATATACACCTTCATTAATACAATATACAAGAGCAGAGAAAGGCTGAAACTTAACTGTAATTAAGTCCCCAAAATGTTATATATGTATAAATAGTTGAAATGGAATTTGATTATAACAATGTATGTACTGAATATTCATTCTCAGTCTTCAGTATTCAGAGATGAAATAAAGTTAATACCTAGAATTTCTATAGAGAATTTAGAAGTGGATTCAGCTAGTTTGATGAAATGGAATGAGTCTTGTCTATCAGTTGGATTAAGTTAAAACATAAATGACTGAAAATCCCAAATACAAACAGTTTAAATAAGACAGAAGTTTATTCTTCCTCATGCAAAGTCTGGAAAGTACTCCAAGAATTGTAGGGTAGTTCCAGGACAACATGGGTGCTCCACCATGTTCAATGTGATGTTTATGTCATGGATATGATCATTATTTAAGCTATAGTCATAATGCCGATATTTTAGCCAGCAGGAAGAAAGAAGGGCAGAAGGAAGAGATACTTTTAAAGTGTGCTACAATGTAGTTGCCATGACACTTGTTGACATCTCACACACCAAATACTAGTAACCAAACCAGCTGGAAAATATACTCTTTAAACTGGCCAGCCATATGCCCAACTAAAACCAGAAATTATACTACTGAGAAAAAAAGAGGAAAACGGATATTAGGAGGAAGCTATCATCTGACACACATAGGTTTTAAAATCAGACAAAATTAGGACCAATAACTGGCCTTGTCATTTATGAAATGAGTGATCTTGGTCATTATTTAACCTACTGGAGCCATAATTAACTTCACTTCTAAAAATGGAGATTTTGTGCTTAACCCCACAAGTTTCTGCAAGGATTAAATATGGTAATGCATGCAAAATGCCTTTTGTCATACATTACACATAATTACCATTAAATAGAGAAAGCAGGAGGATGTTAGGTATATACTCCTCATTTTAGTCTTTCTATACACTGCTTGAGTCTTTTAGATAATTTAAAGATCTCTGGAGGGTAGACAGATTATGAGTTTAAATTTTTTTGTTAATAAGGTAAGAAGGAAGGATTTTAGGAAGTCAAAGATTGCTATTAGAATGTATGATAAAATCCCAGTTCATTTACCATTTTCACCTAAAGCCAAATTCATTATTCATGTATCTTTATATCAATAATAATAATGTATTTCTAAATTAGGAAATGATTTTATACTGTCTTTTTTTATCCTTTACCACAAAAGTGTTACTATTATAATAATCCTCAAATTTTACAAATAAATCAATTTAGAGCCAGATTTACAGTCTTGCCCAAGGTCACACAATATAAATGGTCAAGTGCACAAGAGGTATAGCACCTGTGGTCCCACTTGATAGATACAAAGAACCACCTCTTTACATTCAACCACATGCTGAGTCTGTTCACCCAACCCCACTTTACTGACATTAATAATCCGTATGAGGGCATGAGGTTGAGGTATAAGAATATATAAAGAGATAGCAAGAGGGCTGATTTAATTTTCAGAATAGACTTTTTTGATGAAAAACGAGGTGAATTTTAATATTCACAATTGCCAGGCTCATGGTAACAAAACAGTTTGAGCATATATCAAAATTAGTTAAATTGACTTCAAATCTAGATTGAGGCTGGACTAAAAAGAAAGCCTTTGCTTTATCTGGTGCTTAAGACTGTGAGAGAAATGCTGCAATTACATTCGTTTTTTTTTCTCTTCAAGGAACCATAAAAGCTTAAGTAAGACTTCAGACCATGAATATAAAATGAGATACCAATATCATACACAGAGATGAAAATGCTGTAAATTGTAATATTATTTCAAAATGTCATCGTTATTCATAATAGCCAAGGGGTGAAAACAACCCATTATTCACTGATGAATGAATGGGTAAATAAAACACGGTATATCCATACAATAGAATATAATTCATCCTTAAAAGGGACACATCCTACAACATAGATGAAAAAGACAAATTTAGTATTATTCCACTTATATGAAGCAGCTAGAGCAGAAAATTCATAAAGACAAAGTATAGAATGGTGGTTGCCAGAGGCTGGGGAAATAGAAGGATGAGGAGTTGTTATTTAAGGGGTATAGAGTTTCAGTTTGGGATGATGGAAAAGTTCTAGAGATGGATGGTGGTGATGATTGCACATCAATATGACTATAATTAATGTCAACGAACTCATACACTTAAAAATGGTTAACATGGTATTCCACCACAATTGAAAATAATTTAAAATTCCATTACAATAAAAAAAAGAAAAGTCATTGTGCTTTTCTCCTAATCCGTTTGCTGCTTATAATCCTCTCTCTGATCTGAAGATGGCACCTGTTTTTCGTGTGATAAGGGATAAGAGTTGCTACAACAGAAATAAAAAGAGACAGAAAAGTAAATAATACATAGCTTCTGACAGCAAACACACACACACACACACACACACACACACACACACACACAGAGCATGGGACAGAATTTCCTAAATTCTATATACCTGCGTATATAAAGAAATCACGGAAGACTAATATCATAAACATTTCTTCATAGTTAAGGAACCTTGGTTGTGCTGAATATCCTAACATAGGAAACTATGATATGGGAGAAAAAAAGTCCAAGTTTACTCCCTTCAGTTACAAAGAATAGAGGCAAGAGGAGGAAAGACAAAGTCGTCAAGAGTCAGTAAGTTCATTACCTACCCACCCTTAAAATCCTCTTCATTTCCCTGTATCAGTACAGTTATAGCAACTAACTTTTTGTATTGTGTTTGCCTGTATCTTTTTCCATACTTCTGCTTTCAAACTTCATGTGTTATTGTATGCAAATTTTGTCTGCCGTGAGCAACATAAAGTGTGATCAACATATAGCAATAATTTTAATCGAATTTTTAATGAACATGTATTCAATCTGCTGATAAACTAATGATGTAGCTTGGAATTTTCTACCATCTTAATATTTGTCCCATCTTTCCTCTATTTTCTTTTTCTCTCCTTATTTATTATTAAACATTTTAAATAATACATCTTCCCTTCTACTAGTTGTGAGTTTTAAATTCTGCTATTCTTTTGTAATTGCCCTAGAGATTTAAACATAGATTCCTAACTAGATTCTATTATATGTGAGTACTATTACCACTTCCTTGAGAAAGCAAGAAATTTGTAAGACACTTCCTCAATTAACCTTCCTCCTACGTTGTGTGTTATTACTATCCTTTTTGTTCTTCATGAATTTAAACTTTAAAAGAAATTATAATCCTTGTCTTATAGTCAATATTCATTTTGATTCACCAACACACGTATCCTTTCCATTGCTCTCTGGTCTTCCACTGAGGATTATGTCCCATTCGCATGAAGAAATTTATTTAGTTAGAATTTATTTTGGAGTAAGTCTGCTGGCTATAAATACTCTTGGTTTTTGACTGTCTAGAAATATTTTTTTCTCAATTTTAAAAATGGGTAAACTGACATGACATGTGATGAGGTAGCCAGCATATAGGTAGATACAAATAATGTATAGCCTGTCCTTTGACCTAGAATTTAAATTAAACGTTAACTATCTAGTTCCATTTCCTTTTACTTCAGATATTTCCTAAAAATTGAATAAAAAAGAAACTTTTAACTCATATTAATAAATTAAGAATTCAGAGAAGTTAGCTTAATATCATTTTGTAATGTGATGTAAACTTAGGAACCATTTAATCCAAATATGATTGAATAATGATTTTTAAATATCTCACATTCAAATATGTGACCCATGAATCAAAGAGAATCTGACTTATAATAAACACTATCTTCATGTCTTTTATATTTTTATTTTAGCACATGAACAAATATTGTACTCTCACATGAAAAATCCATATTATTTTATACTAGTAGCAAAGAAACAGTATTTTATTTCCCAATGAGAGAATGTAATTCTGTATGATGGAATGCCAACTTCAAGCTAAATATCTACAAGAAATACATTTATTTACAACCAACTTTCCATGTTAATGCACAGATACTTTTTCCAGATGACAAGAAAAAAATTTATGCATTAGTTTTTCACTAAAAGTCCAATGGGAATTTAAAAAGTTTTAAATTGTTTAGATAATTACACCATCGAAATAAAGAATACAAATCACATACAGCAAGGATCTCCAAAGTCTGTGATTTTTCCATCTAATGACCAGCACTCACTGAGTGCTTACCAGAACTAAAAATTTAAGATAAATTATCTAAATTAATTATTACCACAGTCCTATAAGGTAGATGATAATATGACTCATTTTAGAGACCAGAAAATGGGTAGGAAATGTTAATCATCTTAAGTGGCAAGTCACAGAACCAGGACTTGACACAGGATTGTCTCACTCTAAGGTCAATGTTATTAATAATGTATTCTATAATTGTTTTTCAGGCAAATTTTATGGCACCAAGGATACAACAGTAACGAGCTGAGATATAGCCCTTGTCACTATGGACATTACATTCTAGTAAGGAAAGTAAGCATTGGGTAGTAGAGAGAAGTAAGTCAAAAACAACTTGTGTACCGCTTGCTTGAACAACATTGTTGATGGCTAGGGATAGACTAGGGGCTCAGACTTAGACATGTTGAATTTGAGGTGCCTTCCCAAAATAGACGTGAACATTTCAAGTAGTAAATGGTGTACGAGGTCAAAAAATCATAAGCTAGCTCCAAAGATACAGATTTTGACATTTCCTGATTAACAACTGAGTATTTCATGAAGGAGAAGTACAGGTTTGCTCACTGGAGCAGAGAAGACTAGGATAAAGAAACAAATGAATGTCATATTTACAACTTGACATATTTACCATTGTGTCCAGTGTTAGCTACATTAAAAAGATCTTTCAATAAGCTCCCCTAAGATGGCAGAGTAGAAAGGCCCTGAATCTACCCCCTCCTTCAGGCACACCAAAATTACAACTTACAGAGCAACTATCTATGAAAGCAACCTAAAGGCTAGCATAAAAGATTTTCCACAAAAGATATAAAGAAGGATCCACATGGGTAATGGGTAGGAGGGATGCAGATGCAGTAGTCATGACCCTCACACCTTGATGTACTTTTGGTGCGACTATAAATTGGTGCAGCCACTATGGAAAACAGTATGGAGGTTCCTCATAAATTAAAAACAGAACTACCATATGATCCAGCAGTTTCACTTCTGGGTATTGTTCCCCCCAAAAACACCAAAAATACTATTATTTACAATAGCGAAGATACGGATGCAACCTAAGTGTTTATCAATCAATGAATCGATAAGGAAGATGTGGTATACATATATACAATGGACTATCACTCCACCATTAAAAAGAATGAACTCTTGCCATTTGAACAGCATGGATGGATCTACATAGTATCATACCAAGTGAAATAAGCCAGACAGAGATACCATATAATTTTACTTACATGTGGAATCTAAAAAACAAAGCAAGCAAACAAAACAACATGAAAACAGACTCACAGATCCAGAGAACAATTCAGTGGTTGCCAAACAGGGGTGCAGGTGGGTGGGATGAAATAAGTGAAGGGAATTAAGAGGTACAAGCTTTCAGTTATGAAATAAATAAGCCACAGGGATGTCATGTGAAGTATAAAGAATAGGGCCAATAATATTGTAATAACTTTGTATAGTTATTAGACTTAGTGTTGTGATCAGTTCATTATGAATGTAGATGTTGTAACACTACTACTACAGTACACCTGACACTAACATAATATTGTACGTCAACTATATTTCAATAAAAAAGTCTTTCTAATTATTCTTTCTAAAATGTGAAATCAGTACAATACAACAGCATTGTGAAAATTGGGACTAAAGTAATTTGAATACATTCCCTTACTGACTCACATCCTCATCTGCATTACTGGAGACGGTGAAAATTACAGCACAGGAAATTATTTTTCGAGTATTAACAAACTTCAAAATTATACCCACTGCATTTAATCCTAAAATATTAATTTACGAACATATTATAATATAAGCAGATTTCTCACCATTTTTATTCTTTTGTTTGAATTTTATCATTTGAGAATTAGCTCTCTATGCTCACTCATTAGTAAAAAAAAAAAAAAATTCCAACCATACCTCATTATTTTTGTCTTTTCTAGGTTATGTTTGCATTTCTGTGTGTTTTTAAATATTTACTAATTAATAGAGAAAACAGTCCATTACATTGGACTAGGAGTCAGAGGACCAGGCTGGAATAATTACAAAATAGTAGACAGTATTTTAAATAGTTAGCAGTTGCAGTTTCAGTTTAACCACTGAGTCTCCTAACTATGTGACCATATGACAATTATTTATTATTTCTGAATCTGGTAATATCCTTGAGGTTTTTTAAAGAAATTAATGAGGCAGTGTACATAGCGTTTGAAATATAGTAGGCTATCAAAATATAAGAAAGTTTCTCACTCCCAATGTTAGCTTTGCAATAAACAGGGTGTTTTCTTCCAGTCATAAGATACTGCAGTCATATTACTGAGACAAGTTATTATAATGATGAGTACACCCATTCCCTCAACATAGAAATTCTGTAAGAATTGTGTAATTGTTAACACAAAGCTAATCTTGAAGTAAATATTATCAAATAAAAATGAACAAAGAGCCAGAATTAGAAAGTGGCAGCTGATATTACAGAACATTTTCTTGATCAAATGCAATAAAAATGCAAATCAGTAACAAAAATTATGGGAAAAAATAACTCTTGCATTTGGGGAAAAAACAAACACACACACACATATGCACATACATACCTCTAAATAATTAAAGTGTCAGAAAAGAAATCATAATGGAAACTTAATAATGTTTAGAACTAAATATCAATATACCAATACATATCATAAGTTGAGGATGCAAGTAAAATGGCAAGACAAAGGGAAATCAATAGCCTAAGAGCTCAATATTAGGAACAAATATTAGAAATAAATATTTCACTCAGAAAGTTAGAATAACAGCAAGATTCTTCCTATATTAAACTCTTCATTCTATCTCTGAATATTGAAGAAAGTTTCATGAGTAAAATGCAATCATCTTCTTTCAGGCTTCTTCATGATTACTAGAGGACATAAATGTTCATATAACCTGACAAAGATACTCCATTGTTTCTAAACAATAGAGATGTTTCCTGTATTCAAAACCAAAAACATTCTATATTGAAGGGAGAAACTATCCAGCTTATTATTCCAAAGTTTGTTTCTCCTAATATATATCTCAGGCTACTTATTACATTTTGAGGATAATGTAATTTATGCCATTACCAAATGTATAATACTGGATTATATGCTTTTATGAACATCCATATGAGATGTAAAAACTGCCCTTAACATATTGGTAATCTAGCAGAAGATAAAAGATAAAGGAACCCATACAAAACCAAAACAATCTTGATTGTGATAGAACTCAAACAATTTTATATGGAAAAGGGAGGGTTCAAAACTGTGGTGATAATTTTGAAAAATAAAAATTTTGAAAAATATTGAACTAGTACAATAAACTGTATTGTATCTCAACTGGAGTTTAACAGTTTAACATTTTTGCATAGTATATACATATTCTTCCTCTGAAAGTATGACTTGAAACAATATATCCATTAGGATCCAAGCAGAAAATAGATGCACACTCAAATTGGGCATATGAGAAGAGCTTTTAAACTTAATTACAAATGTGTGGGTAGTTTAGGGAAAACAACAGGCAATATCAAGTGTATCATTATTATTTTTGCCCCTAAGACTTATTGTCCTTTTTCCAAATAAAATTTTGTATTCTCAAAATAGGAGGCACAAAAATTCCCATCAGCTACTCTATTATCATGTTATTTCAATTTGGACAGATTCCCATATGAAACCAAAAATATTAGCTGCCAACAATGTTCTTTATGTAAGGTAATTCAGGAAAAGCATGCAGAGGGAAGAAAAAATAATGAGCATAAAACAAATGTGTTTCAGTCACTGTTCACTTCAGCAGCACATATACTAAAAACAAATGTGTTTCAGTCACTGCTTCTGTAGCTGATCATGAAGCTGAAGTTAATCACAACCATCTACTTCTACTGCCCATTCCATGTAATCATCAGTCTTTCCCAGGATCTTGCTCTAGTTTTGTCGATCATGGCAACTCAGCAAGAGAATACTAAAAGATGTATCAGTGAATCTTCTGTGCACTAGAAATAGTCTTCATTTTCCCCATTGTATACCAGAAACTATATTTCCATTTGGTAACTAGAATCAGTCACACTGACTCCTTCTTTAACCACTGGCTCAGACGAATGAGCAGCCCAAAAAAGGCAGGTGCTACTGTCAGCTTCTAGTTAAGTAGAACCATAACAATGTCCACTGATGGGAAAATTTCTCCTTTGGACACAAGGACCTTTCAATTGACCAGTGCCAAAAGGGACTGAGGCAGGTGGCAAAAATCTCAAAGTGGATTATGAAGTACTTTATTTAGAGTGGTCACACATTTTCAGCCCTTGGTTTCCAACCTGTATGTTCTGGCTATGAGATAACTGGTCACTGTTCTAAACAGTATTGAGCCTTTTAGGATAGCATCCATATCGCTCATATCATCTCCCATACCATAACCAATCTTAAACAACCCATTTCACTAAAATATCAGTATAATTTCTCCTTATTAGTGGAACACTGAGTGAGACTATAGAATTCTATGGTTGTAAGCCACTGTCATAATTACAGAGTATGCCCTTAGTCAGAAACTTTGGTGTGTGACATACCATGTCAATGGATAAAACATTCTGTAAAGTCCTAAATATGATGCTAGCAAAACAGCTTTATGTGTAGACAGCAAATATTTATCAGGAATATCTTTTTACTCTGTATAACATCACTATCCCCTCCATGATGAACACTATCTAATGGAATCATCACTTAGGAGGGAACTCACTGGAATCCACAGGAAATGGTGAGATGCAGATTCAGCCTTGGCCTCTGTTGTCAGAAATTCAGGCACTCAGTAGCAGCCAACTGGAAACAAATTCTAATAAAATGGCGGTGATACAAGTATGGCTTATTTAGGAGACACAGGAAAAACAAGCAGTGGATGGTAAAATGATGAAGAGAAAAAAGAGCCAATAAGGGCTGAGTTATTAAGCCAGCTACCACAATGGGCAAATGGAGCTTAATTCAAGGGGAAACTATGAGAAAAACTGATCCATTTTAATATGAGAGAGCTGAGGTATTTGTACAATTCCCATCAGTCATTAGTTGAAGTCTACTCTCATGATGTTAACTCCCAGGAAATTCTGGTCTGATGCATGTATGAAAAGAAAGGCCAGAAAAAAGTTTAAGCACAGATGCAGATGCTGGCAGCTGGAAGTCATCTAAACACACTGAAAAGGCAGGGTCCAGGGTATCCTGGCAGGGCACTCACAGCAACTGCTACAGCCTTAATCCCTGAGACTATGGCCACTTTGTACATAGAATGAGCAAACATCAGAGAGCTGGGGGAGGCAGGGAGAAAGGTGCCATCCCAAAACAACCTATCGTGTTATTAAGAATCTCCTCTAATAATAAATGCACTCTGGTAGCATTTATGTAGGTCATAAGAATACCTAATTGGAGAGGTCCATTCACGTACTTCTCCTTGAAACCTCCTTGTCACCAATTTTCCTATTTGATATTTTTAAGTTCCTCATCAGACAAATCATTAGCAATTTCTCATGAAGCAGGATAATGCATACCTCAGGCAACAGGTTTCCCACATGACATATACAACTATTGAGTCCAGAATAGCATAACATCCAGAGATACGCTCACTGGGAACCAACTCTTTGGGGGCAATTCTCAAGCATGGATGTAAAACAGCAACCATACATTTCTGGCAGGTGCTTGCAAAGCATACAAATTCATCATTTTTTCCTCCCCATTAACATAACAGGGAATTCCCTGTGAAGTATGGGTCAAGGGAGAAGCAATAAGGCAGTGGGAACAGGCACCAAAGGAAAATGCATCTGCTCGTGTCATTTCCTGGAGCTTCCTCAACTGGCTGGAGCACGGACTCCTATAAAGCAATTCTATTTTACAGTGAAATGCAAAAACATGCTCCAGGGCATGTAAATTGTACGGTTCCATGAAGTAGTAAGACATATTTCATGATTATTAGTTTGACTCAAATTGTTATTTGGTGTCCAATACTCACATGTTCAGTTTTTGGTGGTCCCATCCATAGAAGCTGCTTTCAAATGGAGAATATGTTGTCTGCAGAAGATGACATGATTTATCCCAAAACCCTAGGGATATTATTAGTGATTGCCAGATGCTGCAGACAGCATCTCTGCTGCATACCTTTCCAATATACTTCAGTGTGCTGAATCAGAAGGACCCAGGTGGTAAGGGCAGCTTGTAGCACAGCCTGGTCCTGCTGTAAGGTATTTCTTACTCTGGCCCCACTCAAAACTGACAGCCTGCAGACAAATTTTGGCAAGAGCCAGAGGAGCCTACAGAGCTGGTGAGATGGCAGTCTCAGTATGGGGAGGCAACTCCGCCAAAGTTCAGTGGATTTAGGGTATCCATGTGATGCTCATAGAGAAACTTCAGCTAATCAACAGATGAGAGCAGATGCACTACTACTTTCTTTTGTAACAAAAAGTAAATTTATTGACATTTAAAAAGTCCTCAACCAACCTTCCAGGAAAAGTTAGAAGAGTTGGATTTTAAAAATAAAATACCACAACCGCTACTACCAACAACAAAAGAGTTCTTTGAAGGCACTGCATCAGAGTAACCATGACCTTGAGAACTTGATGATCCAAGAATCAGAGGGGAAAAAAAGGAAATACATTGGGGTGGTGAGCCTGACCTTTTCTATCAGTAATTTCCATAAGGTCATTTACCTACTAGAGAAATGGCATAGAGACCAAAGAGAAAGCAAAGCTCTAGAACTTGCAGCTGTCTCATGTGGCTGAGGAGATAAAAATTGAAATTGAAGGGCTCCCAAAAGATTGACCTTTGTTACATCATAATCAGTGAAGATAATGGCACGGTGGAGTAAATAGCCCTCACTCCATCAGTCAGGAATCAGTGTATGAATTCTGTGCTTATAAGCACTATATTTCTACCATACATTTTGAAAATGGGGAAATAACCACAGTGTGGTTCTTGGTCCAACACAACCCTGTGAGACACAATTAGACCCAAACCCCATCCATCCTCTGACCTCCATGAAGTCCTGCTATGACCAGTGAAACAGAGGACTTTAGGATCTCTGGCAATAAGAGTGTATTAAGAGTTGGCATCCAATAATACTCAGAAGGTCTAGGTGTTTCCCTTTTCCCAGTATAAAGTCACCCTGGTAAATTGCTACAGGACACTTTCAGGAAGGTTCATACCTATTCAAAGGAACTAATTAATTCATGTATCTTGAGACCTAAGGGTTCATGTTTTATTCTTTAACTTTTTTGAACTATCACAGAATTATATTGATTTTATACAGTCTATGAACTTTAATACACATGTAGATTCATACAACACTCAATCAGCATACAAAATAATTTCAGAAGCCCAAAATTAAGATGGTCTTAATACCATCCTTTTGTAGTCACATCAACTTCCCAACCCTGGTAACCACTGATCTGTTCTCTGTAATTTGCCTTTTCCAGAATAGTATACAAAAGGAACACAACTTTTCGAGACTAGTTTCTTTCACATAGCTTAATGCTTTTGAGATTCACTGCAATTTTTGTATGTCGTATTTCATTCATTGTTATTGCTGAGTATATTGTATAGACAGGCCTAAGTTTAGCAATGCATCTACTGAAGCACATTTGGATTGTTTCCAATTTTAAAAATTCATTATTAATGGACTTGTTATAAATATATGCATATAGATTTTTGTGTGTGTGAATGTAAGTTTTTATTTTGCTAGAGTGAATACCTAGAAGGGTTTCTGGGACATATGCTAAGTATATGTCTAATTTTATAAGAAAATGCCAAAATGTTTTCCAGAGTGGCTAAACCATTTTGCATGCTCACCAGCAACTGGGGACTTCATTGCTGTACAAACTTGTCAGCACTTGGCATTGTCAGGACTTTTTATTTTAGCCATCCTAATAGCTACACAGTTGTGTTCATCATGACATAGTTTTAATTGCATTTCTCTAAAGGCTGATGATAATGAAATCTCCCACGTGCTAAACTGCCTCCCATAGAGCCTCCTTCGGTGAACTAAGTCTTTTCCCAATTTTTAAAAAATTAGATATGTTTTCTGTTTAATTTCTTTAGATTATTTTACTTTATTTCAGATTTAGGTTTTCATTTTAGATTTTCTACATATGCCTAGCAAAATGGCAATCAATACATAAACAGGTCTTGGATATTGAAGGTTCTAATGAGAGACCACAGGAAAAGAACTGAGAAAAGAAATCTTGATTCACTGGAGTTAACAGAGTTATATGTTACTGGCATTTAAATTTGTCCTTAGGACAAGGTATTAAGGTAAACGTTTGATTCTTCATTCTCAGAAGTACATGGCCTATGGTAAGAAAATATAGAAGAATATATTCTATAAAATCAGGTTTGGCAAGGGAAAGAAGCATTTCAAGTAAGCTGCAGTATATCTTCCTTGGTTTCAGGGTTAGCCAGAAAAATGGGTGCTTCCATCTGTTAGGTAGATGCAACAAAAGAAAATGTTTTTGGCTGTACAGAAGTTGCTGAAATATCTTAACTCTTTACATGGAATATCAACAGCTGATTGTTTTTACTCTCTGATCACGATATACTATAGATATCTAAAGATTCACTTTAAATACCTAACTATTCTCTGCTATTTCATTCCAGTTGATTCCTAATCGACTCTAACCCACTGTATATTTTCTAGGTTAAAGGTTATTTAGTTTGTAAAACCATCTCTCATTTCTTAAACTGTAAACTAGCAGAGCATCTTCCACACCCAAGTTTGTTTTCATCTTTCATCAGTTTCAAAGTCAAGATAAAAAGCGGATAAAGTGATTTATTATTGTTGTTAGCTATCTCTTTTCAGCTGTGAAAAAGAATTTTTACCATAAAGGAAAATTCATGGCCTTATGTTAGTTTTACAAAGATCATCTTTGTTTCATATGCTATTTTATAATTACTCAATAAGCTGTATATCTGATTCTTCAAATAGAAATGATTGTTTAATGTTGCATTTTGTTAAAAAAAAATCTCCGGGGAACATACTTTAAAGCATAAGAATTTATACAGTATATTACAGAATAAATTAACCCACAAAAATTAATCTCCTAGATTCCAGACAAACAATATGTAGAGCTATTAAAAAGAGAAATTTAAAATGAGGTATAATACTGTAGTTTAAGACCACTGTAAAAATACAAAGTTTCCTTGTAGAAAAATGGAAACAATGTTCTTTAGATAAGCTGCTTCTCTGAAAACTATTCCCTAAGTAACTTTAAGGAGTTAAATTTAAAATTAAGTAAGAAATATCAACAGGACCTGAAACGTGAAGATAACAGTAAGGGGGACTCTATTTCAGAGGAGCCTGAAATGAGGAAAAAGCCATCAAAGGGTACCAAGTAATATGTGCCTGAAGGGACTGTAGAAAAAAATAGACAAAGTCCACAATGACCTAATGATCTTCATAAGTGAAACTCAAGCTTACTAGTCAGACCACACAATGAAAAAGACAACTTTCACACAGACACCAATGTGTAATACTCATCCACTCATTTTACTGAATTATTTATTATGTGCCCAGGTGTTATGAGGATGATGAAGATAATTAAGACATGATCATTGCCAGAGAAATAAATTTCTCATCCTTAGGGAAAGTAAAGAAAAAATGAAAACTATGGGCAATAAAAATGATAAATCATCTTTTTGACTACTTATTTCACCAATGACAGAAAGTCAGATAGCTTTTATTTTCACTAACGTGAATATATGAACTTGAAGGTATATGGATGACAGGGTCATATACTTACTTAATGCATTATTAACTATATTTAATTTTACATATATATACATGTATTTTTGAAATCTCATAAAATATTTTAATTCATAGTATATAAAATATGTATATATATATTAATTCAGAAGTATAGATTTTTAAATTTATTTTCATGAGATATTTTTGTCTTTTTACATCTTCAACATCAATTTCTTCCTCATATCCAGGACTACTTAACCAGGGCACACAATTTTCACCTCTAAGTAGTCTGAGATGTTTGTGAGGTCCTGTATGACGCTCCTGCCAACATAAAATTTATCCTAGGCTGTAAGCATTAATTCATATACCATTAGAACCTTTTCTCTTGGGTCTTTTTAAAAATGTTTAACCTATTCCATTAGGGAAGCTCTATATACATACGAGACAAGCACTCACTTAAGTCATTTCAGGATAATTTGTATTCTGCAATATGCTAGTATTTGTTATTAACAAAACAGAGGTAGTGTAAATCAAGGTTTCCACTCTTGAACAAAGTAGTAGAAATGGAATGAAAAAAGGTAAAGAACCACCCTGTAATTTTGATTTGATTGGGAAATAGTATTTGTTCATGATTTTTAAAAAATATATAGTATTGCACATATACTATATAACATGTGTATATAAATAATAATACATATATTTTATCATGTATTTATAATATCATTTTTTCCTAACTCTGCCCACAGAAAAGGCTTGGAAGTAATGACATTTTAGTAGCAATAAGTAAAACTACACCCCACATCTTGGATTCTATATACCATTTCCCAATATAAAAGGAGCCAGGGATCCTTAGAGAAATGGCTGATTATAGGTCTGAGGTAGTGAAGTAGAAGGTGAGACTGGAAAATCTGTCAGAAGACAAAAATAGGCTCAAAGATGAGTAAGGTCAAGTCAATAGGTCACAGAAGAAGCTGGCTTGAAGGGGCTCTTACTGGTCAAAGTGGGGGCAATTTGTGCATAAAAAAATAATGGTGACAGATTATAACACACTGAATAAAAACAAATATGAGTTTATAGTGACGAACACACACACAAAGAGATTGAAACATGAGACCCTTTAATCCCACAACCCATACATAACACCTATAATCCTTTGGTGTCCAGTCTTCCAAGTTTCCCTCCCAAGATGGAAGCTTACAGTGAGGATAAACTGCTAGGAATAGAATTAGAATTGAGAAGAAAAATGACAAAATATCCACAGTTTGGAACAATATACAAAAACAACAGAAGAGGAATATCTGTAAAGTTAAAAACATTACCCTGAACCTCGGGGTAATTTCAGGAAATCTAAATTCACATAAAAATGAAGAGAATGGTATGAAGGCCAAATACCATATAAAATTAATATAAGGAGAAAGAAAATTAGGAGCAGCTTAACATCCCTACAGACTATAAAAGACATGTCCACAAAGTAGACCAAAACTTCACCTTCTCTTTCATGACATTAAGAAAATAATGCAAAAGACCAAAGAACAATAGAAATTAGAACTGGAAAATCTCAGAAATGTTCAGAATTCAGGATAGAAGTAGAAAATAAAATTTGTTTCAGAACACTACTTCAAAGAAACATGGGACTGAATAAATACCCTTGCACTTTAAGAGAAAACAAATTAAGGTAAAAAGGATGACATTTTTTAAGTCAAAAAGAAAAAAAGAGAAGTTTTGAGAGAAAGAAACAAGTATTTCAGATAGGAGTCCCCGAAGAACACCAATTTAATGCAAAGAAACAGCGTATACTAAAAACTAATTCTAGAAAAGTTTCTAAAATAAAAATGATTTGATGAACATACCATGTGTTTTAGAATATCATACCAGATTGATGAATAGCAATATTCTAATAACTCAATAAATGATAATGAATAGCATATTCTAATAAAACTCCTAGGTTTAAAAAAAAAAAAAAGAAACAAATTCCTTGGGCATCTAGGAAAACACAGCACATGACGTATTTAGGACAGAAAATCAAATTATCACCTGACTTTTTAATACAATGTTATGTCAGAAAAGAATGAAAAAAAACCTATTTAAAAAACTCAAGAAAAGAAAATGTGAGCCAAGGATTTATATCCAACAAAACTAACTTCCTATAGAGGATACAAATTGCTACCAATATGCAAGAACAAGTAGATTATTTTTCCTATGAGAACTTCCTGAGGAATATACTAGAAAAAGAGTCTCAAATAATCAAAATGACTAGAGACACTAGAGAGACATAAAAATTGAGTTCTTTTGAGAAGTAAGACTAAACATAGGTATAAAGGAGAATATAATAATACAGTAATCTTGAAAACTGGCAAATACAGAGAAATAATCCTGCCTGATTAAGATTCTAGAAATAGTATCACTTGGTTAACAAACAGTAGATAAGGTAAATCATGTCTTTATAATATTTTTCCAATTAATAAATTTTAAAATAATTGATAGAATTAGAGTATGACTAATTTACAACATCAAATAATTGAAAGATCTAAATGTGACCCATCTTCAATTGCAAGCATCATAAAATGTGAAATTATCTGACACTATGCACATTTTAATGAAAGAGCACAACCACCCCTGGTAGACTTGCCAAAAAGCTTGGACATGAATCTTAACAAGCCCCTGGATCCAGCTGCCAGTATGCAGAAAACCCAGAGGACAGAAGAACGAGTTGAATTGTACCAAGAATAAGCTAACTACAAAATCCACTCTAGAAAATTCTACAGGTCAAAATGCCCTCCTCGGGGTCTTCAATACATAAATTAAAGGGAAAAGGAAAAAATTCAAGACAGAAGAAAAAAAAAAATCTGTTGACTCTAAGAGACTTAAAAGACATTAAAATTACTTTGTATTTGTTTTAATAGGCAAGACTGAACTATAGTGTCTTAAAATGAATACTATAAATTTAAAAAGAATGCACTGGCGATAAAAACAATATAGATATAATAAATGTCAGGATAGTGGTTACTTATGGAAATGGAGGGGTTGTGACTGGGATGGGGAATTCCTGGGGTCACTGTTCACAGTAATTTAAAATAATGGAACAAGCTATTAGCATTCTGTGTATTTTCTATACTTGTGTTTCACTGTATTAAAAATATTAAAAGCTAATTTAAAATTTACTTAATCTTTTGTTATTTGGATATACAGTATTTTAAAATTCCAAGTCCTTGTTGTTAGATATTTATTTTCCACTTTTTTACCATATAAAGAATGTTTTAATTAACAAAAGTTAGCTAAATCTTTATGCACATCTTTAATTATATCCGTAGAATAAATCTTTAAAAGGGGAATGTTGGGTCAAAGGGTATGCACATTTTATGGCTTTTTTTATACATTGCCAAAACACACTTCAAAAAGGTGGTAAATTCTTATTTTACAGGCTGCTGTAACCTCTTGTCTTGCTTCCTTTATTATATTTCTGCAAGTTTGATTCTTAAAACATTCTGCATTTAAAACATTAAAAGCATTACTGGATTTCAGTAACATGGATAGAAATTGCCAATTATGAAAAAGCATCTTGGGATAAATCCAATAATACATGCCAGGTGCATCCAGTTATGTTATTACTGCTATTTGTATTAATTCAGAGTGTAACAAAAACTTCAACAATGATATATGCAAGAAAATCATTCAATCTATTTTAATTTCAAACACTTAGAATAAAATGTACTTTCTGCTATTTAGGTCAATTGCAACTATTATGCTAAATGGACCAACATAACAGACAAAGTAACCATAAATTCATATTTTAATAGACTTGTCTCTACAATGTCAAAATGGCATTATGTGAATTCATTGCTCTAGGAAAATAGGGAATGAAAGAAACAGCTTTTTTCATTGTTGCTGGAGCCTAACACCCATATTGCTGACAACTGGTTGTCTACACGGCTTTACAAACAGCTCTTAATTTTTATAAGGGGGAGGCACTTTGCCTTTCAATATCCATAGAAACTAAAATTTACTTTGTGATAGGAGTGCAGGTTAGAAGCAGATAAAAATTAACTATAAATATTGTGTGTAAGCGTATTTTTTCTGTTTCTGGCCATAACGTTTTTACTGGCTCTTGTTCGTACCTTGTAAGGCATGACCCCCACACTCTGAGAAAACATAATAGGAACTCACAAACAGTTTTAATCACCTACCATGTAGTATTCCATGAGCATCACTGAATCTTCTTCTGGCTACACCGAAATCAGTGGGCTCCACTCTCCTCTGCCTGCTGTGACAATGTGAGCATTACTGTTGTTCCAGTTGGGTTCCAGACTATCCACTGGAAACTACCTTCATACCCTCCATATCTTACCGTTCCTCTGCAGCTTGAGTGCCTCTGGTGGATTCTGCTTTGTCTCCTGCTAGGTTCAGCCATGCCCACCAGGCACCACCACTACTCTAGACACAGATTATCTCTTGCAGTAAGTTACTCTAATTTTGCTAAATACAACTACTACTGCTGAGCGCCACACCCTGTGCAATGTCAGCGAAGTCATCGCTGACCCCCTGCAAGGCATCGCTGCCACAGAAACAATGTACTCCTTTCACCACTGAAACTGCCTGGTTCTCTACACGTTGTCGGGAAATGGATGTGAATGTTTTTCTTCTGTTTGTGTTACACTCCTTGAGAAAAATAATACTAAAGTGGTGCTGCTTGCAGCTTACTCATTTATTGAGTATTTTGTGTAACAGGTCTTCTAGCTTGTACATGCATCCTTATATTCTTCTAATAGACAGTCATAGTAAGAGAATGAAGAATAGATCTAGGGACCACACCACAGCTGACTCAGTCTTTTTCCCCCAAACCACCAAGTTCACTGAGCCATACTTTAAGATGAATTCTTTCCCAAATGGGTTATCATACACATTTATGCATTCTGCATACCAATAAGCATCTTTTATGCTTCTTACTAATTCTCCAGACATGTACAGATATGTCTGAAGCCCAGAAATGAACACAGCATGGCCTCAAGCTGAGCCCCCTGCTACAAGTTATTAACTTAGCTACAGCTCAAGTAGGATGAAGAATGGATTAATTGAGTTTCACCGAGCCACATACCTTATCATCCACCAGTCAGTCTCTCCTTCCCACTGTGTTATCTTGGCCTTATGCAAACACCTCTCCAAGTTCAGACAGCCCAGGAACAGCCCAGGAATTTTCACACTTTGTAAATCGGAGCTTACCCCAGCATCTGAAGAAGAATTAAAACAACTATTACCAGACTGAACTATTGATAAAATGAATAAAAGTTTTCATGCTACTTCAACAATAATTTTTGACAATCTGCCACCTCCCAGTATCTCCCAAGACGTTGTCACTTTTTCTCATCTACTTGTCTACTTTAACTGATAGTCAGTTACTACTTAGTATTATACATGTCCCTGACTCTTTCTCTGTCTCTAAATATAAGAGGAAGAACTGAAAGAAACAGTCATTAAATTATAGAAGAATAAGTCATCTCTTTGGTCTCATGGTTTCAATAAACTATGCGTACTTTTAGCTTCTTCCTATCAGTTAATTCCAAGACTCTTTCCCTCTCCTCTCTCTTCCTCTTCCCACTATTATCCTCTGTTCTCTTACTACTTGAGAAATTTTAAGCATATGTTGGCACTACCTCTCAGAACTTTATAAATAGCTTTACTTGGATTCACTCTTTCAACAAATAATTATCAGCAATTTCTCTAAAGGCTTATTTTCTTATACACCAAATTTGAACCATAAGCAAACATAGATTTCAACTAGTAAATAGTTTCTCCTTCAGGAAATATTAATCATGACTATTTGTGTTTGAATGCATTAAAAAAAAAACCAATTCAAACTGATTTGATTAAAAGAGGGAGAGAGGAGTTGTTGCCTCATCTCTCTGAAAAGTTCAGGTTATGTCATCTTGAGGAACAGCTGGATTCAGGAGCTAAACTTACTGGCTCACTTTTCCTCCTGGTGGCTCCCTTCTTTGGCAGGTATCTGTCTCACAGCAAGATGGCTGCCAGACATCCCAGGCTTTTGTCCAAAGCACCCAGAAGCACCAGTGGAAAACATTAGTGTCCCTCATAAATATTCCAACAGTTGGCTCAGAACTGAATCTCACTGGATCTAACTGGTAACATGCCCATCATTGTAACCATTAGAGTACACATATCTCCAGAGAAAGGTTAATTTCTAAAAAAAAAAAAGTCAGGATGCTGTTACTAAAGAATGATCAATGCTAAGCGGACAAAAACAACATATATTCATTGTAGAGGAAACCTGATATTTTTCATGGGATCAATTTATGGGGAAAAAATGAACAGTAAAATACACAATTAGGGTGCATGGCAGGTCTTTTCACCACCTACAATGCACTATCCAGTCATTCACAGGTCCCCCAACCTTGTCAAGGAAATCTCTTGAGCAAGGTGTAAAAATAATTCTGCTTTATATGCAAATAGAAGTAGTTCTTGAAGTGTCCTCACTCTACAGTATCCAGGTCATCCTGTCTGGATTTCTGGTCATCCTGTTCCTAACTCTCTCTCACTCCTGGCAGTGCTACTACCCATGACTGGAATGAAATCCAGCCACTCCTTGTCTTTGCTCCAAGACCTTGATCATGTTTCTATCTCCATACTCCAGCTTATGTTTTCTCTCCTGGCCTAATGTGCTCTTGAGCTAAACACTTACTAAAGAATCTTCTAAACATAGCCCCAGATCTCTTATATTTCAGTATTGCCCTTACAGACAGCCCTAATGGTAAATGGCCAGTCTCCAATTTTTATACACATCTGACTTTGGGGGTACGATCAGGCACTGATATCAACTAGAAGTATCTAGAATTATTTCCTGATGAAGCGAATTGAACTGTCAGCCTGGTGCTTGTGACCTGAGGGCAAGTAACTGGGAAAGTGTGTAGTGCCGTTATCCTAAGGAGGAACGTATGTGGCCAAGGAGGCAGTAGTCCCATCTGCATCTTGTCCAAGAGTCAAGCAATTTACCATTTAATCTCTTACATTTGTTGTAAGCAGTGCTGTTTCAAAGTATATTCATTAGGTAGATAAATATCTGTCTAATAAGTAGTCTAGAGCAGATAGAGGCCTTAGGAGTGGGGGATGCTCATGAATTATACACAAAAGTCTCCTCTCCACCCCAATCCCACACCAAAGTTATAAACCACTGATACAGAGCAGTGATTCCCCAGACCTGAAATGTTTATCGAGCTTATTTCAAATGCTTATTCTATACTCCAGCCAAGATATAATAACTCAAAATTTCTGAGTGGAAAGCCTGGATCTTGGTATTTTTAAAAGCTCCCTAGATGATTCTGAAGATCAGCCAGGTTTGGGAATTACTAGGATGCAGCACCTGGTCGCAAAGCCAAAGAGAATTAGAGCTCAGCAAGCACATGCTGCAACTCAACAGGCAGTTGCTTATCACCCCCTTGCTTGCTTCGAATCAAAAACAATCCAAGCGTTTCTTCACTTGGGGTTGGAGCAGAATGCATCAGCAGAGCGCCCACTCTGCAGCAGCAGCATATTCAAAGGCCCTTCATGGGTGGATTCACTTTAATAGGAAAGCTGTTCTCCATGCAGGTGACCAGCTGGGTAAACCTGCCACCACACCACTCTACCAATTATCACTACACCCTATTTAAAAAGTCAGAGCAGGTCAGTTCCCTGTTTGAAAGAGGCAGTAAAACTCCCTATGCAGTGAGTATTAATTCTATTTTAGAAGTTCTTTGGTTATATATAAAAAGTAAAATAAAAAACAGATTACTCCAACAGAAAAAAAGTTCATGTAAATCAGGCTTTCTATGTGATACGGATTAAACCACCAGTGGTATTTTCGCTTTTCCAATTTCTTTTTTGTTGTTGTTAACCAGTATACACAGCCTCTGAGACATTAGAATATATGCTACCTTTATAATGTGAAAATTAAAAAACTAAGGTGAAGTTGTATATAAATGTACATTTAATGAAATAAGGTAACTCAAAGTTAACTTACAATAAAAATATAGCCCTCTGTATACATGTGGAATGTATACATATACAGTGAAAAATATACGGTCTCTTGCCACCTTGGGTCATTACTGTACTTTTCTTATTTCCTCTCAGGCTACTTGACATCTGTTCCTATAACAGCTTCACTGCCTACAGAGGCTTTAGCTGCCTAAGGTCTGTTCCAGCTCTGCCCTATTGCACCTGCAACACAGAGCGAGCTGCCAGCAGTGATTCAGCAGGCTTCTGATGATACCTGTGGCCTCAGTTTTCATCAACTCTAAAACACTTTTTCAGAGATATGTTTAAAATAGCAAGATAATCAGTAGCCCAGTTCTTTGTATCTCCATTAACTATAACAACTTCCCAAAATATACACCCCTCTCTACATCTCTCCTCACATCTGTTCTCATCCCCACAATGCTCAGTGCTAGCCCTCCTTTATTCTGCACACTGTGGAATCCTTGTCCATCTTTAATGTATTCATTTGTTGACCTACTAGGCTCTTCTGGAAACACCCAGATATTCCAAGAGATATCCCCAATTAACCATTATTACACTCCCCATGGACCTCCAAGTCAGAAAATGAGATAGAATTCCCCTCTTTTCCCAAACCTGTTTGCTATAATTACTATTCTACCCTCATTTAAATACCAGTTTCTTGGAATTTCATCAAACAATACTGAGCTGGTGATCTCTCCACAGTCTTTGAAGATTTACACACCATGATTCATTCCATGACCCCCTCCCAATTCTGAGTGACTCAAAGCCCATGTGAATGTACACCGACCTGATCATTGTTCGACCTCAACTCTAATGATCTTCTAGTCCTCCTCAGTTTTACTCATTCTTGTCATTAACTAAAATGGTTCCATCTGTGAATTACTGAGCTTCTATAGTGATTTTGATCCTACTGAATCTTTGAATACTTTGTCTACCCTATTGCTTTCACTCCTGATCTTACTTGGACCTCACTGAAATTTCTAAGCCATTTTTCTTCTCATTTTCTACTATTACATCACATCCATCTTGAGTTATCTTCTATATGTATCTAGACATTTTTGCTTAATCATCTGAAAAAATATATTGGTTGATGTTGGTAAATATTACTCAAAGTCATAAATCTTAAATGTATTATTGCATAAGCCTAACAAAACCTCAACATTGGAGTAATTCTAAAGTCTATCTTCTCCATTTATTATCCTTAGTAAAGCTAAAAAAAGACAACTATAAAAACTTGTGCCATTACAAACCCATATATATATATTTAAATATACATTTTATACACACACACAGTGATTTTGTGTGCATGTGTGTGAAACAATAAAAAAAAAAAAAACCCTCACTCGTTTAGGTTACCTTCCAATTAGAGGCTAGCATTTGGTTGACTGCATTTTGTTGCTCCCAGGATTTGGAATGCTACACACTCGGTATCTTAATTTCACCAGAACAAGGCACAGAGAGTCTGCCTTATTACTGTGCTCACTCAAGTGGGTAAATTCACCCCAGAGTCATCAGAACACGTCCATGAGCAGTTAGCACTCAAGAAAGTGCAATTTATTTAACTGGAATATATAGGAAGCAGTTAAATACAACTAATGCCATGGGATTATGATGCAAAAAATGCAACATAAGTACAAGAAGAATTTTAATGATCACGTTTTGCCCTTTCCTATTCTATGCTCATATTTTAATCAACTAAGAATGGAAAAGAATAGCTATTTCTGAATTGTCTCTAATGTAGACTATTACCACTCCTATATTTGTCTGTTCCTGGAATGCAATTCAAAAGAAATTGGGCTTTGTTACTTTGGATGCTTGCCTCATAGAATTATTTATGTTAAGTCACAAAACCCCCTGGACTGCCATCTGCTCTCTGCAACAGCTCCTTCTAATTTCTTTTCACTTGCTCCAAATTTCTCATTATTGTCTAAGTTTTGTCCCCAAAGTAACTTCTAAAGAGTAAGTCTGTGTCTAACCTGCTGCAAGTCACCTTCCAGTGAGTGCCCTGAGTAGTGAGAGATGCTCATTCTGTGTCACATGGAGTAATATGGCTACAAGAATATATGGCTTTTATTCTAAACCAATATTTGAGTTTATTATAAGTATTTCATTTATTTTAGGTTATGTGTAAGAAAGATAATAGAGGAGACAGATTGGAGAGGTTGGAACAGAGTGGGAGATGGCATAGACTGGGAATGCTCAGGTATTTTTTAAATAGTAAAAAGATTCAATAAACCAAGGACTAGCTATAAACATACCACTGACTCAATTTCGTATCATGCTATTTACTGTACTTTTGATTAGGATAAGAAATTTGTGCCTGCATTCTCTTTAAATGCTGTGTGGCATGTAATTTTCAGATAAAACATTTTTTCAATGAATTACGTAGTAGGTAGAAGATGAAGCAGACTTCAGTTAAATAAGGGATTTTTGCCATCACTCTTAATATGATACAGATACAGTTACTGGCAATCATAATATATGGTATAATTACAGTAAGGAGTGACAACTACCATCTTGACTAACAAAAGAGCTTCAAAATGTTAGTTTATGGACTAATTTTCCCAGTAAGACATCAAGACCTACAGAGAAAGATCAAAAGTAAAATTAACTAATGTTAATTATTTTATTTTTAATTTATTTCAGGTTAACATATTGTGTGTGTTTGTATATGAAACTGAATAGCCATTTCTATCTAAATTGTTCTTAAATAAACATATATACATGTACATACATACATGAACTTAAATTCATTCTTTAGTTCTAGATTGTAAACATGTAAAGGCAAAGATTTATGTAACAGGAACTGAAGGTAAACTAGGTGGGGAAAGAAAAAACAAATCCACATCACAGGTGAAAGAAAATTTTAAAACATGAATTTCGTTAGTAGACCAGTAGCAGACATATCCCTTCCCCCATCCTTGTGTACTTAGTATATCGCAGAAGATCGATAAAGTTTATAGCTGATTTGGAGGAAATAGCCCCAAGAAGCAATTAGAGGAGAAATAGTAAAGTCCTTAAGAGTAAACAGAAGGAACAAATTAGCTCTCCGCTTCCTCAGATAAATTAAGAAGAGTTCAGTGATGAGAAATCACATTGAGTGAGTAGGTTAAGTAGCTGGTGATGACCATATGAGGAGCCTCAGAAAGGTAAAAAGACAGCAGTATGATTAGAGTGGTTCTGTTTGGAAAGTTATTTATACAGCCCCAAAATGTAAGGCATGTCGTATACAAAGAATAGATCTAGGGAAATGATGATGTGCCCAGGATGGGTCTTGAGAGCTGTTCAGGTAGTCTTCAGTGGAATTCCAGCAAAGTGGCAGCCCTTGAACTTGGATTCTAAAGCAGAATGCTCCCTCCCCACTCCACTCCTGTCATCCAGCTTACACCAAGACTGTATATGTGGGTCCAAGGTATCCCAGTTTTCTATTGCTGCTATCAAAATTACTATTAACTTAGTGGCTTAAAAGAATGCATATTCATTATTTCATAGTTCTGTAAGTCTTTAGTCCAGCATGGTCCTATTAGGCTAGGATCAACATGTTCGCAAGGTCTACATTCCCTTCCAGAGGCTCTAGGGGAAAACCTTTTCCCTTGCTTTTTTCAACTTCTAAAGCTGCCTACATTCCATAGCTCCATCTTCCACATCCCCTTTCTCTGTCTTCAAAGCCAGAAATGTTACATCTCTCTCTCTCTGACCACAGCCCAGAAAAGCTCCCCACTGTTAAAGGCCTGTATGATTAGATTGGATACAACTGATAATCCAGGCTACTCTCCCTACTCAAGGTCCTTATCCTTGATTATATCTGCCAAGCCCCTTTTGCCATGTAAATTAACATTACCACAGTTTCCACAAATTAAGATGTGGACATCTCTGGGGGGCATTATTCTGCCTACAACACAAGGATAGAGTATAAGTAGGTACAAAAGAGGCAAACAGGCTTTCCGAGAGGGAGGTTAGAGAGAGGAGGTGCTTGAGGCACAGTAGCATGCCTACATGCGGTTCAACACTGTCATTTCTGATAATCAGTCTTCCTATATCTGGGTGATGAGAGAGGAGATATCAGTATTTAAGAAATATTGAGGGATTCTAGGGAAAAGTATAATCCCATGAAACAAATTATCTGAAGAAATTCACAGAAATACTGGCACCGAAACAGGTGCTAAACAAAGCCAGGAACAGGGAAAAAATTCAAATACCTAGTACATAAATCCAAGAAAGTCACTAAGATTAATTCAGTTCATAGCCCCAGAGCCCCACATACACATACACACCTGCAGATAGGTGTAAAAATTACCCTCTTTTTCATATAACTTTTTATTAATGTTATTTAATGGCATAAAATCCTCATAAATCATGCATTTAGATTACGTATTTTAATATGTGCTCCATAGCTTAGACATAATAAAAGTGGTGTTTAATCTATACACTATAGTATCTTTATCCTTTCAGTGAAGTATGAGAAAAGTTAGAGTTTTTTGCAAATATATTAGTGCTCTATTGCATGATGAAAGTTCCCTTGTCAAACAAAATTTGTTCCTGGAATTAATTTAGTTATACTGTAGTTGCAAATTGCTATCACTTTATTCCAGTTCTCCTGACTCACTAGCTATGTCTAAACATGTAAAATGTATCAGAGAATTGAGGCCATTAGGCTAAGAAAATGCTGTATCTTTTTCATCTGAATCATGCAACTAATTGAGGCCAAGGGTTTCAGGTATCTTAATTTGGAGATTTTTCTCAAGTCTCTAAACTTTCTGTGCACAGACACCATCTAAGGAAAGCAAATAATATAGTCAAGTTTTTGATATCAATTAAATTATTAAGTATGGAGATAATTTGATATGTTTGATACTTTATCATCCCTGTACATTCATGGGAATGTAATGGAGGAAGGGGACTTACGTCTGTAGGAGGCTTGTCATGTACCAAGAACTGGGCTCTATGTTTCTTATACATTTAATTATTACACTAATCATGCACAGGAAGTATTTTTGTTTTTATTTCACAAAAGGAAAAAATATAATTCAAACAGGGAACTTAAGTAATTTTCTCAAGGTCACATAGTTCAGTGGCAAAATTGAAACTGGAATTTTTATTTAAATAATAAATGTAAGTATATTATTTTTCAGTATGGGATACTGCTCCAAACACTACATAATGTGAAAGGTACTGCAGAATCAGTTAAGTTCCTAGCATCACTTCTCTCAACAGTGTCCCTGAAAACAGAACCATTTTATTTCCCTTTGATCCACGGTGGTTCATGGGGTGCTCATAAGTGCCCCTGAGAAGGAGTTGCCGTTTTCCATTACTCCCAGTGAGTTTTCTGTGCTTGTCACCAGTTGTCACACTACTCAAATGCAGAACTAAGCCTCCCAGCGACTCCCCCGATAGGTCCTCCTACAGGAATGCTTCCTGTTGTCAGCTCTCCATCACTTCCCACTGATCTGAGACCCTTACTCTTCATTAGCCCTGACAGAGACGTCTTCTTTCTGCCTCAAAGATTACTGTGCAGACATGACATTGAGAAATGCCCTTCCTCTCAGCACTGCCTTGCCTCTCTATTTTATTACACTAACTTTCATGGCATCACTTTTTATTTGACTCGGTCTTTATGGAGGTCACCTATCCTTGAGACATTAGCACTAGCCCAGTGGCAAAGACGGCCTAACATTCCCCTCAGCTCAACTAAACCTGACACAGTTTTCTTCCCAACTTTAAGTCCCTGACCTCCTTTTTCTTAGTGAATTTACTTTAGAAAACTAGAAATTGTAAATTCTTTGTCTTCTGCCTTGAAATGTATGTAAGTCTTCTCCCAGGCTCTTGCCGGTTTTACAACCCAGGAAATGTCTTTCTCAAGGCCTTGGGAAAAATCTTTTTGAAATGTAAGCATTGGAGGATACAGCATCTCAGTCTCCCAGTCTCTCTGGAGGAGTAGAAGCCTAACTTTGACGGATGCCAATTAACAAACACAGATGGTCTAACAGCAGAGAAAAATATTTGCAAACTCAGAAAACTTAATGCGCTCAACATACCCCACTGATCAACCTGTTCCCCAATGTCCAGCAGTACTTTTCTACTAATTCACCCCAGTGCTCAAAAATCCTCCCACCTTTTGTTTCAGTGTAGTTGAGTTCAGTCTCTCTCTCCTACTTCAAGTCTTGAATAAAGTCTTCCTGGCCTGTTAAATTTATCAGTGCAATTTTTCCTTTGATACTAGTGTGGAGACTGGGAGACAGTCTCAGTGACACAGCAGGATGTATCACATTTGGTTCCTCCATCTGCCATCATGCACCTCAACCCTCTCTACTCAGAGTAAGTCCCTTCCCCTCTGAGGGCACTGCAATGAAGGGGAGACCCTCCTTTCACTGTAGGTTTGATGTCTTAGTCCTGGAGGTCCACGTGCACTTCAGACTCCAGTCAGGTGTCTTTCCTGTAAAACTACATAATTCAACGTGTAAAATAGTCCTCAGTTGGCTGATGCAGTGAGAACAAATTTATCATATGCATGCAGCCTGGGCTCTCATTCTGGGAACACTGCTACAGAAGCAGAGAGAAACTCTCCATTAGCAGGAGATTCAACAAGCCTTAAAGCAGGAAGCCTTGCATATAATGTTTAACTTTGTATAGTAATATCTTCAAAATACATTTTTTTCTAAATGACCGAATCCGTTATAGTACAAAGAACAGGCAAAAATCTACTGGCATGAAAAACCACAATTACGTTGTTGGCTGAACACATGTGAGATAAATAAACTTGCTTTTCTTCCAAACCTGTAATGTGATGTTATGCTCGTTCAGAATTGTCTGTCATAAAATACTGTATTGTCACTGTACAGTATCCACCAGGTACTTGTGGAACACAAAGCTCTGCAAATAAAACAGCATTCAGAGATGCCACAACACGAGTCACTTAATTTTTGTAACATCTCATGGTGCTTTTAACATTATTCATGTCCAAACATTGTACATAATAGTAATCTGTTAAGAAGTCAGTTCTAAGTAGTTTAAATCTGGCTGGCTTCAAAGGAGAAAGAGATAAATGTAAATGACTTGCATTGCACTTTCAACTTGAAATAGCAAAGCTGCCAGAGGTCTATGGTAATCATAACTCAGCATCTCTTTGTTAAAAACATTATCATTGATAAATACAGAACACCTGAGTAACCTAAAACCACTTGGTGCCTGTGAAGAACCTTCCATTGTTGTCTTTTTTGAATATATTTGTACCTTTATTTATCTGTTGATTCAGAGAAACAGGTAAAGTAGGTGCTGTCAGGAGCAAGCCAGTTTGTTTTTTTCCAGGAAATATAGCCTGGCAGCTCCAATAAAAACAGAGGCTTCCAATTAACTCCCTCTATTACATGGAAAAGGTACTCAGCCAAGACCAGAGTAGAAGGAAAGAAAAGCAGACAAGAGGAGAATAAAAAATAGGAAGGGAAAACTGGAGAGTACAGTTCTTAACTATGCCTGAACATTCAGAACACCTGGGGAGCTTTCAAATACTACTAATAATTAGGCCCCATCTCCAGGGATCTTAAATTAATTGGGTTGTGGTGGACTCCATGTACAGTATTTCTTAAAACTCCCCAGATAATTCTAATGTAGAGGCAGCTTTGAAAACCATTTGAAAACCATGAGCCCTGAGATGATTCCTGATTAACTATTAATTTACAGAAGTATTACTTGGCAAGACTTCTCAGCTATTAGAACTTTATGAATGCCACAGTAGTTTGAGTGAAGATGTTAGCAAAATCAGGGTTGAGGCTCTAAATGTCAACACCGTGACTGGCACAAAAAAGCCTCTCACTTAATTTGAATATTAAATAAATTATGAGCAAAGCAGTGACTCTTACTCTCTTTGGCTTCAAAGGAAACAGATAAGGCCAGTACACCAAAATATTATAAAAACTATTGAAAACATGCTTTGTGTTCAAAAGAATCACACAACCTTTGTGCCTGCCATTTAAACAACTCAGAAGGTGATCCCAACCCAGTCCTTCCCACACCTCCAATTGTTACCACCGTGCACAGAATCAGCTTGTGGGTTACATAAGCCAGAGGTAATCACAGAATGTGTATTTATTTGGTACAGACTGGTTTACTTTTATTATCTGACTAAGTCATTTTGGCTGCTGCAGCGAAGGACCAAAGACTAAAGACAGAATAACTGATAAGCAACAGATATCTATTTCTCACAGTTTGGGAGGCTGGAAGTCCAAGGTCCGGTACCAGCATGGCTGGGCTCTGGCAAGGGTCCTCTTCCAGGTTTCAGCCTGCTCTCCTCTAGTTTTGTCCTCACAATGCAGGGAAAGAGCTAGAGAGCTCTCTAGAGTGGCGTCTCTTCTAGGAGAGAACTAACCTGATTCACGAGGGCTCCACCCTCCTGTCTTAAGTACCTTCCAAAGGCCCCGCCTCCTAATTCCGTCACAATGGTGGAGGTAGGATTTCAACACGTGGCCTTTGCAGGGATACATATATTTAGTCCATATTTTAACATCATCTACCCTAGCCAACCATGTGAGAAACATGCTCGGTGTCTATGTGGGCAAAATAATAGCCCCAAAGATGTCCATACCTTTATCCCCAGAACCTGGAAATATGTTTTGTTAAATACAAAGGGTAATTAAGGTTTCAGGTGGAATTAAAGTAATTAAGGCTGCAAACAGCTGACATGCTGGGAGAGCATCCTGTATTATCCAGGTGAGTATAATGTTATCACAGGGGTCCTTGTAAATGAAAGGGGAAGGCAGGAGGTCAGAGTCACAGTGCTTTACTTTGAGAAAGACAACAGATCACTGCTGGCTTTGAAGACTGGAGGGGCCATGATCTGAGGACTTTGAGAAGGCTCTAGAAACTGGGGGGGGGGGGGGGGGGAGACACACGGACTCACTTGTAGAGCCTCCAGAAAGGATCACAGCCTTGCCAACACAATGATTTTAGCCCAGTGAGACCCATTTTGAACTTCTGACCTCCAGAACTTAAGATAATAAATTTGTGCTGTTTTAAGCAACTCCATGTGTGTTAATCTGGTATAGTAGCAGTAGGAAATTCACGCAGTGTATATGGAAGTGTATATGGACTTAGAGCCTAAACTTTCTTTGGCCTCATTTAGGCTCCTGTCTGTAATGTTCCTGACTTCTAATATCTGCTTAGCTTGGACACCTAGCTTCCATTTCTACACTTGGTCTAATTTTTCTCAGCCTATGACTTTAACTGTTCTATTGATTTCAATTTCATTTTTTTCCTTGCCTGAAACTTACATAAATTACTATTTGGTTACAAAAATCCCTTCCAGCTGAAGCTTGCCCCCAAGAACACCCTTGCAGGAATGTCTTATAGGCACAAACCTGATCTATTTCAATTTCCCAAGCAGAAGCTAATCATCATATTCCAACTATCTGTTTGTGAAAACTGTTGTGAGTGAACTTTATAAACTGAATAAAGCTATAGTTTGTCAACAAAGCATTCCATAGCTGATAAACCAAGATTTTTAAATTCCTTGTTCACTAGAAAAGAAACAGGATACAGCTGGCCTAACGACAAGGTAAATAAACCTGCCATCTACTGGCGGCCAATGAAAACTACAGGCTTGAAGCCTTGAATTGATAGTTGAAGTGACATAGCCATAGCTGACAGTTTAACTATAAAAGCGAATTTTCTTCCTCTTTTACCATTTCGTGAAAATGAGTAATAACCAATATATTTTTTGTGTCATTTATTGAAACTGAAAATTCATTTCCCTTGTCTCAGTTGCTGAACCCTAATTACGACAGAAGAAACTTAAGTTCTGAGATATGTAGTTAAATTATGCTCATAGTTCCATTGTAAGAGAGGCTGTTTTCAAGATTATTTCTGTTCTTATTGCCTGAATCAACATCTAAAAGAACCTTTGAAATGAAATCTCACTGTGTACCATTCATATACATGCTGTGCCTAAGCACTCGCGTGCGCACGCACACACACACACACACACACACACAGAGGCATTTTGCTTCCATGTATTCTGTGTCCTAAATCAAAACTACAAATCTGCTGATGTCCTGCTGAGTAAAGGACATCTGGAATATTATTGGATAATAAAGATCAGCCACTGATAAATAAATGATATTATAATGGTAAAATCAATCCTGTTTTTGACATTTATGTGTATTTAGTTTTCACTGTCACTTTAGGAATATGATGACACTATGGTTATAGTTATAATAATTTAATGCTTCAGTTTTCTTTGATTATCCTTTTATTGCCTGAATTTCTTTATAATTTTCTTTCTGTGAAAACAAACACACAAAACCATTCTGTTGCTTTAGTTTGAGGTGGGAGCTTTGAGACACCACACGATGTTGATTCTACTCATTATAATTTACCTACCATATACCAGGTGACTAGAACTTGATACACAGGTGAAGGAGCTACACGTTGTATTTTGACCAGTGCAGGAGTGAGTTGTTTGGTATACAGAGGGCACATTACAATGAATTGAATAAACAGCTTCTGCAGACTAGAAGCTTAGACCTCAATTTAGAATTTTCTAGATTTTCTAAAAGTAGGTCTAAATTCAAGAGAGTCCTCAAACTACTGGATAAAATTATGAGAAATTAAAATTGGGGACCATTCTCAAGTAGGGTAAATACCTAATGACATGGATGTCACTCAATCACAGGTTCTCAGAAATGCAAGCCACCAAATTGAATAGACAAATAAAATGTGAAGGTGGGTTTGTTACAGCAGTGGCTTTACTCTTAGGAATAGACGAGGAGATTAAAAGTCAAATGGGGCTCCAACTTTCTACAGTGGAAAAAGTAAGACACCATAGTCCTGGCAGGATAACTGTCAAAACTTTGAAAACTTTGCTCATGCTTATATCTTATTACCTAGTTGTGATTAGCAGGAAAGCCTTTGAAACCCAAAAGAATCCTGTCCCCATGTCTCTTCTTTACCCCATTTCTCCCTCTTTAACGTCCTCTCTTCATATTTTATTCAAAGAACTGAGGTAATTGAACAAGCAGTACAGCTGGGAAGCAAGGCATTGAGCACATCTTTTCCTTTGTCACAGTCACTCTAGGAAAGGGAAGAGCTTCTAGAAATATACAAGGTACTGATATGATATATTCAAAGACTGGACAAAAGCAGATTGTGTCTCTGGGTCACATTTTTAAAAAAGAAAAGAAGTGATCTGAAGAGTAAGCATTCACATAAACCATAAAAATTCTCATTTGGTTCCCTAACTGGCTTGTTTTGGTAGGTTTCAATTCTGTTCCTGCAATTTTTTTCCCCATAAAAACATCATAAACCACTAATGTGATTATAATGCTATAACTACTTCAAAAAAGCATTTTCCATTATCCTCTAAAGATATGATCATATGATCCAACAGTTCCACTTCTAAGTATACCCAGTGGGAATGCATGCACATGTGTGTTCAACACTAGAATGCTCAGAGCATCATGGTTTATAGTAACCAAAACTGAGAAACATTATAAATGTCCCCATCAACTAGAGTAACTAGAGCAAGAACTTACAATATGGATGACTCTTACAAACATCATGTTTAGAGGGAAAAAAAAGATTACACATGCACATATATAAAGCAAGACAAAGAATACTTATGAGTTCACTAATTATTAAAATTCAAAAATACATGAAGCTAAACTGTACTACTTAGGGAGACATATGTAAGTGATAATGCAAACAAACAAAAAAGCAAATACATTTTTATAATAAAATTCAGAATAGTGGCTGCATCCAAACAAGAGGTAGATGATGAATGTACATACAGAGTTTCTGTGTTCTAGCAGTTTGCTGTATCTTAGCTTGGAAGGCATTTACATGGGAATTGTAACAATAATTATTGTACGCTCATGCTTCATATGATTTTGTAAATGTTTTAATTTCAAAAAGTTGTTAAAACTCAGCAAAAGAAGAATTCAAATGACTGCCTTTCCTCAGCGCTGCCCTGTGAATTCTTCTGTTTTGCTCCCTGATGTTATACCCAGTACTGAGCACATAGCCTGGAACAAAGAACGAGCTCAAAACACATTTGATTATTAAATGAAGGAATGAAAGAAAAATTAAGCAAACAAATCTACTTTATCTAAATTTTCAAATTTAGTATTAATAATAAGATAAAACAGTAATCAACAATAAAACTGATTATAAGAGTGAATTTTTTTGAATACCATGTATTACACATTGTTTTAGTCATTTTATACACGGTACTTTATTTAATCTTCCCAATAAACCTACAAGGTCAGTACTATTGTACTAATTTTTACAAATGAAGCAGCTGAGGCTTGGCAGTTGTAAATAAAATGTCAAAGATTATCAACTAATAAGTGGCAGAGGTGGGAGTCAAATCAAAATCCATTTTATTTTAACATCTGTATTCTTTTTCTACTTTACCTATGGTCTATCTGAATAAATTGTATTGACCAAATTACTGACCGAATCAACTACTATGACTGGTTATCTTGATTTTAATTAGACAATTTTTCAGGTTTATGGTGTCCTAAGTTTTAGTTTTAAAACATAAGAAAATTTTCTCCACTGAATTATCTTCTATACTCACTAGGACCAGTTTCCATAGTGTCACAAGGCATTAACATTTCCTAAGATTCTGCTACCCTAACTAGTGTTTGCCTTATTAATATTACTCTAGAAACCAAAAAAGCCACAGCTTCAAGGAGGAGAATATTATTACTGGCAATTATAAAAATAACTCCATTTTCATAAGACTGATGGGTACATATCAGAAAGATACAAGATGCACCTTAAAGGAGCTCCCACTATCCAGATATTTTGAGCATCAAAACAAATAATGATAGCAGAATATTGAATAAAATAATAACCCATCAGTCCACAATAACGTTAATTAATAGGGGAAGATAAAGTTTTTCCTTACAGTAGAATGCCTGGTAATAAGTATAGAAGAAATACGATTTTCACAGGGAAGGAAACCATAACAAAATGAAAAGACAACCTAGAGAATGGGAGAAAATATTTGCAAATGATGTGACCAACAAGGGACTAATTTCCAAAATACACAAACAGCTCATACAGCTTAATATCAAAAAACAAGCAACCCAATTAAAAAATGGGCAAGAGACCTAAATATACATTTCTCCAAAGAAGACATGCAGATGGCCAACAGGTACATGAAAAGATGTTCAACATCGCTAATTATTAGAGAAATGTACATCAAAACTACAAAGAGGTATCACCTCACACTGGTCAGAATGGCCATCATCAAAACATCTATGAATAATAAATGCTGAAGAGATGTGGAAAAAGGGGACCCTCCTACACTGTCGGTGGGAATGTAAACTGGTGCAGCCACTATGGAGAACAGTAAGGAGGTTCCTTAAAAACTAAAAATTAGAGTTACCATATGATCCAGCAATCCCACTCCTGGGCATATATCCAGAAAAGATGAAAACTCTAATTTGAAAAGATCCATGCACCCCAATGTTCATAGCAGCACTATTTATAATAGCCAAGACATGGAAGCAACCTAAATGACCACTGACAGACTGAATGGACAAAGAAGATGTGGAGGGTGTGTGTGTGTGTGTGTGTGTGTGTGTAATATTACTTAGCTATAAAAAAGAATAAAATAATGCCATTTGCAGCAACATAGGTGGACCCAGAAATAATTATACTAAGTGAAGTAAGTCAGAGAAAGACAAATATCATGTATCATTTATATGGGGAATCTAAAAAAATGAGACAAATGAGCTTACTTACAAACTAGAAATAGACTCACAGACATAGAAAACAAACTTACAGTTCCCAAAGGGGAAAGGGGAGGGAGAGAGGGATAAATTAGGAATTTAGGATTAGCAGAAGCAAGCTACTATATAAAAAACAGATAAGCAACAATGGTCTACTGAATAGCTCAGGGAACTATACTCAATATCTTGTAATAAACCATAATGGAAAAGAAAAAAGAGGGGAAGATAAAACTGTTCCTTACAGTAGAATGCCAGGTAATAAGTATAGAAGAAATAATTGAGGGGGAAAATTATCAATGTCTAGAAAAACCAACAGGAAAAAGTTTGGTGACAAACAGGATATTTACATAGTCTCAAAGAATCTCTCCACAAGTTATTCATTAACTACAAAGAGAAATACAGTAAAGTTACAGTGGAGAAATCTGGCAAGTTACCATCTTAACCAAGTGAAGAAAGCTGACCGACAATTCAGTATGGTGTGGCTCCTGAATACGATGAACTGAATATGAATACGAAGGATACAACATTGTTTCTGATACCCCTGCCAAAAATGCAGAACCTGAATCTAATCTTGAGAAAACATAAAGACACACACACAGTGCCTTGTATACTTCAAGAATGTTAAGATGGAGAAAGACACAGAAAGGCCAAGGAACTGTTTCAGAGTAAAGGGGGCTAAAGTGACACAACAAATAAATGCAAGATGTGACTCTGAACTACACGTTGAACCAGGAAGAAGATGGTTGTAAAGGACACTATGAGGGCAATCGACAAAATGTGAGCAAGAACTTCAGCGTAGATAACAGTGTTGTGTCACCCGTTACAATTCTTGATTTTGATAACTGTACTGCGATTATGTAAGAAAATTTCTTGTTCTTAGAAAATACTCGCTGCAGTATATAGAAAAAAAGAACAGTTTTGAAAGTCATAAAGCAAAACGTATTACTGAAGGAAATTAAGAAGGAAAAGAGGCATAAATATAGTGGAATTTTTAATAGATTAAATAGAAATGTAATTAATAAGGTTTATATAAGTAATAAAAATATCTATATTTCAAACTACAGGAATTTTTTTCAATTGCACTTGGGATATTTATAAAAATTATGTTAATCCGCGAGGATCTGAGCAAATCCCAAGTGAACAAAAACAGGGCATATATCTTCTGATAACAATGGGAAAGTGCTAGAACTAAAAGCTCTTTAATATGTATGTGCTCAGAGAAGTAATGTACCTTAAATACATTACTTACTAGACAGGAAAGAATGTATCAGTTAACTACTAATTTAAAAGTTAGACTCAGGACAAAACAAACCTTTGGAGATAGAAGTAAGAAAAAATAAAAGAATGACAAAATTAAAACAGAAAACAATTTAGAATCATGAAAGAATATTTATATATTTCACTACAAATCTGTCTGAAATTTTCAACATTAGAACATTAAGCCAGCCCCCTTGGAAACTGGGAAAACAAAAAGAAAAAAAATTGTAGTGTGATCTCTACACAATGAAAAAATTAGTAAGGATATATCACATTGATGCAGCATGGGGACAAAATAAGGGCAGCAACTGTGCATAAATGCTAAGGAAATGCAAAACGAGACAGACCAGTCCCAAGCCTCGTTCCTCCCTGAACATGTGAGACTCGTCAGCTCATTCAACCCAGGAATCTGCCTCCTGTAATGACAGATAGTGAAGCAAGCCATAATCACCAGTCCTCTCCCCGACCCCTTGTGTGAAATGGGACGTTTGTATGCAACAACTGATCATGTCAATGGCACAAACTGTGTAGGAGAGATAATGTGATCAATCCCAGTATCTCTAATTAGTGTTCATATGTGCTTAACTATGTCAAGAAAGCCCAGGAGAGGGCACAGCTGGTAGTACTAATTACAGTTAAGGATCGTGCAATTAAAATAAAATGATCAGACTTGTAGAGGCCAGAGTGTAAGGAGAATAGGAAACTAGCAAAGTATCTTTGCTGTAGCATTCAGGAGTACTTCTTAGGCAGAGTGGGGATAGGCTCTAGGCATGCTTCTGCTGAGGGCACAGAGGAGTGATGGAGACATTGTTTATTTGATTTTTGAACTTTTGGGGGATGCAACATTTGGGAACTGATCTTGGACAAAGGGACATGAGCATCTGACAAGGAAATAAACCATATATGTTTTAATAAATCATGTTTGGGTCAGTTATTTTCTCTATTAACATTCAGTCTAATATCAATTTGGGTAAAGGATTCTGTATTAAAATTTGACTAAGAATTTCAGGCCTGAGAGCTGAGGGCCTAGACTTAAAAATTGAAGTTTGATTATTTCTGCCCCTCTTAAAAATCTCACCCATAAATACAAGATTAAAGTCACAAGAAAGTCTATAAAAATCTTGGGATACTCATTTTTATTATTTATAGATTCGGGCAAATGTACAAGTTCTATGGGGGAAAAATTAACATTTATCTTCATTAATATAAAGCATATCTATCTTTAGTGATGCAGACCATTGAGAAGAATATGAGATGCAAAATGTAGAAGTCAATGTAGCCCTGGAACACTGTTTGAACCTTTTTCTGCATGTTTCCTCTCTGGGAGTCCTGAGATGGTGTCAGTATACCCTGGAGGTCTTTATTCACTGGGAAGAGCCTTTGAGAAAATCTACTTAAAAATATAACCAGGTCCCTATCCATAGATTAACATACTCTAAAGAAATATCATTAAATTTACCATTTTACAGAGCAATTGAGAGTAAGTCAAGTACTGTTCTGGATGATTTTCATACATTATCAGTCATTCTAATGACAATTCTGAAACATAAGATCCATGCTAATACTTCACAGAATCAAAATAGGTTAAATGGCCTGACTTCAATAAGCTGCAGAGCTGAGACTGAGTTCCAGGTTGGTTTGACTCCAGCCGTCATACAAAGAGGGCTCTTTGTTGTTGGCCTCCTTGGGACTACTTGGAAGAGAAAAAAAGTAATCTTGCATCCAAAACAAGAGAGAGGGACTGCAGGAAGGGGATGGTCAGTGAACATGAGTCATGACCAGGAAGACAGTTTTGGAAAAATATCACTCCGCATTTAATTAGTCTTCACTTCAGACTTCTGAGAATTAGCCTAGTGTCTTAACAGAAAGAGGTAACTATGTGTAATTGCATAACCTTAAGCTGGCCTCTTAGTCACTTTTTGTGCCTCCTGAAGATAAAGGGCTCTCAATCAGAGTGAACTTAAAGGAAGCCAAATCCTTGAGCTGCCAGCAATGACCAGCACCTGCGGGAGCTGCAGCCTAGAGGCAGAAAGACTGACTCCAGTCCAAGGTGCAAAGTCAGCAGTGGCACAAACAGAAGGCTACAGCTGCTGACCTGAAGCAGAGGCAGGCTGCGAGTGAACAAAAACACAGATTACTTCTCGCCAAGCAGCCTGTTTATGTAATAGTTTCTCACTCCAGGAGGCTGGTAATAAGTAATAAAGTAATAAAACTTTCTGGTAACAAAGGAAATAAAAGTGGTAAGTGTCACAACTTTAAAAAAAGGGGGTTAGACTTTAGTAGAGGTGAAATCAAGAATATCCAAAGCTGAGGGCTGGACAGAGCTCAGTGGGAGAGTGAGTGCTTAGCGGGTACTAGGTCCTGGGTTCAATCTGCAGTACCTCTGTTAAAAAAAAAAAAAAAAAAATATATATATATATATATATATAATATATATATATATTATATATATATAATATATATATATATATATATATATATATTATATATATATATAATCTCCAAGGCTACTATGTAATTAGGGCAGAGGAGAGGAGGAGGGGAACACAGACCTTTGGATCTCTCCGCAAAGACACTGTAGCTCTCAGAGCACTGGAGACAAGGATCTGCCTGCATTAAGTGTTTCTGAGACAGAAGGAAAGAGGCTTTTCCTCCTGGCTACACATCACCTAAGCACAGGGAGAAAGACACATGGCTGCTGGGAGTAAGTCTGGTTTAAATAAAAGTTCCAGGGGATAACGACGTCTCTTTCAAAGCTCAGTTCATGTAAAGGCTTTTGCTTCTTGTTGTGCTAATCAATCTGTCAAGTTAGTGTCCATATATCATTATAATAGAGCTATTCTAAACTGAATTCAATATGGTGACATGTTTATGATAATTTTATTTACTTTAAAGAACATTACGGAAGGTGTATTTATTTTATACTGCTATTAGCAAACCATATTGCCACAAATCTTTAAGTAATACTTTCTAAGCAAGACAGAGAACTCAAAGGCAATAAAGAGGGGAAATGAACAAATCTGACTATACTAATAGCTTTGATATTTTGTATGTCAAAATATATAATAAGCCAAATGAAATAGGAAGAAAATATTTGTAAAACACATAATAAGCAAATAATTAATGTCCCTAATAGGCAAGGATATCTGATAAATTTTTAAAAACTCAGCAAAAAAAAGACAAAGTATTAAAACAGCCAAACCTCTGAAGAAAAGCAAATGGTAAATAGGCATATTAAAGGAAACTGACAATAACAATCAAGAATATACAAATTAAAACAACGAAAAAAAATGAGAAAACATGTTTTACCCATTAGGTAACTTTGACCATGAGAGTACAGCATAAGAAACACAAAGCCAATTCCTAGCCCATTCTTTAAGAGGATTGTCTATTAGGCAGAGTTATTCAGAGACAGAACCAATAAGGTATCCATAAGAGATTTATTACGAGGGATCAGTTCATGATTAAGAAGCAGAGAAGTCCCACAACGTGCCAAAGCCAGTGATACAGATCCAGCCCAAACCTGAAGGCCTTAGAACCAGAGGGGCCAATGAAGTCTGAGTCCGTAGGTTTGAGAACCAGGAGTGCCAGTACCTGAGGACATGAGAAGATGGAAATCCTAGCTCAACTCTTCATCTTTTTTGTTCTATTCAGGCCTTCTATGGATTGGATGATGCCCACCTGCATTGTGAGGGCAGGTCTACTTTACTCAGTCCACTGATTCAAAAGCTAATTTCTTCCAGAAACACTTTCATAGACATACCCAGAAATAATGTTTTACAAGTTACCTGGGCATCCCTTAGCCCAGTCAAGTTGACACATAAAATTAACCATCAATGATGGGCAGAGTATACCTCTGAACCCTGAGCTACCAAATAAGAAGTCCCTCTCTCTATTGGAGAGATTGCTCTGAAGGGAAAAGGCCTGGCTGAGTCAGCCTTCTGCCATTCCCACTAAGGTGTCAGGCATTTCGGTGAAAAATTCTTGAGTCCTTAAGACTCAATCAGTCACTATCAAGTGACTCCAGCCAATGTGCAGCAGAAAAATTGCTCAGTCAAGCACTGTCTAAAATTTTGATCCACAAAATATATATGTATACCAATGGAATATTACCCAGCCATAAAAAATGAAATCTTGCTATTTGCAACAATAGGGACGGATCTAGAGGATATTATGCTAAGTGAAATAAGTCAGATAAAGACAAATACCACATGATCTCACTTATGTGTGGAATCTAAAAAACAAAACAAGCAAACAAAACAGAATGAAAAACAGACCCATATATACAGGGAATAAACAGGTAGTTATCAGAAGGAAGGAGGGTAGGGTTGTTGGTAAATAGGTGAAGGGGATTAAGAGGTATAAGCCACCACTTATATATGCGATGCAACATACAGCATAAGGAATAATTTTGCAATAACCTTATATGAGGACAGATGGTTACTAGGCTTATCATGGTGATCATTTCATAATGTATGCAAATGTCAAATCATTACATGGTACATCTGAAACTAACATAATATTCTATGGCAACTATATTTCAATAAAATAGAAAAATATATAGCTTAATATAGATATAGATATATTCACACATATATATAAAATATATAAAATATACAACTGGGGATATAAAATGTATCTCCATGTAACTATAAATATGGAGATATATATAATCAGTTTTTGAAAAAGTTTGTTACTCAACAATAAATAACCAGAATTTATGCTAACTGCTAAATAGCAGGACAGGTCTCTCAATTAAGAAAGCTTTTTAAGATATCTGCGGTAAAACAGGCAAAAAAGGTCAGAGGAAAATCAAGAATAACTGATACCAAAGTCAAGAAAGAAGAGAGTATCAAGAAGGAGAGAGGGTCAATAATACCAGTGAAGCAAGATGCATATTGTAATTAGTAACTTATAAACAACTATAGTGAGAAGATGTGCTGGAGTAGTAGGCTGATGAGTGAATAAAAACCCAGCAATTCCATTCCTAGACATGTATCACAGACAGAATTTCTACACATAGAATGTACAGAGTAGTTGTGTTAACCACGAACAGAAACAAAAACAAAAACAAAAACCCAGCAACAACTCGCATGCCCACTGAGAGAAGGATATATAACTTATTCAGCAAAATGGAGTGACTAGTCACATGCCACACCGTGGGTGAATCAGTCCCAGGCACATAAGCAAGTCTCAGAAGACAGTACAATCTTTTTATAAACGTAAAAAATAAAACGAAACACTTCATCTGTGTGTACGTGTATATAATATATGTTTGAATGTATCTATGTATATAAGAAAAAAGGCAAAGAATGAAACTGAAGTTGCTAATTATGAATGTTTATTATTTGGCTACTATTTTTCACTATTTTCCTGTATCAATTTTTGGTTTAATAAATTTGATGATTCTTTAAAAAGAAAAGGCATTTTGCTATTCTGCTATACTTGACAGGAAAATGCTAAATATGCACTATTTACAAATCCATATTTAACTTCTGATGGACAGGTAGAAATTTTCTGAATATATGTCAAATAAAAGAGTATGTTGAAAAGAAAATGGGTTGTTTCCCATATAGAATTTCATTCAAATATTTACTAAGGAGACTCACGGTTGTCAATCTACATGAGTACCCTTCAGCTTTTAAGAGTGCTCCAAGTTCTCTTCCTTCAGGAGATGCAGGAAAGGCTCCTTAGTAGAAATCAAGACTTTCCCCCCAAATCTGATGTGAAGATGTATCTGATATCTACCTTGATCTTTATGGAAGTACATGTCCCAAAAATAATTTGCCTCACTCTTGGGGACTGAGCCATATTCCTCACCATGTAACTTTAGAAGCTATTAGGCAACTCTTGTTACTCTGGAATCGAAAACAAAACTTTGGAAGCAAATATATGTATTTTCGGTGTGTTTTAGAATCTGTTCCATGTCTGCCCTGTCCTTGGAACTCCGCTCGATGCATAGCAGGATACCCTTGGGTAGGGGATTCATATTCAAGGAGAGATGGCTCTAACAGTGTAACCAGCTACTGAAGCAACAGCTGAAGAGGTCAGCTCTCAGAAGCCTGAGGTTAGGAATTCTCTTTTATCTGCACTTTCTATTATCTACTTACTCCTTTTTTCTTTTGAAAAAGAAAGTTTTTTCCTCCTGAGGTTTGAAATAACAGGAAAGGGCAGCTTATGCCTTGATAGTGGACCACTGAGCAAAATTCCATTTATTCCTACTCATTCCCTTGAGTCTAAGACCAAAATAGAGCTGCCGCTGCTATCTGGGGGCATGCAGGACACTGGGCTATCTGCTGAGAGGCTTGGGCGTATGACTGGCCAGAAGAAATGCAGGTGAGTACAGTATGACCATCATAATAAAGTAAGCTGTGGGCAGAGTATCAGTAGGTCAAAAGGCACAAGATCAGGGCTAATAACATTCGAGCAGGAATCTAGGAAGAGAAGTTTTTCTCACAAAACCACCATTTAGCTTTACTTTAAAAAATGAAAAATTTACAAACGTGCACTCTAGAATAAAACTGCCAGGCTGCAAAATCGGAGTGAGGTGAGCTGGCTGTGCCAGTGCGCTGTTCCTGCACTCGTGGATTCCCACACTGTTGGCACTGAAACACAAATGAGTCATAAAAACCTCCATCCCGTGTATCAGGATTGTTCCCACATTACTTTGAACTGCATGTATGTAGATGAGAGTATCAAGACTTACTCCAGTCTGGAGTCTGAGGGGGCATAAACCTTCAGCTTTCTTGATCAGCCACAATATTTTTGTCAAGACAAAGATGCCTGCATCTCTGTTGGAGCAATATCCAGAGAACATGGAAACGTGAACCATAGCCCAAGAAGATGCTCCACTTACTAGCAACATTATGTCAGGCCTAACATTTGTAAATCATTAATAACATGTACCAGAAAAAAAGAACTCATTTTTCAAGATTTAAGATCTATACCTCAAATTGGGATAAACAGCTCTCTAGCATGCCTTCAAACATGTCCTTCCATTTATAACAAAAGTGTTCAAGTTGGTTCAGCCTTCTGTGAGCTCACCTCTGTGTGGAGCAGAGCCTGATCCTCCTGCAAGGCCTCCGTCAGCTTCCATTCCTGTCACTTTAGGGGAATGAAGGACCCTAAAAGCAGCAAGCCTCTGCTCAGACTTGAAGTCTGACTGTAATGCAGGTCTCTGTCTTCAGGTGTCTTGTTTAATAAGCCTGGAACTACCACCTTTCTCAGAAATGTCTTAAAGCCTAATTTTCATACCCTAAAAGATAACATCTAAACAAGCAAATATCTTATCAGTTTTAAAGTCTCATTTTTACTCTCACATCTTGATATAGAATATGACCTAAAGATTAAAAAGGAGTCCTAGATTTATGATGTGGGGGGTGGAGAGAAGTACAAGATTCATCCAGGGAGAAAACAGAAATAGGTCTATCCTGATTAAAATCTAATCAGGATCATGCCCTTTAAAAAAGACAGAAATTTGGTACAGGAAAAACTAATTTTTCCTTCCAGAGTAAGAAATGTTTTTTTTGTTTACCATGATTTAGAAAGTTATTTTAGAAAAGAGAAAAAATAAAAGATCTTTTACAAAATCTGAGCCTCAAGAATTATCCTGACCTTCTAGAATTTTTAAATGTTCTACTAAGAAATTTCTCTTTATTCTGGTATTAGTTTCATTTGCTTTGCCTTTTCCCCATAGAAGTAAAAAATGCAGCAACCCTTATGGATGACGAAAGCCTCTTCAGGCGTGTCTTCAATCACAACACCTCATCCAAAGTCCTGTCTTATTCAACACGGTATCACCACATGGCAGCAGTGTGTCAGGTGTCGATTTGTTGCCACTGTGCTCTGAGTGCCCTCTTTTTATATGCTCTGTGGTAAGCAATGGGATTCCTTTCAGTATTTCTCCCTTAAAGTGTGCATGTTAAGCTCACGTGGTGGGTGCTCGAGGAGCATTATGAGGAAGAGGCTCTCCTACATTTTCCAATGTGGGCTGGGGTTCCATTTTGTGGATGTGAGAACATCCCATGGAAAATTCTCCCAACCATAGACTCAAAACATAGTCCCTCTGTAGCCTTGCAGCCGCAGCCTTGAGAAAACACAGAAAGCAGGACTCTCAATCAGTGGGCACAGTCGCAGGGCCTCCTGGCTTGTCTCGCACCAGACACCCCAACATGGTCCACATGCTGTGAAGACTTCTTTTCCCTCTTAGCACCCAGATTTCCACTGCATACTCATAACACCAACTGCTGATCACCGGCTCCCCGACCTGCATTCAGGAGTCCTGCCTGCTCAGTAATTCCAGACCAGTGTCAGCCTGGCCCAACCAGCCAAATTCTCTGTTAACTGGCGGACCTAACCAGCACCTTCTCCAGCAAGTTCTGAACCCCTTCCAAGTTTGTACTTCCTTGGGTGTTCTCTCCCTTAGCCCTAGTGCACTTTTATAGCATTTTCTTATACATAACTTCTGTTCTTATTGTATGTCAATTATACCTCAATAAAGCTGTTTAAAATAACTTAGAAAAATAGCATGAGATTACCAACTTTTATTGTATCAAATAAAGGCATGAAAAGAAAATAACTATTATGCTACTACTATTATTTCATAATAAAGGATATGTCCAACAGAAAAGTAAGAATAATCTCACAGGAATAAATGCAATTCCTTCAAATTGATTTCAAATATATAGTTGAAGCTTACTACATTCTATTTAGTTTTCTTGTTTTCATGGACTAATGGAAAGCATTTCACTGAATAGTAAATTTCTCTGGCATTGGCAAACTACTGACCTTCAAAATAAGTTAGATAGCATAACCCTCAGCCTGCCTTTATTAAACATCATTTATTATAACTGGAGATTTTTACATTGGCTAGAAAATAAACATTTCAAGGTTATTATTTTCTTTGAGAACCTTAATGCTGGCATTAGTATTGTTCCTTGCTATAATAGACGCTTAACATTTGCAAATCATTGAATCAAATTGCTATTAAAAAGCAAACTGTTCCACAAAAGAGGCCAATATAAATTGCTCTAAAGAAAAAAATACCTTTTCATAATGCTATACCCTTGATAATGCGTTCTGGATTTGTACAACATACTTTTTGTAGCATTGCTTAGTGTGCATCAATTAAAAAGATAAAAAATGACCTTCTACTGACTGAAACTTAAGTATAATCCTATGGAGAAGAGACATGCTAAGAACAATTTGTCATTACAAATCCCAGAATAAATCTGTTGGTTTGCCATTTAGGAAAACTTATGAACAAGCCTGTCAAGATTCCAAGTCTGCACACTGTTATCTTGTGATTTTCCTATTAAAATTCAAAAGCTTAAAAAAATAGAGCCTTTGGCTGATTTCTTTTTGGTGAAACTATAGTAACTGGATATTTAATGCAGCAGTTTAAACCATAACAATGATAAAATTTGAATATTTTCTTTATCTGTTCTCTAGACACCGATTTTTTTTTTAATTGCCCCAGGAGTGTTTCCAGTTAAGTCTTTGAGATCTTACTTTAAGAAAGTACTTTTAAAGTGGTCTCTGGGATACATATATCAGAACCAAGGCAGAACTCTATAGGGCTATCTCATCTCATAGTTACATGGTCAAGGCTGCTTCACAAACTTAAAGAAGTAAAGGCAGCTTTTGAGCAATGGAGCAGAGTCCTGAGTCAACTTGCAATTTTAAAACAGACCAATAGAGTGAAGAGAAAGCTAATAAAGAAAACTCTAAGTCCAGCAAAGCTCCTGATTTACTCCCAATGTGATGCATATGGGATGTGAGAATAAGGCTGAACAGTAATCTATTAATAGTCTGTAGCTTACAAGTTTATATGCTGCATTCCCTAAGAAAAATAAAGGGGAAAAAATTTCTTTGAAGGATGAGGACATTCTAATTAGAGCTGGAGAACTAGAAGAACAAAACATTATTCTAGATTTTGTTAATTCCCTAGGGACATAAATACATGTCATGGATTGAAGCACAGCTAATTAAAAGGTAAGTAAGCTTCATCATAAAAAATAAGCCCAATTCAACACTCTTACACAGAACCAAGATTTAAGTTTCTGAAGACAAATTCTGAGATTGTGAATGTGTAATTGAATACTCTGCTCATTAAAATGACTACACTTCTCACAAAATCACATGACTATCTGCACCTAAGGAGCAGATACGCAACACACAAGGAGGCGTATGTGTAACATACCATACACTCCTCGAGGAGCACAGCTCCTGACGGGCTCTTTCACGACTCTTTCATCGGTGCCCTTTTCTCTGTTACCAACTACCAGCAAAAACGCTACTTGTTTCAGTAATTTAGCCAAGTCTAAAATTCTTGATTGGCCAGCATGAAACACTAAGGCAGTAGAGACTACACAACACTGTGTGTAAATTTGAACTTTAAAATATTTCAACATACAATATAAATGTTTGACATATTCATATACCAAAACAGCAATTCCATGATTTAAAGGGAAAAAAAGACATAATCTTAATTTGTTTTACATTGTGCTGCTCTTATGTGTATGTTCAAAGCAATAGTTTCAGAATTTTCATTATAAAAACATATTTACTAATGGCTTTATTTGGGGTTTTATCCTTGTCTTATTCATTGTAAGGGACATAATCTATATAGTTCATGTATTTGCATGAAAACCCATATTCTTACTTTTTTGGGGGGGTGAACAAGAGAAAAAAGGACCTAGATAATAAATGACAGAGGATAGAGTACTCAAGGTGTAGAAAAATAATAACTATTTTTTTTCATTCAGAATACATTTCCAAAAATTATGGCATAAAAGATTACAGATATAGAAGTCAAAATATGGTGATTCAACTTAGAAATGTATTCCTAAAAAGATGTCAGATAAATATATTAGACTCAAAGATACGATAGCTATTCCACAGACCATGAAAAGAAATACATTCTATGTAGGGCAAATATTAGGAATTTATCAACTAATCAACATTATTGTAATACAGACATTTACTTGGAGCTTTAATAGAAGTGTCAAAACTTCCAACAGCAATTTTGTATTTGTCTACTTATAGTATTCTTATATGGGTTTTGCTTTATGGATTTGATGTTATAATAATTGCATAAATAGTCTAACAATAATGTAATATGTCTTTATCTTTTATCACATAAAATTAACTTCATTTTGCTGACTTCATGTAATCAAGACTTCACTTTTCATACATGTTTCATTGCATCCAAATTGAAAAATAAAACACTACATACCATGGAGAATATCATTTGAATATAAGATCATTTTCTACCTTTAATTTCTTTTTAAATTTAATTGCCATGAATAGATGCATATATGTGAAACATAAAAATAATAAAATACAGTATAAAATTACAAGAGTATTAAAACAGAAAAAATTCCTAAGAATTTGATGATAGCTACAGTGGTTAGAAAATGTAATGTAAGAAAGGCAAGACTCAAGTGTGGATTTGAAATACAAACAAGAGGAGAAGCATTCCAACAGAGAATCACAATAATAACAAAAGCCTGGATATGGAAAAAAATGTCATCATCAAACATCTACTGAGAACCTCTTACAGGACAGGCACTGTACTTGACATGGTGGAAAAACAGGAATCATAAAGACAAAGTTCTTGCTTTATAGGAACCTATAATCTACTGGAAGTGAAAAATCTGTTATTTTCCCTTCCGCCTTTTCTGATTATAGAACCTCAGTTTTGGGGGATCCATTCTCTGCTGTTTTCAGATCATGTGATTCAAGCTGGCTTGAAATCTCTTCACCTTCAATTCCAGGGATTACCATGAGCAAGTCATTCCATAATAGAGGAATCATGGGATTGTTGCTAAAACCGTTGAAAAGAAAGACCTCTCTTTCTGGAGAGGAATTGCTTAAGCTGGGAGGATACAAATGCCTGACAGCCAATTTTTGCTACGTGAAGAGGGAACTGGCTTATAAACAAAGCCTGCAAAGAAAAAAGTAGAGCCAAAACAGAGAACAGAAGATTTTTTATATCACTTGAAGACCTAGATCCATCTGCGCCTGAAAATCTACTCTTGATTTTTTTTCATTATATCATCTATTACATTTCTTCGTTTTCCCCTACATAAAATTTGAACTGGAATTCTAGTTTTTGCTACTGAAAGGTTCTGATCAACTTACTGTCATGTTAGTCTAAGGAACAGAAGGCAATGGATCTGGCTGGAACAGGTCTGTGTTAGAACAGAGGGAATTAATCTTGGAAAGGCAGGCAGCGAACAGAGGTGATAAGAAATGATCCCTAAAGAGTTTGGACCCACTGAATATTTAACAGAATTAAAAGATAATTTTAATTATCAGTGGTGTGTAAAAATGACTGAAGAGGAAGAAATCAAAACAGATGTGTAAGCTATATCCAGGAACGAAATTAATGGTTACTTGCAAGCTGATTGTAATTGAAGGTGGTGAAGAGGGAGGAGTCAAAGGTTATTCCAAAGTTTCATAACTGAGGAAATAGTACAGCGTTCACAGAAATAGGGAGTGTCAAAAAGGAGGATATATTAGGGGGAAAGGTACAGTGTGTGACAGGACAATAAAATACCTGACTGAAAACATCTACACAGATATAAGTATAGCACTGCAGCTTTGTTAAAATTCACTTATGAAGGATATATTTGAAATGATATTTGAAGTAAAGATTATGTTTATATTCCCAGCAGAAAATGTGGAGAGAGATGAGCAGTATAATAGGGTGATAGTATAATTTATTTTCAAACTGGGATACTTTTGAAGGTAAAGTGAGGCTCTCAAAAACTATGTCAGGAAAATAGAAATAAATTAGAGTGTCCCTGAAAAACTGGGACATACAGTAATTCTAACTTTAGTAGAATTAAAGTGGATGGATACTTCTGTTTCCAGTAAAGACAGAGTAGCCCCACTTCTTCTTGGTCTTTTCTCTTAAAAGCAAAAACCCATAGATACAACAGAACAAACAAATACAGGAAGACTCCAGAAGGCAGAAAGAAGAAACATGTCCTATGACCTCAGGATCTGAGGAAATGACACGGCAGTGAGCCCCTTGGTTTTTTTATTACTTCCCACATATTCCTGGCAGAGTATTCCAGAAGACTCCAACCAACAGGCACAAAACAAAACAAAAAAGTTTTCAAGAAAAGCCTGTTCCCTTAGCCAAAGGACCTGGGAAAGGATGACCTAACAACAGAAAACCTTGGAAATTCCTCCCCAAATCCAGCCAACACAATGGAAAAAAATCACGCTGTTCCAGTGGTGTGATCAGGGAGCTTATCTTCCACTCCATCCTCCTGCCCCTCAGAAGCAAGTAGCCTGCACTGATTCCCAAGCCCAGTGTCTGAGCAGAGAGCTAATCTTCCATCCCCTGCCTGGAAGAACCAGTCTGTCCTACCATTCTGTCTGGACAGTATCCACAACCTGAGTATAGAGCTTAGGATGGAGCTTACCTGTTCCCTGCTTGGTGAACGCAAGCAACTCTGATTCTTCTGCTAAAGAAGTATTGGTGGTCTGAGCAGGGTACTGACCTTCCACCCCACCATCCATCAAAACTAGGCAGTGATTAGACTTTCCTGCCAGGTTGGTGGCAGCAGGGTCCAGGATCATGATCATTGGAAAGTTCTACTAATGGAAGACAAGAAAGGGAACAGCAGAGTTGGAAAACCTGTTTTCTTCAAGATGAAGACATATGTAAGAATAAACACAAAAATGAGAAAGCTAGGCAAGATGAAAATAATGAAGGAGCGTAGATAAACATGATCACCAAACAGCCAAATAGCTGGGGAATGGAGAAATCCAAGGTGCCGGCCAGTGGGAGTTCCTCTGAGAAGAGAAAGGTGACCTTGTATCTCAATCTGTGAGAAGGTGAAAAGAATAAAAGACAAAGGGGTTGGGGGGAGGGCTATATTTGGATAGTTTCACTCTCATGGTTAAGTAAAATATCCTGACAATAGATGCCTCATTTTGTGAGGAGTACAGAATAAGAATTATTTTTCTCTGATTCAGTCTTAGTAACATTTCTCTGGGGACTATATGTTCTTAATGGTTTGCTGATGGCTGACTCTCTGATTGCTCTTTCTCCAGGGAGAAAAATTGAGTAAAATGAGGCTCTTGGGAAAACCCTAACAGTGGATTAGAACTGCACTTTAATGTTCCCATAATTAAGAGTAATTATTTCTGCATAGTTTTAGCCTGAGAACTCTGCCTTTCTGGCTGTCAGAAGCAGCAGCCTAAAAAATCCTAAGAAGTAGTGTAAGTTCCAAAAAAATAAATTCTAAGTGAAGAATACATGTTTTCCCTGCAGAAGGCAAAGTCACTCTGACGGAGGTATCATACAGGCTCTCCTCAGCAGAGAAGGCATTTAGGTGTCTGTCAGGATCACAGTTTTAGGCTACTGTTTTGATCCAGCTATTTGGGACAATGACAAAGTATTTGTATCCATTTCTTCCTTCTTCATAACTACATTTCGTTATGGTACAAAGGCTTTGAAGGCAGACTTACCCACTAGATCAAAACTGTCAAAGTGATTGGACTAAAATTTTATTTCCTATTGTTATTCAGTCAAAGGTTTTCAATCTCCACTATTTCATATCAAGCAATGTTATAGCCAGCAGTCTTTCCTTGCAAACTGGACTATCCAGCGATAATCTGGTTTCCCTTGTTTTCTTATAAAGCATTTCACCTTTCTTCTATGTGATATTAATAATTTTGTACTCAACTGATCTAGTGGTGCTGGAAATAAAAGAAGATCCAGGCCATATATAAACCCTTGGTTATCAAGAATATTTTTTTTTACTGACTCCTAAGTCACTAGTTAATGCCCTGTTTCCATTCCTTATCAATCTATTTGAAATTTTACATTGTGAATAGGGGATGAAATTGGAAGACTTTGCAACATTTTAAAGAGATGATTTTTTTTTTATTAACTGCATGATTTGGGGCCAAGATGTAGCTCTCTGAGTTGAGTTCAACTGAAGTATCTCATTGCAGTTTTTAATGGAGATCCCTAACCTCATGAGAACAATCATACTTCCCAAGCTACTACCATTCATATTAATTTTTTCTTCCTATTTCTGTATCAGTTGTGGACACATGTGCCAGAAGCCACAGTAATTTAAAGAAGGAAAGGTTAATATAAAGAGTTATTAACTTTTTACAAGGAATTGACTAAGAGGGAAGAAAAGAAAACTCCCCCAAATACTCTAGGGCTGGGAAACATACAGTGTCCAAGAAAGGAAGAAACTTGGAAGTGGAGGGACTGGGATTTCTCCCTAGGGTGGGGATTCAGACTTCATTAAAGAAGGTAAGGTTGCCTCCTACTGGATAACAGAGAATATTTCTGCATTGTCCTGGGTTAGAGCTTCTTCAAAGTCAGTAGGCCAACGGTAGAAACAGAACCATCTGCCAAGGTACCCACAGAGTTTTCCAGGAAGCTGCATTCTAAGGTTTCTATTGAACCCTATGGAGCATCAGCTGGCCTAACCAGAAAGCTAGTATGAAACTGCCCATGGGAGCTTACCAAAAGGCCTTCACTGGGAAGACTCCAGGAAGCCAGCTGGGATGGCCCTGGAACTCGCCCTGCAGAAGCTAGTTGTGGGACTGACAGAGTTCATGCAGGAGCTGAGGTGGCACTGACCTTGCTTCTAGGAAGCCAGCTATGGTGTCCATGAAGCTCACAAAGCCACCAGCTGAATTCATCAAGGAGGTCCAGTAAGCTCCATCAGATGTCCTACATGTCAGCCTAGCCCTTCACAAGCAGGAAGAAGCAAAGCACACCAGACCCAGGAGCAAAGCCCCTTCCTCCTCCAGTGTCCTTTACTAACAAAGATGAGCATTGTGCCAGCTGGTGAGGAAGAAATGTTCCAGTTCCACAAACAGGGCAATGAAGGGTAGATTTGCAGCTAAGAGGCAATAAATTTATAGCAGGCACAATCTAATAAACCGATACCCAAATGAACAAACTAATAATACATTTACCTTCACTTAAGTCATCAAGATTCCACTCTGTACTATCTGCAAGAATATGAGCCTCCTAGGGAACAGCAGTGTATAAATTTCACAGCATTAAAATGATGCTATTTTCCAGAAGAACTGTGGCATTTAGCTTATCTTTGATGTTAAAGTAAAAGACAAAAATGATGTCCCTTCCAAACCACAACTCTTAAAACAGTTGTTGTTTTATACAATTAGCATATTGGAAATCCTGAAGCATCAGTATATATAACAGCATTCCAGTTATCTAGCAAGAAATCCACATTTTACTGTGCTTTCCTGAAATGTCCATGCAGGCAAGTATGTCTTATTGCTTTTTGCAAGAGTTAAGTCTGGCAAGTATAGAATTGACCTGAATTGTTTTGCTTAAGTACTTGCAAGGCACAACCTCTGGCCAAAGCATGAAAGATACTGATCAATAGTGTTGCTTTTTGAGTCTGAGGAGTTTCAGGGTCATTCATACCACCTTGTCAGCTCTGTTTATTGGTGGTTTACAACTGGTCTTGGCTAGACCCCTGCAGCTGGGGAGTGGGTGTGGGGAGAGTGGTGCTTTGCTGTCAGGACTGGTTACATAATAAGAATATGCCTACCTGACCAACAGGGTATAAGAAGTCCCAACTAAAACTCATTTTGGGGCTCCCTGGTTCCAAGTCATTCTGGGCATATATAAGTGCTTCCTGATCCAAGACAGAAAGCGTTCCCCACATGGCCCCTACAAAGGGAAGGCAATTGGAAGTCACATCTGACCTCTATGGATTCCTTGCTGCCAGACAGCTTTAGCCGCCATGCATGGCCTTACTTTAATGATGTCGCTGTATTGTATCCTTACTTGAAACAATGATTTATAATCATTATCATTTGAGTCCTAATTCTTCTTCAGCAATCTTTCCCTGTCTAACTGCCATTGTTAGTGCAGCAAGGCTGATATGAGGTATAATAATTTCTGGGCCTTGCAAGGTAGTGCGAAAATATTCCAAGAGTAGAATAGGTTTTACCCCAGAGAGAACCACTGGGAAACAGTTTTGTAAAGACTTTATTTTTGAAGAGCCTCAGAAACTTTCCATTTGGCACTTTCCCTCTTCCCTTGCTTGAAATTTCTCTAGACTTGACAACTATTAACAGGATCCCACATCCCATCATGTTGCCTTTAATATTTCCAAGCCAGTAAGTTTTTGTCATTTTTATAATGAAACTCAAATGATGAAATGTGTTGGCTCTGGGCTGCATTTTTCCTTTTTCTGAAAAGCCAAATATTGAGAATAGTTTGCAACAAATGATACTTATATTTTTATCTCAATTTTTCATCTAGTATAGGATAGTACCATCACCTCATCTCTTTGTTGAATATCTGAGGAGTCCATCGGATTTGCCTGGTTTTAGTGAAGGATCATCCCCTCCCAATAAAAGCCATTAATTCCTCCTGCATAAAAATGTCTTTCATTTTGCAGAGGTTATTTCTTAAAGCTCTGCTTGTGAATATTTGATGTAAATTAGGATAAAGTACTGGACATTTTTCAACATATAATTATTTTAATAACATTCAAATAATGTTATTTATCTTTAAAAAATAGAAGTATAAAGTAAGATTTTTGTTCAGGGCTAAAATAGTAGTTATGTTAAGATTTTATGTGATTAATATATTGGATGTAATTTTTTACTTGTTATTATAATCTAGCCAAAGGCATGTTTTAATTTCTAAAATTGCCAAATATTAAATCTACAGGTGAGACAAAGTATCAAGCCACTCCACTCCACCCACCATTTCTGATACGATAGCCTTAGGGGAAAACGTGGTTAAGACCTAACCCTATTTTAAAGGGCATGATCTGTGGAGAGAAGAAGCACGATTAAAGAAATAACAAGTAGCCACAGTGCACAGCTTTCTCATCCAGATGATTTGAGACCCAACACATTGCCTCAATTTCCTCAATAAAATCAAACTGAGCAACCTAAGATGGGGGGCCCAAATCAGCATAGGTCCAAGAGAGACAGTAACATCACCTCCGTCTCCAGCCATGTCATTTACTTTTGAGACTTGAAGTGGGACATCAGGGCGAGGACAATTGGGGCTATCTACTTTTTCCCATTTTACCCAGTAAATAGTCCCTCTTTTCAATTTTTAGAGTGTACTTAATTTAGTAGAACCATGAGGGTGCAAGCTAGAGAAAATTGAAACAGGCTGTCTGTAAATTAAATGAGCCCAGAAGGCATACCCAGGACATTTCAAACTGTTCCTTTAAATGAAGTTGTTACTATAAAATATTTCTAATTTATTAAACTTTAAAGGACGGTGTTGAACTTGCAGAATGTAAACTTGTCCTAACAGAGAATTCAGAAACTCTGCAAACATACGGCAAAATCATTAAGGTTGTCCTAATTATAGGTTAAATATAAATATTTGTATAAAAATGCCTTTATATAGCTGTAAAAAGTCTTTTATCCATAACTCCATCTTTGTTAAACATCAATAGTAGCTCAGCAAATAGCTCTCTCTGACTTTCCTGCAGTGTAGCAGGAAGACAAAATTTAATTGATTGGCTTGGCAGTCATTTAACATAGATCTTCTCAGTGGAAGACATTTCTATAATTACCATATTTAGCTTGCTACCCTTGGTCACTGGACATAGATAGATGTAAAAGGGAAAGGGGGGGTGAATTGGCAAACTGAAAAATTAGCCTAGAGTTTAGATTGGACCAATCTGGTTTTAAATCCCAGCTACCAGCTGCACCACTGACTGGTGGTATGAAATGAGTAAGTTACTTGAGTTCTCTGAACTTGTTTTCTCACTTAAAAAATGAAAATAATACTGAGGATATTTTAAGAATTTAAATGATGCCTCACACAGAGCTCACAACATTAAACATTTTCAAGTCATTGTGGATACCGTTATTATATTTACATTATGGCTTATCTGAATTTCAGACATAGCTTTGCATTTTGGCCTCACTTGGCCACATTTTGCTTATCAATCAAATGTTGAGTTGATTTAGACTTATAATCATGGCCCTAAGCAAAAAGGGCATTACTTGAATCAGTGACATTTTTCTCGTTAAAATTTGGTAGGACAAAGATCATTGCCTTTTGCAAAACATTATGACTTGGGATTATCTCTGCTATTTGAAGGTAGCATTGGGATGTCACTTCCCTGAATTCACCAGCAAGCTCCCTTAATCCACCTCTTAGAATCTCTTTAATTGAGAAAGACTAAAATAGTCAGTGTGACTGCAAAAAACATGCACATTTGAGAATCAACAGGGAAGAGATAAATATGCTCAATTATACATCAAACATTAGTATTTATCATGGTTCCAAAAGAACATATGCACATTTTGCACATTTTTGTAAAAAGAAGTATGTTTAGAGCAAACAAATTATGCTGGAGTGTATTAGGTTGTAGACAAGAATTTAAAAGGCAAGCAGTGGACTTATCATAACTGGAATTTCAAAACTAGTAAAATTAATCAATGGTGTTGGAAATGAACAAATGTCTAAACATTCAGTGAACCTAAGAATTAAGTTATGGTATATGGTCCCTACCATATACCAAAATAAATAAATAAATAAATTCCAGAAAAACCAATGATTTCAATTTTAAAGAAAACAGTTAAAAAAACTAAATATAATAATAATAATAACAACATAGAAGTATATTTTTAGGTTTTACAGTGGGAAGGGCCTTCCTTAATATATTACCAAAGTCAGAAATAAAATAGAAAAAGACTAACAAATTTGACTCTCATCCCAAACAAATTTTCTCTATAACAGATGCTCTAAAGAAAGTTTTAAAAGACTTCTGAAAATACATTTCAACATATACCAAAGGGTCAGTATCATTTTGGTTGAGGTGTGAGCATTCTGAAGGCACTGCTGCCATGAATCCCAATCCAGTGCCAACCCAAGCCAGTCCTACCTCCATACAAGGTTCCCAAAAGAACCTTACATAAGAAATGCCTTACATAAGAAATCAAAACATCTTGAATCAAACTGCCATTTCCTAACAGCTAATAACTACACAAGCAACTAATATTCTGAGTGCATTAAAAGTTGATTCAGAATACAAGCCTTGGTCTCAGGGTTTCATCAGGGCCTCTTAATTTTCCAATTCCCAGCCCTCAATACTCACCATTCCTGTATAAATTATTAAGAGCATTCTCCAGAACGTCCACCAAGAGCAAGCAAGGTGACCAAGCCTTAACAGTGTCCTTAACTTGGGTTATCTGTTCTGCCTCAAGAAATACAAACAGGAATGGCAAGGAATTGGCTGCATTGGCCTTGATTCTTAAAACTGGAAGTCTAAAGAGAACAGGGAGCACGTATCTCTATGATTTTAAGATACAATAATCTTATCTATTATTAAGTAGTCCAATCAAGGACTCAAGCTCGGACTAGATACATTAACAAACTTGTCTCCCTTGGAGAGGACTGAGTAACCAAAAAAGACAACACCAGTGTGAGGAAGACATGTAAATTTTTTGTAACATTAGAATAACTAAATGGAAATCCAAGAACCCATTTTGAGAAACTTATAAACACCTCTGCTCTCAGTTAATTCTGAGGCTACATCTAACCACAAGGGGTAGGAGAATTATTAAGAAAATGGCCCTAGGATTAGAAACCTGTCTCCACCATGATTAACTGTATGACTATGAACACAAATCTTAAACTATTAAGCTCATTCCTTCACTTGTTAATTTGAAGTAATACTTACCTCCTTGGATTTGTAGCAAGCATTAAATGAGATACACTAAGAAAACTCTAAGCTAACTATACTATTGTTTTTCTCACTGAGAAATAATCCAAATTGTAGGTTTAATATGCCTAACACACAGCAAAAAGTCAATAAATGTTGTATATTTTAATCCTCCACCATTTTTAAGAAAACCTCAAATTTCTCAGCAGTATCTTTTAACTACCACAACACAACATTAGCCAAACCAGAATATCCGGCTTTTGTACTAACAGAGAACCTGGCTCAATATATGTTGGATGTCCAATACATTCTATTTCATTGATGAACTTTATGCTCAAATCTTGCAAAGTGAGGGAAAATCATTCAGCAAGTGTTTTGAAAAAAAGTCTTTGAACTCTGTTAACTTGTCACTTTTGATTTAATGACTTGTTTCCAAGAAATAAAGCATTTTCTTTGGAACTTAATGAATTGACTTTTTTAAAACTGAGGTATAGTCAGTATATAATGTGTCAATTTCTGGTGTACATCATAATAATTCAGTCATACACATACATACATATATTCACTTTCATACTCTTTTTCATTATAGGTTACTACAAGATATTGAATATACATTCCCTGTGCTATACAGTAGAAACTTGTTGTTTATCTATTTTATATATAGTAGTTATTATCTGTGAATCTTGAACTCCCAATTTATCCTTTCCCACACCCTGCTCCCCTTCCCCTCCCACCCCCAGTAACCATAAGTTTGTTTTCCATGTCTATGAGTCTGTTTCTGTTTTTATAAATAAGATCATTTGCCTTTTTTTTTTAAAGATTCCATATATAAGTGGTATCATATGGCATTTTTCTTTCTCTTTCTGGCTTACTTCACTTAGAATGACAATCCCCAGATCCATCCATGTTGCTGCAAATGGCATTATTTTATTCTTTTTTATAGCTGAGTAGGATTCCATTGTATAAATATACCACAATGTCTTTATCTAGTCATGTGTTGATGGACATTTAGGTTGTTTCTATGCTTTGGCTTTGTAAATAATGATGCTATGAACATTGGGGTGCATGTATCTTTTCAAATTAAAGTTCCTTCTGGATATATGTCCAGGAGTGGGATTGCTGGATCATATGGTAAGTCTATTTTTAGTCTTTTGAGGAATCTCCATACTGTTTTCCATAATGGCTGCACCAAACTACATTCCCACCAATAGTGTAGGAGGGTTCCCTTTTCTCCACACCGTCTCCAGCATTTATCCTTTGTGAACTTTTGAATGTTGGCCATTCTGACTGATGTGAATTTGGCACTGGCTTTTAGTCCAAGTCCTAGGGAAACTTCTATTGCTCTTGCATTGACTATTGGATGGATTGGACCCTCTGTTTTGATCCTACTACTCATGCCCAGGTCAGACCTTGGAGTGCTACAAACTACCCAAAGTTGAAAGCTAATGCTAAGACATCGTGCAGACCACTGAACGTAAGGTGAAGTCTTGGAGAAAACTAGATTGTCAGATTTTCTTTAGACAAGTCAGTTTTCAAATAATTTCCAAATGTTCACCCTAAGGGTTCCATAAGAGTTTTTCCCTGTCCTCTACTGCCTATACTGATATTAAACAGAAAAGGTGTAATTACTTCTAATTTAATTTGTGTGTTTTCACGGAACAAAATTTGAGTCCCTACATCTTCAGTCTGCCTCATAATATAAAGTCTGGCTAAAGGTTTTCCAAAGAGAGGGGGAGGTAAGGGGCATAAGACTGGCTTAATCAATTCACTACCAGACATGATCAAAGCTACATGAAATGCTCATCCAGAGTCACCTTATAATCCTCCTTGTGCTCCTGAGGTTTCTAATCAATTATCTGGGGGGAAAAACTGCCTTGATAACACATTTAAATATACTTTTATGTCCAAACCTTGATCTTAGTTACAGCTAAATCATAGAGTTGATGAACCCTGGTAGAACAAAGAGAAGAAGTCATTCTCTGTTATAACTCACATTATCCTGCAGTCTCACAAGTAACAAAAAAATATGGCGGCTCCTTTATTTAATGTGTGACTGCACATCTGAGTCAAATGAGAAATACAGCAGATCCTCACACAGCAGTAAGGGCTGAGGTATGTTTCATTACATGTACATAGCTCTATTTTAATTTAGAAGGAATATAAAGATAGGGTTTCTAAGCTTTAACATTTCATTCCTTTTTAGTTACTACAGAAACTTAAAATCTGAAAAGTCGAACTGTCAGTGAAGCAACACATTCTTTTCTTACTCTTTCATAACCATTTCATATTAAATGCATCTCACGTAGCAAAGCTCTTTTTCTCCCCTAGAGAATCTGGCAGCCACAGACTTAGCTTTACCAGCGTCTGTGGGTGTCTCTCAGTAGCAGTCAAGTACTCCAAAAGAATAATGAAGAAGTCACTGATATTTTCTAGAAAATCACTTCAGCAGTTCATCAAAAATGTGGCATAAAGAAAATTAATTTCTGAAATCTTTACAGATTTTATTTAAATTCATTTTTTGGAGACCAAACAGAAATCATATTTTTAAAATCTCATGTAAATGAGTTCCATGGTCCATTAAAATCTTTTTGCTGTTGTGTGATTTTTTTTGGTAGTAAAATACATTGCTCATGAATATAGTTTCACTATTCTATAGGGGCCTTAAAACAGCAGAAAAAATGGAGCGGAAAAAGAGAACTGACATTTGCCAGGTACTGATGCTTTGGCAGGAAGATTATAATTCTGTTTTTAATCACAGTAAAGATACGTATTTGTTCATATGTTGAAAAAAAACAAACAAATCCAGTGAAGAAAATCTGAGAATTTTTATAAGATATAATCCTAGTGGCATTTTAAAAAACAGGCTATTCCAGCCCATACTGTTTTGGAAAAGTGTAAAATCAATGACTGTATTATTGAATGCAGCTTTTCTTATTTTTATTTAATAAGAATAAAATTATTTATTATTTTAAAAGAATAGCAATAATTATGTTGCAATTATATAGCAATAATTATAATTAGCAAGATAGCAATAATTACCCCAGAACATATCCTAATGTTTCATGTTTCTTGTCTTGAAACATGGAAGGGCCACTTCCTGAAATATCTTCTATCCTTCCTATCTGCCTATCCGGCAAATCGGTTTTAAACCTCAGTTCAGAAATAGCTTCCTCCAGAAAAATCTCCCTGGCCAACACCCCTGCATTATAAATTGTGCCATTCTCTAGGAAATATGTGTTCCTGGTACATATTTACGCTGTAATTATCACATAGTAGAATCATTTATTAAAATGTCTATCTTCCCTACTAGACTAGAAACTTGTTGCACATAAGCACTGTTTTAGTCATTTTGAATGCACTGCGTTTATCACAGAATCTAGAATATGAGGGGCAACCAACAGTTTTACTTAACTGATTTACACAAAAACTGGAACTTTAACATCCTTTTTCAGGTTACTTAAAAAGACATAATTCCTTGATGAGAAGTCAAGAAATCTCTGCATACACTCTAACTCTTTTACAATAATAGCAATAACAGTATCTCAAAGTTTAAGAAGATTTATAGGTACAGTTTACCCAGTTACAACTTTCACTTTATAATTGGGTTCTTATGCCTTCAGCTAACCATTTATAAATTAAAATGCTTACATACTTTGAATCTATTCATATTGATGAAAAAATCATAATGTTAAACCTGTGGCTCTGTTCACATTCTCTAAACTTTAAATAATTCTCAAGTGACTAGTCTAAAAGAAGAGTTATTCAAATCCAGATTATTTTTAAAATTACATTTAATAGTTTCCAACTAATAACCATTCTACCAAGGTGGGAATAGTTATGCAATGTAATTCTCTTTTCCTGCTTCTTCGTATTTTTGGTTTGTAAATTGGATTTGAAAAGCACTTTTGACAAAGATCACCAACTATACATGCAAATTAGTGTTGCTTTTAAGCTTAACTGCGCCCCTCAGCCTGTGCTCCCCAGGAAAATAACAAAAGGCAGCCAAATCATCCACAAAGCTAACAAGAAACATTCCCCAGCCCATCTGACGTTTCAGTACAACCACTGCTTAGAAAACCAAAAATATATCTGTACAAAATTGCAGAAAATTTGGTACTGGCACAGCTTTCACTTCAATACTTTCATTTTATAGTGAGTTCTGATTCTCTTAATAGCATACATCAGCCTTTATTCTCCTTTGAAAGCATCATTGTTATATTAGACGTCTGCTTAAGAAAATCCTTGGCACTGTTTGGGAAGTTTTTCACTTCACCTGAATTGCATTTCACTGACCTCCCAGTGGTTCTGCTATTTTACACAGCCGGGTCTGCCCTCCATGGTCCCTTAGTGTGGAAATGGGAAAATGTAATGGTCGTTCAGATACAGAAGCCTCACTGTGAAAATTCCGGTTGTTCCCACAGCATTCATCAAGACACACTGGTTTTCTGGCACACCGTTCTTGAAGGTAGACATCAGTGCAGTCACTGGTGTGTTGTGGTAATTCTCAGTCTGTTCTCATCTGTTTTGACTTTTCCTTGATTGGCAGGTTTTGTTCAGTTTTGTTTATTGACCACACATGGTTTTAGAAAGGGACAAGTCATTTCTTAGTTACCTTTGATTTATAAACCCCTTAGTTAAAACTTTACTTCCCTAATGTTGCTGATTATGTTTTTGACTCATTGTATACTGCATCACTGGTTGCATATTTCAAGAAACTCACTGGCTCTTAACTATGCCTAATGTGACGTAATCTAGTACCGACTGAAACTGGGCAACATCAGAGTTGACTTTTTCCACATCCATTCGTTCACTCATTCAACATTTTTGAGGCAACATTTTCTTCAAAGTACACGTGAGAAGCTGGACATAGATACAGTTTTGTCCACAAAAACATAAAGGTATGAGGATCCTGCTCAGAGTGACTATTCTTTGAAGTTTTCATCCTCTAACTGATTCAACTGGACTAAAATATATTGTTCTTCAGGGTCTAACTCAAAATTAAATCCTGACACATGCTACAACACAGGTGAACCTTGAAAACATTATGCTAAATGAAAGAAACCAGTTAAAAAGGACCACGTATTATATGATCTCATTTATATGAAATGTTTAGCATAGGCAAATCCATTAATACAAATAGTAGATTAGTAGCTCATAAGGGCTGGGGGGGAGTGGGGAATGGGGAGCAACCATTAATGGGCAGGGGTTTCTTTTGGGGGTGGTAAAAATATTCTAGAATTAAACAATTGAGATGATTGCACAATTCTGCATATATTAAAAATTATTAAATTGTACACTTTAAATGGGTGAATTGTATGGTATGTTAATTTATATCTCTATAAAGCTGTTATATTAAAATACACACATGCATACTAACATATACTAACAAATTTTTTAAATGTTTTAATTCTGTATTCTGACACTTTAAAAGTTTTAAAGAATTTCAAAACTCTTGAAATCATTTTACCTATGTGGTAAATTTGTGGTAACTGATAAATTCTGTAATTCACATAGTGAAATAATAGAAAATAAAGTTAAATAGTTTGGTTAAGGTTAGCTAGGTCACATGCTTTAGGTATCCTAATTAAGCTGGTGTTTAATTATATAATTAGGAATAGAGTCTTTTCTCCCTGAAAATTTAATAAGGGGCTAATCCTCACTGCTTGACAAATTACAAAATGCCTTTCACTTTTACCTGCTTCAATAGCTTCTCCAAGCTATTTAAATTCGTAATCACTGATGATAATTATGCCAGGAATTGTCTAGAAAAGCAGAATTGTCTAGAAAAGTAAAATAATAAAAATATGCATACAATTTCTCAAGTTTTTTAAAGTACGAAAAAAGACTATATTTTATGCAGGTATTGTTTTGTCTTTTGGACAAATGTGCATCTAGTTATAGAAATAGCCCATTCATTTATTCTGATATTTATGTATGCATGCTTTCTAAAACTCTTTCTAAAAACAATGACTGAGTACTAACTATGCCCACACATTGTCTACTACGCTAAGGAATTCAAGCTGAAGTCACTGTCTGCAAGGCACTTACAATCTAGTGAAACTCTTGCTACCAAATGAATCAGTAGAGATGAGAACACAAATGTCAATGTTACTCTGAGAAAAAGATGCATGAGCATGTCACATTATTGTCTACCATCTCCAAGGGGCATTTCTAACAGTATTTTGTTCTCCATACATCAAAGAGACAAAGTCACATCAGAAAGGACTGGTTAATCCAGATACAAGTAATCTGTTATTACAAAAAGTTCAGCTACTTTTATCCCGGCCCACTGCTTTCAGTGGTTCTCTGAGGTAAAGCATCCACATGACTAAAGCACAGGAAAAGGTAAAAAACAAAAACAAAAACAAAACAGTATTTTGATCATCCAATTGAATCACTCCTCTCATTCTGACTTCCAGAATTCTACTTCATCTCATTAATATCTTATCTAGAATTATAAACAATCTCCCAAATTTTTAATCTTCATACAGATATTAACACCTGGACATCCAGAGATTCTGGCCAACTGCTGTAAGCCAGACCTTCAACATCTTAAGTCTGGATTATCAAAGTTGCCATTGTCTTTCTCATTTTTTCTCTATAACTAAGGTATTATTTTTCTCTGGTTGCTTTTGGTATTTTTTCTTCATTTTAGTTTTTATGAGTTTAATTATTTTGTCTTGGCAAGGATTTCTTCAGATTTATCCTATTTGTCATTTGCTCAGAGTAGCTGATTGATCCTGTAGGTTTTTATCTCCTACCAAATTTGGGAACTTTTCAGTCATTATTTTTTGGAGTACTTTTTTGTCTTGCCCTCTTTCTTCTCTCCTTGTGGGACTCTGATAACAACGTTAGATCTTTTGTTATGATCACACATATCTGAGGCTCTGTTAATTTCGTCAGTCTATTTTTAACTTTTCAGATTGGATAATTTCTATTTTCTATCTTCCATTTCACTGATTTCTCTCCTCTGACCCCTCCATTCTGCTTTTGAGCCCTACCCACTGAACTTTACTTTTCGGTGTTTGTATTTTCAATTGTAAAATTTCCATTTGGTTCTTCTTTGTATCTTTTATTTGCTGAGACTTTCTATTTCTTTGCTGGTGAAGTGCTGGGGCACCTTATTATAAACTTGATAAGTGCGGATGTCTAATATCCCCACTCAATCTTTGTTAACATGACTAGAGATGGAGCCATTTTTATTTGGGGTTTCCCAATTGTTATCTTGCTACAGTACAGTGGTTACTGTGTAAAAGTTTTCTTTCTTGCTAGGCTACCACTTTCCTGGTCTTCTGGCTGGGAAGAACAGGCTTTCTTGGGGCCCTTTTTTTATCTGCACCCTTTGGCATTTCTGAGTTGCCAGTATGAAGCAAAAGAAAGTCAAGAGAACTCATCTCTGTTTTGTTCCTCAGGCTCTGATATCACTGGGCAGTCTGCCTTCTTCCCTCCATCTTTAAGAGTCTTTTAATGTTTGTCTTGTGTATAATGTCTAGAGGTTTTCATTGTACTAAGTGCGAGAAATAGAGAAAAGTATGCCTACCACATGTTCCCAGAAGCACAAGCCTGAATTCTGAAAATATTGTTAAAAAAGGAAAAGCTTAAGAAATTTAAAGAAATAAAATGCAATTGTTTGAAATTACAGGGAAAGGTAACCTTATTTTGAGATAGTATTTTAAAACCTTTCTGAAAACCCCACCAAAACTACTGGGTAGAATGAAAAATCTACCAGCTGAGGACAAAGTGGTACAAACTGGGCTCAAGATTTCCACCCATGAAATGACTGTATTTGGATAATAAACCATAGATATCACTCCAAATAACATGATCTAAATAATATACTACATAAACATTCTATGAAGAATTACAAAAACAAAGAGGAAAAGGGGATAGACAAGCCAACCACAGCTACAACAGCTACAAACAAGGTGACAAAAACTTTTTTCATACAGAACTGCATCATCCCACTAATGCAGCAATCACAGGGAACTAAACTAGATGAATGTCAAGCTTTAATATTCTAGAAAATGTTAATATGCGTTATCACTACCATTCTCCAGTTTTAAGCCTTGCGCTTGTGTTCAATGACTGCAAATGGGGTGGTTAAAATGAAATTGGTCAAAATGTTAAGTCAGTTAAAAATAAATTTTCCCCATCACTGGTTTTTATATAATAGTAATGTTAAAGTAACATGAGACAGTTCTGCAATGATTTTCCCATTTTTCAGAATTTGGGGAGGTTCCTTCTCATTTTGAATTTCTAAATAATTTTAAATCTATTTTAGCCAATTATGTGTTCTTTGTTTGATTAGCAGTTCTCTAATGAATTGGTTGATTTGCCTACAGTTCTGTGTCAATTATCCTAAAAAAGCTTTTTTTTTTCAGTAAACAGCAGTATTTTTTAAATTTTATGTGCTTCAATGGGATTTTGTCAAGTTGATAAATAATGGCCTTTTTCTAAATTATTTTGATTTCATGAATTTTAAATTAATTTTCAAACAAGACCAACTTTACTTATTGGGCTATATTTTAAAGTTTTTTTAAAAATTTTGTATTTACATCTAAGCAGTTTTTATATAAAATAATCATTGCCACTTCAAGAATGGGTATCATCACTATTTGATATTTTTTTATGTTGCAAGACTTGAATCCACAGTTAAAAAAAAAAAAAAGAAAGAAAGAAAAGCATGTGTAATCTCAGTATGACTCCTGGAAGAAAATAATGCTGGGCTTGGATTGCACAGCAAAGTGGGAATGCCGTTTTATCTGCCAGCAGCCCTTCCTTGGTGGGGTTGTCATACTCCAGCACACCACACCTCTCACATTAGATGGCCATAAACACACAAGGGCCGAGGATACATTCATCCACAAACCACAGTGTTACCTATTTTTAGCTTATAATTTGAGTTCCAGAACTTGTAATTGAAAGCCTTGACAAATACTTCAGTATATGCAAGAGAAAACAAACTATAAAATGCCAACAAGAAAAGAGTCTGTCATGTAGCCATCACGTAGGTCATAGAATGGTAAAAGGATTTGCAAATCATTGAAGATGATCAATCAAGCTGAATGGCTATAAAAAATGTAATTCATTTGCACTTTCACATAAATTATTAAAATTCAAAAACACTGCCAATAATCAGGGTATACATAACTGGCTAAAGTAAAATTAGGAAGATAACCTAAAGTATGCTTAATAAAACAGAAAAAGATGTTTAAAGATGTTTAAAATTCACCAAACTGAAATTATTGCTGTGTTAAAAAATAATAACTAGAAAAAGACACAGATATGGATGGAGGCAGATATATAGATATTTCTCAATTTGTTCTTCTGGACCTGCTCTTTTGACTATATTGTTTTTTAGTCCCTTTTTTGTTCTAAAATGCCAGCCTCAACATTGTCTTTTAAGACAAAGTTATACTTATGCACGTGGGTATTATTTTCCATCTCCCAAAACTAAAAGTAACCGTTGGCACAGGAGCAATTTCCTACTCAACCATTTGAAACAGTGGCGTGGTCCTGGGTAAGAACAAAAACAGCCAAGGGAAGAAAAGGCTTCATCGCATCTGATCAGATCATGTTGCCTGCAGCTCCTGAGGAGACTTCGCCAAAACAGTCTAATCCTCCTGGTGGGTATGACACAAAAACAAACCACACAAACAACAACAACAACCTGACTGCATCTGTATGCCCATGACAATACCCAGTGAGAAACAGAAAATAAAGAAAAAGAAGTTGGAAAACAAGATTTCTACTCGAATCCTTGCTCTCACGCCTCTCCTTCTCTCCCAGTACAAAACACCTTTAACAAGATGTTTATTTTCTTTTCCTTGATTTCTCAGGGAAGCAGGGCCAGCTACAGAATTTGTACAAAATGAAAATGAGGGTCTCTTGTTTAAAACTGATGAAGAATTTCAGCAAGGAGCATCACGCCAAGTACGGGGTCCTTCCAACCATGAACCCCTTTAAGACCGAACATACTCATGAAGCCAGCCCAGCAAGGAATATAAATCATGAAACATATGGAGCAATTTGGCACTAAGCATCAAGATCACTATATGCTCGTTTACTCACATTTCCAAGGATCTCTGTAAAAGAAGTATCAGTTTTGTATATTTATCTATAAAATATTTTTGTCCTAGGGTTATTGTAATAATGGAAAATCAGAAAATTTAATAGAAGAATAATCTGCAGCCTTTAAAAAGATGTTAGTAAGAAGATTTTCTTGATGACATTATAAAAGGCTGCTGAGTGAGAAAAACAGGACACGAAACTAGTAATATCGCCTGTCCCGTCTCTCCCTCTCCCTTAGCTCCACTATTTTCTTCCATACACATTTGCAAAACTGCAAGGGCATTTAGTAAAATATTAATGGTGGTTAACTGTGGGGTATGGAATTGTGCATGGTTATTATTTTCTCCTTTATGGTTTTCTCAGCATTCTATGTTTTCTAGTGAATATTTGTTACCTTTATAACTAGGGGGAAAGAAGGAGAAACAATAATAAAGTAAGCCTTTCACCTAAAACTGAGTTTCTAAGCAAACAGTTGGGAGCAATAACACCAGTGGACCTACTGCAAACATGTCGCATGTTCTCACTCTCTCCGATAAGCCCTCCAGAGAAGCAAATTTTAGTGCAGAAAGCGGTGTTTCAGCTCAGCTTATATAGTTTCTTGGTCTACTTGCCCTGCTAGCTTTTTCCATTTACTACATCATTGAGCAGATTTAGTGCCATTATTTTTAATGTACTGGTTAGCAAATTTTGGACAGGAAACTATTTTAAATGGTTTTATATAGAGTACATGCCACCAACTTAGCCCCAGAACAAAGGTTATCCTATTGTCAAAGCAATAATGATCATGTGTTGACCATGCTAGGGATGATGGTTAGAAATACAGTTCGGAATTTTAAAATGTCTTAGCTTGGGTTTACAGCAAAGTCTGAGACGAGGACGTGGGGTACAGGTAGTTTATTTAGGAGGTGATCATAGGGATCCCCTGCAGTAAGGGAGCAAGAGAGAGCAATAGGGAGTAGCAGTGGGGAATAATGAAAAGCAGGATCATTATTGAATGTTTATTGCTATGGGGAAATGGGGTTCAGTTGTTCCGAGAACTACCTGAGGTACTGTACAGAGTGCTTCTTGGAATTTTCCCACTAAAATATAAGGAGCTGAGGCACTAAACTTGGTTGAAGGTTTTCCTGGAGACACTAACTTCCCTGCAATTCCGTGGTACCCACTCACAAGCTGGGCAAGACTCCCAAGGCCTTGGAGAGAGGCCCAGAGGATGTCTGAGATGGGATGCTGTCAAGGTGCTTAGAACTGTTCACCATAGCTGTAGCTAAAATCAGACGTGGGCAGAAGAAATGACCTAGGGCTCCAAAAATGTCCGCAATGGGAGAATAGAAAGGAGGGAAAGTGGAAGTGCAGGAATGAATGTTTTGCAATGTGACCTTGGAACAGATGAAGAAAACTGAAGAGAAGTATATCTGGTTTGATCTGTCTGCATTTGTTAGTGAGGAGGAAGAGGAGACCAGGGGGAAGGAGGCTCACAGGGCAGGGCCACAGTTCTTTTACGTGACCTGTGCTCTAGCAAGAAAAAAAAAAAAATCATAGGCAAATTAAAGATGTAGGACACTGCATCTTGGAGAGGTAAATTGAAAAACTACTCCCAGATACATGTGGGAATCCTTCACTTGCCATCCTATAAAAGTGAAATATATTTTCCCTATAATTTTTTCCTTTGTCAAACATCCAAATAGTTCTGCATCTCTATATACATATCAGAGCCTATTTTTAGGAATTTGTTTTTCAGTGCTTCTTAAACAATCAAATCAAAAGCAATTACTAACCACAGGTTTATGCACTATAATGGGACTAGAAACACTTTGGACAGTCGGGTCATTTCTGTCAAGTCTAGAGTAGGTTATCTGACATACCCCCTCTCTCCACAGCTGCCTGGAAAGAAATGTTCAGTGACTTGAAGGGACATGACAAATGCATTGCAATGAACTGCTTGTCGAATCCCTCCTCAGTGATTTCTCAGCATTTTATCCATGTCCCTGTTGTAGCACTTAACACAGTCTATAGTAATGCATTTTGTTACATGTCTAACTCCCCAGAAACTAGTGAGCTTCACAGTAAGTGAAGACCTCTCTTATTCACCTCTGTGCACACAAAGCCCGGCACATTGCCCGACGCAGAGCAGGTGACCAACACAAATCTGCTGGCTGAGTAGGCAAAGCATTTTCCAGGTTAACATTCCTTGATGTGTGACAAAGAGATCAGCACTGACACGGCTTAATCCATATGAGATCTGAACTTGGTTCTGCCACTACCAAACAGGGTAACCTTGGATAAGTCAACAACCTTCTCTCAATCTCATTTTTTCTCCTCTGTATAATTACAGGGGTTGAGAAGATGATCCCTAGGGTGCCTTCAAGCTCCTGCAGTCGATGATCTATGTGTCACAGCTGTTAGCTCATTAGAACGCACTGAAGGAATTCTGTCCCCAAGTCCCTACCTAGCTTTCTAAAGTACCTTCGAGTACTCTGTGACTAATGGTGTGTTTACGTGTAAGTGTGTAGATATGATAAAAGGGAAATTAGACTTTTAAATCAGGAGGCTAATAAGGAGTTTTTCACTTTTGTTCTCTCAAAGTTCTAAAAGCTGCTATCTCTGTTTGCTTTAGAAGATTTTCTGTCACCTCCTTTATGTTCCATTTCAAACTCTAATCTTTGGTTTTGAAGGTCTGCAATGTTAACCTGTCAATAGCAAGAAGTAGCATTTGTGTCAATCAATGCACACTTTATTTTTGCAACTCCGACTTCTAGCTAAGCAATAAACCAAAAAAAAAATCTAGAATTTAATTCAGTCTTTCAACACACTGTAATGTAATGTCATACATTGTGCTAACTCTAGAAACTGGGAAACAAATTAGAGATGTCTTAATGAGCTAAAAAATAAAGTGAATACAAAACAATACTTCTACCATTCATGAAGACCTCAGGAACTAGAGAATTTTATTGTAATAAATAAATGTTTATCCTTAGTTCTGTTTTACTCATAGGTATCCTAAAGAAACAAGACAGCAAACTGAAGAAGCAAATGCAAATAAAAACTATAGCATCTATGTTCAAAGCAAGGCAGTTAATTGAAACCTATAGCTTAATGAATTAAAATCTTTGAGGAGGAAGAAATAGAAAAACACATAGCAATTACATTAATTAATCCCATTTTGAGAGATTTTTTTAATGCTATTTCCAAATTTTCATTCCAAAAGTATACTTTAATGACCTCACCTTAAAGGGCATTCACTAAATCCAAATTAGATTCTCAGTCTTCCAAGGCACTAATAGAAAGTGACACACACACACGTGGCAGTATCTCAAAGTGTTGTGACTTAGGCAAAAGTACAAAAATACATTCACTGTACCCCAAGGCAAAGAGGGAGGTGTATATAAGCTGGCACTGATTCCCAGTGACAGTATTGGCAAAAGATGTAACGATGAGTCACAAAGGAGAAAATTCAGAAGGGAATGCCACAGACTTACGAGTACATCTGCATTAAAAGAAATGATCAGGCAACAACTTGGATGAATCTCCAGGGAATTAGGCTGAGTGAAAAAAAGCCAGTCCCGAAAGGTGATAGGTTGTAGTGTTTCATATACATAACATCCTTGAAATGACAAAATTATAGAAATAGAGTACAGATTACAATTAACCCTTGAGCAATCCAGGGGCTAGGGGCTCCCCACAGTTGGGAATCCACCATCTAATTTATAGTCGGCCTTCCAGGTTCCTCATATCCTGGAGATTCCTCCATAGCTGAGGATCGGTTCCTCCATATCTACAGTTCCCTATCCATGGATCCAACGAACAGTGGATCATGCAATACTGTAGTATTTACTATTGAAAAAAATGCATGTATAAGTGGACCCACACAGTTCAAACCCATGTTGTTCAAAGGTCAACTGTAGAGGTTTTGAGGAAAGGTGTAGGAGGATGGGAGAGGGGTGAGTGGGATGGCTGTCTTGACTGGTTGGTAGATACACAAACTTACACATGACAAAATTGCAGAGAACTAAATATGCACACACAAACACACACACAGATATGAATCCTACTACTAGGCATTAGAGAAATGCTAGTACGTATGGACCAGAAAGCATGCTCATAAGAATATTCACAGCTACATACTTTGTCTTGCACAAAACCTGGGAAAAAACTCAAGTGTCCGTTCATAATAGAAAGGTTAAATAAATTGGAGTATATGAATACAATGGAATTACATGTAGCAAAAATATACATATATACATAATACATATACATATGTGGATACATATACATATGTAATGTATAGCCACATACTCGAACATGTATGAATCTAGGAGAATATTATATTAAGCTAAATATACAGGAAACAATACCTACTATATTGCTTCCTTAACATAAATTTCTAAAGCATTTATCTTGTTTAAGGCAAGGTCTCCAGTGGTTTTGTGTGCAAAATAAAAAGGCCTGGGATCCATTTAAAAAAAAAAGATATACGGGTGGTATGTGTACATGAAAAGCTGGAAAAAAGTTAACATAGAGGTCATCCATGGAGGAAGGGGTTGGACAGCATGGGAAACAAATGGGGAGGAGTTCTGAAATCCTCCAGTGCCTGGTAGGACACTATTACTTGACCTGAGTGATAATTGCACATATGTTTGCTTCATAATCATTTGTTGATCTGTAAATATATTTTCACAATAAAATAAACGTTGCAAACTTTAAAAATATGATAGAATAATTGCAATTTCATTTGTTTGCTTTATTTTACTGAATAACAGTAGACCCAATCTAAAAGGCAATAACACAAGGTTAAATATGCAAAATAAAGTCAACTTAAAGTTATAGCATCTCTAAAATAATAAACTTATTATAATATATTCATTCCCCACACTCATCTACAGTCTAAGAAAATATCAAATGCAAATGGAAATAATTAGGTGTCCAAAAACAATAACTTCTATTAAATGCTGTACAGAGAATGAATAGGCATAAACAATTTTACCCTTTGGTTGGAGCAACCTACATTGACAATTTTGGTCTTTGTTTCTCCTCATCTAGAACATTTATTTCTTATCTTGATTTTTTTTTCTGGTACCATAATAAGCAGTTCATAAATATCTATAGAAAAAGTATGTTTTCATTTAACAAAAAATTGTATTTTATATTTTTATTATAACTTTAAATGAAAACAAATTATATTTTTATGCTTTCACATGAATAGAAAAAAAGACTAGAATAACATAGACCAAAAATACTTTTTCATTTTTTTGCATTCTGGTATATTTTACATTTTCTCATTTTCCTCATTTCCTTTTTATGATCAGAGGAATAAACAGCTGAAATATGTTATTTAAAAAATAAAATTGAAAGCGATAATTTAATGACCACTTCATGTCATTGAATATATAAACAGGAATAGTCAAGCTCATCATTATTTTGACCAATGTTACTACCAGAGTCTTAGGAAATGTAACCATACTGATTTTAGATTTGTTTTGTTTAATGACTGTGGTGTTACCTCATAAAATGAGAGGTATCAGTGGGAATAGATTACTCCTTAGGTTACTCCTTTACAGTTTTAGCCTCTGCAATTCAATTTAGAAGTCAAGATTGATCACTGTACTTAAGTGTTTGTAATTCCTTCCTCCCACCTCCTCCCTTAATCCACAACTTAAGTTCTGCATATAATTTCTTCATGTGATAATTATTTATGCATTAAATTTGCATAACTTTGTAGGCTAAGGATCTGTGATTTCTCTCAAAATTCTCGTTTCACAAATAAGAAAAAATAATGAACTCGCAGCAAAGCCTATTTCTCCTGAATTCTCTTATAATCCAGATGTGCACAGTCTCCCATGGCCAGTCTCTGATTTCACCCTACATCTATCTGTCTTGAAGCAAGATTCATTTCTAAAAAGTAAATCATTTCCCGAGACATCAGAGAGCTAACAGACTTTACTAGAGATTACATAGAAGACATGGGCGTTGATGTGTATGTGACAAAAACAGCATTTTTACTTCAATGTAGGTAACCTTCACTGGACATCTCTACCCAAGTCTGTTTTCTTCCCCACTGATTTTCAAATCTTTTATTTCCAACCTCCCCTCCTACCCAGCTCTCCTTCAACCTCGCTGATAGCACTCTCCTTTATTACTTTTAGCCAAAGAAATTAATCTGTGTCTGATCCTCCAAATTTGCATCACCACACCCATCCCATCATGTAAAGTTGTTTTCAAGTATGCAAATGACCAATAAACTGAGAATAAAGATTAGTTATGTGTGTGTGTGTATGTGTGTTTGTGCATGTGTGCGTGCGCGCACGCTTTACCATGCAAGTATTTAGGAAACATATATGATTGTTAACAGAGCCACCTTCCCAAATATATGTATGCATATGCATGACTGGGACATTGTCTGTACACCAGAAATTGACACATTGTAACTGACGGTACCTCAAAAAAAAAGAAAAAAAAAAGCCAATAACAGAGCCACCCTCCTCAGGAACCAGAAAGGAAGTAAGGCAAGAGAGATATAACTAATTTTTTTTTTCTGAAAAATGTTTTTCTGTTACACTCCACTGAATTTTGTCTTCACCTTTGTAATGTTTCTGAAGTTGGGATACCCCCTATAATTGACATGTACATTTACTGTGATAGTATTCTGATTTTCTCTAAACCTTTTACCCAGACTGGCAACCATCTCACAATATCTAGTCTCTTAAAATTGAAGAATATGCTATGTATCTTTTTAGAATTTTCTGTATTATTTAAAAATTACGATTTCACAAAAGTCTTACTTCCTCATTGCATCTGGTGCTGTAACTGCAAAGATAAAGATATGCAAAGATGTACAAAGAAAAAATTAATGATCTCTTCCTAACCTGAGCCCCCTCAGAGGTTACCAACATTAGCAATGTGCTGCAAGTCTTTCACATGACCAGGCGAGCTCGGACACAGTACACATACCTGTGCGAGCTTTTTGGTTGTGATAATTTTTACAAAAATAAAACCATATTACCTTACATGATTTTCTTATTTACAGTACATCGTGGATATTCCTTAGAGTTAATAAATAATTTTTTACCTTATTTTTAAATATCTATATGTAAGCCATAGCATAGATGTGTCAGTTCCCCACTCAAGTAGCTTCCAATTTTTCTTTACTCCGACTTTCAGCAAATCTTCAACACATTGCTATACACAGATCCTCATGTACTGGTGCTATTATTTCTACAAACTAGAGACCCACAAGTGAGATTGCGGGATTAAATAATATGTGCATAATAACTTCAACATATATTTCTAGATGAATTTCCCCAGAGGTTTTAGGGATTCACACTGCCATCAGCAGCATTACGAGATGGTCCATTTTCCTACAATCTTACTAGCATTCTTGTAATTGCTCATTTCAATTTTCTCCAGTCTAATGGATGAAAATGGTCTCATACTCTAATTTCCATTTTCCTCAGTACTAGTAAGATTAGGGATTTTCTTTTTTTTTTTCACACATGTCTTGGCCATTTGGATATCATCTTCTCTCTCTAGCCTGTGTACACTGGCTACTTTTCTATTGTGTTGTCTTTTTCATGTAGAACAATTTGTAAGATCTTATCACTCATTAGGGACATTTACTCTTTGTCAGTCACATAGGTAGCAAATATTCTTTTGCAGTTTAACATTTCCTGTCACCTTCATTCCATAAGATACTTTAAAAATTTTTTATCTAGGTAAATATGTATGTATTTATTCTTTTGTTTAGGAAGCTTTTCCTCACCCTGAGGTTACAGAGTCTTTAAATTTTTCTTCTAATAAGTATTTAGTGTTTTATTTTTATTTACTCTTTTGCTGTATTGAGGTATAACTTACATACAACCAAATCCACTCATTTTAAGCACACAAGTTTATGAATTTTTGTTAACTATATATAGTCATGTAACCTCCACCAAAATCAAGCTTTTGAACAGATCAATCATCCTAAAATGTTTTCTCATACCACTTCACAACTGGTGCCCTCTCCTGACCCTTGACCACAGTCTGCTTCCTGTCGCTACAGCTTGACCTTTCCTAGAATTTTGCGTTAATGGGCTCACAGAGTATGTAGTCTTCCGTGTTTGTCTTTATCACTTGTATGATTGAGTTGCATCTACATTTTCATGTACACTAATATTTAATTCATTTTTATTGCTGAGTAATGTTCCATGGTGTAGATAATCTACAACTTTATTATCTATCAGTTCATGGATATTTGAAATTATTCTAGTTTTAAGTTAAGTAAAAAACCCAGAAATAGCAAAATTAAAACCACGATATCAATAAATATTATTTAGTAAGAGTTTATGGTGTATATAAAAACACTTCACAAGCTGGGAGCTTCCAAGTTTGAAGACTGATATGAAGCTCAGGGGCACTGAAGTCACAGGATGGTTTATAACATGAATATGAGGAAGTTGTTAGCCTTTATAGTGATTGGTGGTTTACAGTGAATGAGTTTCCAGATGACAAGGGATTGGTTGAAAGTGATTACCTCATATCATTTTTAGGAAAATGACTTAAGTTTCTTTTATGATTGTCAGAAATATTTGTAAGAAGTAACCTTAAGTTTCACTTATATTTATAAAATAAGCTAGATTTAGTTTTGTTTACATGGCTCAAATGGTTTTGTCTGCTCAGGGAATTCTCAAGTTCTGGTCTCCATTTTTTATTTAATTTTAATAGTTATTATGCATAATGCTGTCATAACATAATTATAATATTATTATATAGTAAAATATTATTATTTACTAAAGTGCAGAAGTCTCTGAGTAAAAGACTTTATATGGACATATCTATTTCATTTCTCTTAAATAAATATCTAGACTTAAGATCACTAGGTTAAACAGTAAATGTGTACTTAACTTCATAAAATACCACCATAATGTCTTTCAAAGTGGCTGTGTCATTTTGCATTCTCAACAGAAATGCAGTTTCCAGTTCCACATTCTGTCCAGCACTTGGTATTGTCAAGCTTTCTCATTTTAGGCATTCAGTTGGTGTCCAGTGGTCTCTCATTGTGGTTTCAATTTGCATTCACATAATACCTAGTGATACTGAGTATCTGTGAAGTGTCTATTTAAATGTTTTCCCCCTTTGAAAAAATTGGGGTGTTTTATATATTTTGGATGCAAGTCCTCTGTCAGAAATATGTTCTGCAAATATTTCTTGCAATTTCTGTCTTTTTCATTTTCTTAACTGATTTTCAAAGAACATGGGTTGTTATTTTGATAAAGATACTTTATCAATTTTTTTGATTTATCTTTTTTGTCTCATGTTTGAGAAATCTTTGTCTAGCCCAATGACACAAGGATTTTATGATGTTTTCTTCTAAATATTTAATAGTTTAAGGTCTTATGGTTAGATCTCTCATACATTTTGAGTTAACTGCTATGTATGACATGAGGTTAAGAGTTGCGATTCATTTTGTTCTGTACAGATAAATGTAGTTCTCCCAGCTCTATTTTTTAAGTTGTGAATTCATCTGGAATTAATTTTATGTGCCATGAGGCAGGACTGTAGCTTAATTTTTTTTCCTGATGGATAATCAATCATATCAATATTTTCTATCATCTAAAGTCATCCTCTCCCCACAGTACTGAAATATTATATTTCTTAAATTCCTATTCATAATTGTAACTATTTCAAGACTATTCTCTTCTACCAATTTATTTGATTAGTTTTATAATTATAGTCTAAAAGAGAATTTTTGGTTCCCAACCTCTTACCCTGTTTCTCTTTCCACTTTTCCTCATTTCATTAAGTGGTACTATCATCTACCTAGTTGGTCAAGCCAATGATCTAGATACTAGACTTTATTTCTCTTCTTTCCTTGCCCTTATAATTGATCTGTCACTTTTCCCTCCATGTTACAAATATGTCCATTTTACTCCATCTCCATTGCTAACAGATTCATCCAGGCTCCCATGCTCTTATCTTGTATCACTCTTTTCCACACCCACTAATTCTACCCACACTGGCCATCTGTTTGCTCTTTAACCATCCAAGTTTGTGCCTCAGCCTTTGGACTTGGCATTCCCTCTGCCTGGGATAATCTTCCTTCATCCTAACTACCTCTTTTGCATATTTCAGATTTCAGGTTAGATGATAATTCAGATCTTTTGAAATATCTCACATGTAAGGTTCCCCTGACTATAATCCTCCTATTGCTAGTTTGAGTTTGAGGTGGGTACCCACCTAGGAATTTGCATAGTTAATAAGCTGCACCTAGGCAGCATCTACAGAGATCAGGCGCCAAATCGTCCCATTCTGGAATGATTTTTCTCCATCTTTATAAAGTCTTGAGTTAGTGGCCAGCACTAGGGTTGTTGCTCAGGGACAAAGAAGAGCAAAGTATTAGCCTGGATCAAAATGATTACTACCCAACAGGGTGCTCATAAAAATGCCTTCTGGAATGTCACAGACTCCAAGTATAATGATAGCTCAGGACTCACAGTCAGATAAGGAGCAGAAGGTTCTGTGGCCACATGGCATATTCCTAAATAGCAGTCCACTCTGGAGGAATAGTCACTTAAGTCGTAGAAAACGTTCCTGGAGAAGTTAATGTTCCTGACAAACAGGACCTCCACTTGAGGAGGGGTCCCTGCTGGAGGCCTTGAGCATCATCCATAGAGAAGGGTCACACTGGGCTTGCCTGCCCACTCCACAGACTTCCAGCGTGTGTGTGTGTGTGTGTGTGTGTGTGTGTGTGTGTCTTCACTCATTCTGGCCCCACTTCTCCAGGTACTGTGTACTCAGTGTATTTAGAATACTCAGTGCTGCAGCTGCTCTTGTTGCTGTGACAATTCTTAGCAATTTGTTGTTCTGTGTGAGAGTGAGCCCTCGGGAACACCTTCCCCACTAAACTTCTCCCTCAAGCTCCAAATGACATTTGACTCATTTTCCATTACAATCACCAGAGGACCTTTAGCAATTCTAAGGGAGTTATTACTTTCACATCTTTTCTCAAATATCTGATTGCAATTCAACTCTCCAGAGAAAATCCAAGCTGCCTCTTTAATCCTTATGAAGAAAAAGTATGAATTTTATCCCAGATTCATCAATTTAAAGCTGAAAGGGAACTTGAATAAAATCTAATTATGTCTCCACATTGTACACATGAAAAAAAAAAGTGATGTGCCTAGAACAGAATCTGGTATGCATGGTAATGACTTAAGTTTTTTCAATGAATGAATGAAGCTTAAGGATCATGATTTCTCCAAGATCACACAATAAGTCTGTGGCAGAACAAAGATTAGAATACAGATTTTATCATTCCAAAATTGAGCTGATTTATAAAAACAAATAGGTTATATTTATTTATTGAAATAATCTAGAGAAAAATACTTGTATATTTAAAGATTTGCCATAAACAAAGATTAGAATACAGATTTTATCATTCCAAAATTGAGCTGATTCATAAAAACAAATAGGTTATATTTATTTATTGAAATAATCTAGAGAAAAATACTTGTATATTTAAAGATTTGCCATAAAGTTGTAAGTCATAATAAATCACTGTTTGAAGCCAAAGATAGTCTTAAAAATGAAGTAGTCTATTTCTCAACCTAGTAAAAATAAATACATACAGTGCACGTAATTCAATTTTTTAAATATATATATTGAGGTATAATTGATATATTAAAAACTGGACATATTTAATGCATACAATTTGATAACTTGGGGCATATGCATACACCTGTGAAACCATTACCACAGTCATGGCAATTAACATCACCTCCAAAACTTTCCTCCTGTTCCTTAGTTACTTTTGCTTGTTTGGTTGGTTGGTTTTGTTTGTTTTAAAAAACACAACATGAAAGCTACCTTCTTAGCAAAAGTTTACCTATGCAATAGAGTAGTGTTAACTGTAGGCACTACACTGTACATTAGATGTCTAAGACTTCTTGTATAACTTAAACTCTGTACCTTTTCACTAATACGTCCCTGTCCCCCCTCCCCCCAGCCCCTGGCAGCCACCATCTACTCTATGGTTCTAGGAGTTTGACTATTTTAGGTTCCTCGGATAAGTGATATCACGTACTATTTGTCCTGTGCCTGGTTTATTTTACTTAGCATAACGTCTTCTAGCTTCAGCCATGCTGTCACATGTGGCAGGGTTTCCTTCTTTAGGACTGAATCATATTTCATTGATATATGGAGCCACCTGGGCTTAAGGGGTAAAGAAGCCAGGCCTCTACCACTGATAGGCAGGTTAGTAATTAGGCAGGGATGCACTGTGTGCTCTAAAGCAGCCTCTGTGGTCCATACTTAAAAAAACCTTAGAACGCCTTCTTAGAATGGCCATGTCTCTAGATCAATAAACTCATCCTCTCTATGGTGGTTTTTAGAGAGTCAACTTCTTTTTATCTTGACCTCAATTTTAACAAGGCTCATTAATTAGACTACTTATTGCTCCTAGACTGATTTGAGGCTGAAAAGCTACAGTGTATTTTACTGATTTGAAAGGTCAGCGATATCCAATGGTCAGAGCTAGAACCAGTTTGTACAGATACGAAGCCTGACTCTAGATATAAAAACAAGTTAAAGTAACATGAATGTACCCATCATGTACTATGGCAAGCCCAAAATAGGAACAGATTTCTAATAGATAAGATTTTGTGAAACAAGCAACCTTGTAGTGTCAATTACATTTCCTTGGCAATGCTTTCAAAATTTCAGTTAATAGTAAAGGGTATTTAGCTTTCATATTTGTCCAGCAAGAAGGCCTACTTTCATCTTGAAAGGATTACTGACTTGATTATAAAAATATTGTGCTTTTATTATCTAGGGCCAAAGGCTGATGAATAAAACTACTACTGTACTAAAAAAGGTTCCAGTGGGGGAGGGTATAGCTCAAGTGGTAGAGCACATGCTTAGCATGCACAAGGTCCTGGGTTCAATCCCCAGTATGTCCTCTAAAAATAAATAAACCTAATTATCCCCCCAAAAAAACTAAAAAAATAAAGAGTCCAAAAAAGGTTCCCAATTTAAGGGTATCCTATATATACTCTCTTGTTTAAATAACATACCACTAAAACAGCATGGGATCAGCACTACAACTCATATACCCACGATTATCATGAAAGCAAGCTGCACATTTTCTTCTTTAAATATGTCATTTCAAGATTAAATACACATACATCACTTGACTATGACAAACAAATAGCCTCTTAGAGACAGTGTCTTCAAATTTCAAATAGACTTCAGTATTTTTAGAGATAACATAGAAAAAACCCCAGAAGATTCTCTTCAATTGTTTCTTGGTAGTTAAAAAGTAACTTAATAGATAACTAGCCACTGGCCTGGTCAGAATGTGACCAACTGCCCTGACTTTGTGGTGCTCTAAGATCCTCCTCAGGGGCTGGCTGAGAAGGTTAGGGTTTAACTGGTTAATTATCCAGCAAGGCTATATTCCACTCATGATGCATATGATATTCATAAATGTCCTGGAAATTGTCTAGATTTGTATGATTTTTTTTCCAATATTTTGCAACTGCGTTGTCCACACCTAATTTTTTAGGGAGCTGACTTTATTGAATCCTTCCAAACCTTTTAATTTGATTTTTTTTAATATTCTAAGCATTTTTAAGTTTTATAAAGGTATACATAATATACAAAAATTACACATATTTAACGTATACATTTTGGTGAGTTAGGACATATGCATACACCCATGATACCATTACCACAGTAGTATGATTCTGATAGAATATATAATTTTCCTTGTAAATTTGTATATAATCAGTTAATACAATATTTAATTATGTTACAGAATTACAATAAGAAAACGACAGGAATAAATAGGTTTGTGAACAGACACAACATTTTCCTGATCAGCAAACAAGCCAAATGGTGGTTGCAGTAGTAGTGAGCACACAGCTTACTGTCTAAATACCTGGGGCATCCATCAGTGAATTCTGCAGATGGAATAGATAGAATGCGTTAAACTAGCAATTCCATAAAGTGGAAATCGCTTAAGAAATCTAGAGAACAAGATGTTTGTCTGACTTTCCCACAGTGCAGTGCATTCGATCAGGAGAGTCCTTTGGACTCAAGAGGAATGTCTATCTACATGGAGAAGTTAAAAGGATTTTCTAACCAGCTGCTTCTGAAAGGGAAGCCACTTATTTAGGCCTCCTGCTATCAGCCAGGCTGTTCCTTTGTTTTGACCTTTTCGTTTCCCCATAAATTGCCAATAAAATGTAACACAAATGAAAAAAACTAAAAGATAAAATATTAAATATTAAAATGCTCACATAGTAAATGTTTCATTGAAGGTCAGGTAAAGCTAGACTTCTAAATTGAAAGTGATGAAAAATTTCAAGATAAATGGAATCAGAGTGCACAGAATTTGACCTGTTTTGCATTAGGGTGTTTGAAAGGATTTGTCAGAAAATTAAATTTAAAAAGAATGTGTCCCAGGCAGACGACCTCAAGTGGAGACTCAAGTTTATCACAAGGGACTCGGGCCAGAGGCTGATAAATAACATACTTTCTTGAATCATAAAAAATTGAACTACCTATTTTGTGTGTTTGGGACATAGTGATAAGAAAAATGAAAATGATCTATGCCCTCAAGGATTTACACTCTAGTGGAAAGAGAAGACAAATTTAAATCAGTAGGTGAGAAGGAGTCGTACAGAACCTGCCGTAGGGCAAATACCAACCTGGACCATTTACACCCAAACTTAAATGTCTATATAAATAATTGATAGGCAGAGTATTTTAAAAGAATTATCCAAAATCATATACTTGAATCATCTTGAGGAAAGATTAAAAGCCAAAAGTAAGAGTATTTTAATTGCAGATGCCTAACCCTAGAACTCTTAACTTGCTGGAACTGGGGCTTAACTCAAGGACTCCTAGACTCTAAAAATGTCTCTGAGCTGTTTTCTACATAACAGAAGTCTTATGAAACTATGTGCTTACCCTCAATGACACAGAGAAAAATTGAAATCTTGCCTTCAATTGAAATGTCCTTAATTAGGAATCCAATTCAGCCAGAAACTGATAGGTACTGATAGTTTTTATTAATAACAACTCGAAAGATAGGTTCCTTATGATTTAAGAAGGAAATGGGGGGGGGGGAATAATGCCTTATGAAACATGAGGTTCAAAGAGTAAGTAATAAAAAAGATTGGGAGACCCTACAGACTAAGTGTATCTTTACTCAGAATCAATCTAGAAACTCATTTAAAAAATTTATCTCAATGGTGGACTTCCAAAGAACACTTTGTGTACTCAATTTACTTTTAACAACTGAAAACATTTGGTCTTTCAGCCTGTTACTAACAAAACAGCCCAGGAACAAAAAGGCCTCAAATATTTATGGTGATCCCCTCTATAGGGAAGGTGAAAAAGAAGAACAAGAGAAAGGAGAGGGAGGAAGAGGACAAATAAAAGGAATTTTCTGTTCTCTGCCTGGAATGTTCTTCCTTTTTTCCCCACCAGATATTGTTTCATCTGATCGTCAAGGTATTTGCTTAATTTAAACTAAACTCTGAACACTTCACTCGTTTGTATAGCCCTCAGGTGTTGCCTTGAAATTCCCCATTTACAGTCTAATTTTCTGACAGCATTGTGATACCCTCTGAGGCCAGGCAGTGCCCTGTCCATCTCTGTGCTCCCCACATCATGCCCAGCACACAGCAGGTATTCAGCAAACTGCTTGTGCCATCAATTCTTCCATGAAAGATTTGCCACGTTGTTGCTATTTCCTTTGGGTGGGGAACTCTGTGCTGCTTTCAGTACTATTCAAGCAGAATTACCAAGAAAAATTCCTCAAATGTATTTTTCATTCTCTCTTATTTGGATCCCCTTTGTACCCCATAATATTATGACAGCCCTGAGCTAAACCTCATGACATGAACTTTAGCATGACCCAGACTGCATCCCCACAAATAACATTCCGGAGAGTGACTGGTTGGAAGCAAGAAATGGCCATTAAAAAAGCAGAGCCAAATACAATAAGTAAACAATTAAAAAAAATTTTTTAAGAAAAATTTTTTTAATTTTTAAAGAAAAAAAAAATTTTTAAGGGGAAAAAAGCCAAGTCCTCTTGATGCAGGAAAACCAGACGTGGGGCGTGAGGAGGGCGGTGTCCCAGGTCTTGGCTGAGCCCCTTGGACGTGTCCTGCCAAGTACGGGTCCTTGGCTTCACGCAGGAAAGAATTCAAGTGCAAGCCACAGTTAAGTAAAGGTAGATTTATTTAGAGAGATACATACTGAATAGAATGGAAGGCAAGAGGAAGGCAAGGAAAGAAATGTGGGAGTTGGGTGCTCAGGTTAAACTAAAAGTGTATACACACTTCATAGACAAGAGTGTGGGTCGTCTCCGAAGGGGAGGGAGTGAAAAAGGGCAGCCAGGTGAGGTGTTGCCAGTTTTTATGGGCTTGGTAGCTTCACATGCCTACAGGTGGGGCCATTCCAACTACCCTGGGGAAGGGGATAGGATTCCCAGGAATCTGGCCACCGCCCACTCTTTGAACTTTTGCGGTTAGCCTTGGGACTGTCATGGTGCCTGTGGGCATGTTGTTGATCACACTAATATGTTACAATGAGCATATAATGAAACTCAAGGTCTACTAGAAGTCAAACCTTCTGCCATCTTAATCCTGAAGGTCAACTGGGAGTTGAATCTTCCACCATTTTGGTGTTCAATTGCTGTCATTCCTTGAATGGCTGTGCCCTGCCCCCTTCCATCCTGTCTCACTCTGAATGACTTTCCTTGGCTAACCTATCCAAAGATACCCGCCCCATCCTGCCCACCCTTTTACTTTCTCTCATATAATCTTCTTTATTTACTTCATGGCTCATATCACAGCCTGTAATTATTTGGATTATTTATTTGCCTATTTGTATATTACCCAATTCTCTTTCTGTGTAATGTTAAGCCCTGTGAGGACATTGTGTGTCTTATTCCCCTATCTATTTCCAACACCTAGTGGGCACTCAAATATTTATTGAATAAGTAAATAAACAAGGACCAAAATCTCTATTTGGAGATCTGCTGCTACTCTGGCAGACACTTTTCATGCAAGTATGACCTTTACAAGAGCTCTACTAAGTAGACATTAACTACCTTGATTTTAAAAAAAAAAAAAAAAAGGAAACTGAGGCTTAGAGGGATTAAAACTGGCTTTGCCAATGCCAGTTAACCATGCATCAGTGATGCAAATACCTTTCTGTCTGTCTCTAAAGTCTTTGTTTAAATATTGCCTTTAATTTAGAATCTCAAGGTGCAATTACCTCATCTGTATTGGACATGTTTGTGTGACAAGAAAACACAATCTCCTTTAATGATTTGTTCCTCATCTGCTATGGCATTTTTCATGCTGAATTATAATAGGTCTTGGTACCTGGATGCCTCCTCCCTCACTCTGAGCTCCTCAAGGACAATGAATTATTCCCTGTACTGAGAGGCTTCCACAATGTTCAAATGCAAGTTTGAGGGTGAAATAAGTGGGTTGAGGATCAAGGTCATTTTAGATTTTCAAAGCGAAAGAAAAAAATCAGACTCTTTGTAACAGGAAGGATGCTGGAATAGATGATGGCTTTATAGAATACAATATATATTTAATGACACATAGCCTTCAAGCCTTCCAACTTCTTTTAAGTTTAGTGAACCTGTTATTGCAACTTTCAACTGATGAATGAGAAATTTGAGTACAAGAAAAGGTAGATGGTTTGCCAAAAGTCACACAGCACTTTTGCATTTAACGATGAGCCTATTAATTTTTGACTAATAGGCACATAAGTAAAGACCTCAGGTCAAAACTAAGGACTTTATTTTTTAATTATAGCCACTTAAAAGCAACATTTAAATATTATTACAGTGGTGGGGGGCTGGGAGGAAGATGTATATGTAAGCCCAGCATTACCTCTCCAAACTCCATGTAAATTTACTAAGGAATAGAAATGGGGAAAAAAAAAAAAAAACAGTTAACCACAGGAATTAGGGAAAAGTGTCATCTAAATGTTACCAACTTTGAAGAAATGCTGCCTGGTATCATGCATATAAAGCCAATGTCATGCTCTAGAGAGAGAGCAAATGCCCCTGGACTCTATTTTCTTCCTGTGGGTCAACAGCATTTGAAAGTAAGGGTGACAGAAGACCACAGAGTACATGTAGCAGTTTTGCCAAACAAAAAACCAGAGTCTTGTCTTCGAAGTAATGGTAGCACAAAATAGGAGGCTGGACAATTAGGCTAGTCTGGAGCCTGAGCAACAGAAAATTGAAAGTGGATAATAGGTCTGGTGCAGCAGCTTGAAGTAATAGCACAGAAAAAAGCATGTTGGGTAAGTCCTGATAGGGCTGCCCCAGACTCAAACCCATCTCCTCTCCCCTGAAACTTCTAACACCCCATAGATAATATATGGTGTGTTTACACTCGCCAACTCTCCAAGTTACAATGAACTCAAAGGAAGAATTCTAATAGCAAATAGTTTCTCAGAGGAAAATCCAGAATTTATACTCTATGTTTAGGGTCAAACATTATGCCTACATAAAGGAGCGCATGAATTTGAGGAGGAGTATGTTCATTACTGCATTCTTTATATCAAAAAATTAGAATCAGCCTAATGGCCACAAGAAGAATATTTTTAAAGTAAATTATGGTTCATCCATACAGTGTAATTCAATGTAGTTATTAAAAATAATTATTTAAGAATAATCAACAAAATGGGAAAATGGGCTATATTTTAAATTAAAAATCTGGTTAAAAAGTACTGTTTGCTCAATGATAGTAATTTTTTTAAATGCATGTGTGAATATGTACATATATCCACAAACTTAAAACTAGAGTGATTAATACTAACATGCAATCATTGGTCATCTCACCCCTCTGCTTAGACTTCAATAGTTTCTTGCTACATTTAGGAAAACATTGACTATCTCAACATGACCCTCAAAGTCTTCCTTGTTAAGGACTCAGCTTACATCAGCAGGGCCATCTCACATTACTCTCCCCCACTATTCTCTAGGCTTTGGGAATGTTTTTATATGCCCTGATTCTTGCCACTCAGGTTGCTGGAATGGTCTCCCAATCCAGCTTCCTTCTGTAAGCCACACCAACCCCTTTCTATTCACACACACACACACACACACACACCTCCTCTCACCTTAGGAATTGCTACTCAGACCCAAAGTCAGGTCAAATCACCACACATTCAAAGAAACATTCCCTGATCACTACACCCGTTCCTCTAATAGCTCTCCATTCTTCTCATTTACATTTCTCACTACATTTAAATAATACTTGTTTGTTGAAAGTATGACACTCAATGGTCTATAAATATCAGGAGAAGAAAGATTTGATCTTTCTTGTTTCCTTACACGTAGCAAGGCTTCTTGTATACTGCACTCAAAATATATTTAAATGAGTAATGTAGCTAGTATCTATTAGATGCTTACTTGATTTATGTGACTTATCTACATCAACTCATTTAATCTTCCCCACAATCCAAGAAGTAGCTCCTGCTCCAACCCCTATTTTAGGAATTATGAAGCCACGGCACTGATATATTGAACTTACTCAAAATCACATCATAGGTAGATCAGGGATTCATACTCAGGCAGTTTGGCTCAGTAGCCTGTGTTCTTAACCACTAATAACAACAGCCAATACTTACATAACATATGTAATGAGCCAGATATTCTTCTAAATGCTTTTCATATGTTGACTTATTTAAGCCTCATAACAAGGCCAGGCAGTAGGCACTGTATTTTATAGATGAAAAGACTGAGGCACAGAGAAGTCAAAGCAACTTGCCTTGGTCATGTGATTAATAAATGGCAGAACAAGAATCTGAACCCCGACATTCTGCTGTGAATATACTACTACACCCCTTTTACATGATAGCAAAGAAAGGGAGGGAGGAAGGGAGCTCTCCTTGGTGTAGAGATTATGAATGATTTCTTGCTTTTCCTTTTATTGTCTAAAAATTATGTGACATTATGAAAAATGCATTTTTATAATGAGAAAGAAGGTGTTTCAATTACAATTTAAAATCAGTAACCACTGGTGTAAAAATATTCATAAAAGCATAAACATGTAACTTGGAAATTCACCCGTGTTTCTCTAATCCAGCTTGCTCTCTGATATTGTATATCCTCCACAATATCCTGACAAGTGGATTTCCAGGCTCTTCTAGACCAGCCTCCAGACTGATAATTAACATGCACCTCCAGAAACTGTGGAGAGTCTACCCATGAACTGAGGGATATCATCTTCCCTGCGTCTCAACAGCAGATGACTGTAACAGAATCAAGTGACTCATTTTTACAGTAATTTCACACTGTGCAGATGCTGTGAGATACTGGAAAAACTAAGCTTTCTCAAAGAAAAAAAAATTTTTAAATAACAGTTCATCCTCATATGGATTGCTTTCTGAGCCCCTCATGAGCAGGTGGAACAAAATATTTTAATCACAATACTTAAGATCATTGAAGGGTTTATATAATATTTCTCTTTGACAATGAGGGGAAAGAAGAAGGCTTTTGTGTATTTTACTTTTTAAAACTGGCCTTGTGATAGCCCCTTTAATTGTCCCTTTCCCTACAGAAATGGTGACTCCTTTCCCACTGCCCCCTAAATACCTTTATGTATTTCTACTGGAGCAGTAACAGTTTATACTCCTCACTGTTTATGTGCCTGCTTCTCTTTCTTTTTCCTATTTTTACTTTGCCTTCCTGGTCTCTAACTCATTTTAAGAACATTAGACTCAAATTAAAAAAAAAACCTACAATCACTCATGATACACAGTTTCTAAACCAAAAAATAATTTGTAATCACTCAAATTCTTTGCTGTTTTTTTTTTACCCATTAAAATAAATACATGAGAATAATTTCATTTTTAAAAAATGTTTCCCCTCCTTAGCACTTCCTTCACTCATCTCATCTACTTTCTTGTTTCTAATACTCCTAAACTACCTGGAAAAAATTCATCTCTCAGCTCCTTCCCCAGAGCACCTCTAGTTCTTTTCCCCTTTCCTCCCATTCTGAATTTACACCACCAAGGAACTGATCAGGCAAAGAAGGAAGGAAGGAGGACTAGTACATTTGAAAGGTAACTTTTTTCACACCCCAGCCAACTTTTATGTCAAAAGTTTAACAACTTTCTTCTGAAGTTTCTTTCCTCTTTTCCTGTCTCTAAACACTACCTATTAGTTATTTGATACAGTCTACTGCTACTGCCCTTCCATATCACTGGCTTGAAACAGACTCAAAAACTTTAATGAGAGGTTATCATGAAACTATTTTAAGACTAATTCTAAGTGGAGAATAAAGGTCATAATACCACCATAACAGCTAAAAGCACTTTTGCTGACATTATCTAATTTTCATGGAACTCTAGAGAGATAGGCAATTATTTTGATTATGCATCTATAGATAAGGTGTTTCAGGCACAATGAGTAGAATAATGGAGGTCAACCATTGCTTGCACCAAAAATAAGACTTATGTCTACTAATATTCATGGGAGACCTATTTGGAAGATACAACTTGGCCTTCATAAAAGGATCTTTTGTCATCCTTCTCTTGTCTAATGCAGAAAAACCCAAGGACGCAAATATTTCCCCTAATAAGTTGGAGTTGCACTGTTTAAGTCATATGTATTAATAATTAGAGACTCCCCTCATACCCTGCAAAAAAAAAAAGTGCTGTCTCTAACATAAACTGTTGATAGCCATCATTTGTATGACAGCTTTATATAAAAGAAATCCTATATAATAAAAAAAAAAAGAAGTTTCTTTTCATTGGGGAGAAAAGCTTCAAATGGTTGATTAATCCAAATTATTGGAAGATTCCATTACTCACAATGTTATTTACGTATATTACTTTACGTACTATTTTAAAAGTTCATATCTGACTCACATACTCTTATCCTGATTCCCATTGGAATACATTCTAGAAGTGTATAAAAGCCTGTACTTCAATTTTAATTCATCTAGACCATTTCCCTTGAAGCCACACTTTAGAATCTGCTACTCCTTCATTCAGCTTCGTATATTCGTCTTACTTACTCTTCACCAGAATTTCTGCTTTACTGACCCATTCTGGACACAGTACCCAGTTTAAACTTGAATGAAGAAAGGATTAAGTCACCAATACTTTATCTAGGAAGTGGAAGCACAGGGGTCATGGGGAAGAGGAAAGGGAAGTGAAGAAAGGAAGAAGGGGGTGTAATACAATACTATGTGTTACCACATATGCTTTCCCTTCACAATAGCCCACAAAAAGACACAGTAGATAATTCAGGAGGAACACCCACTCAATATTCAGGATTTCTCCCAGAGGGCTTCAAAGGGGAAGTGAGTCTTGGAGTAGCCAACAGAAGGAAGAAAGAAGAGGAATTTTGCCTAGCTCCTTCCTGTCTCACATTTCACATTGTTCTTATCATGGAGAAATTCCCTGCACGTCCATGTTCCATTATTCAGTCCTTGAGACATTTCAGAAAGTCAAAACCCCGGCCCCTAGTGTGGTGCTTTAACCAAGTTCAAAAATGCAGGGGTGATCTAATATAAATGGAGTGATGACCAAGAGAGAGAGGAAGAAAGAAGCGATGGGAGGAGGAATACAGTGCTGTCATTGTATTATAGACACCTAGGACATAATTATGATATATATACCCACTTGCTGAAGACACCATACCTTCTGAGCAAGAAATACTCTGGCTTTCCTCAGCTGGGCAATCAATATGTTTAGGGATCAAACAGAGATCAGACAAGATGTACTGGAGTTCAGGTCCTGACCCATAGCTAAGCCAAGGTAATAAACCTGAGACAGCCAGAAATAGAAATTGTCCAGAGGCCTTAGAGAAGACTAAAAGTTGAGGTTGAGAAAACCAGAAGCAAACACCAAAGCTGAGGTCACAGGTGGCTTCAAAGTTGGCTGATGAAGTCCCAGACTAAAAGCAGGAAGAAACAAAAGTGGAGCTATAACAGAGCAGAAAAGTAAAGTAAGCAGACTCCCGTGCAACTGCTTGAGAAGTGCTGAAAAGATGGGATTAATCTTTACATGCCATTAGGCATATGGCAAATGGATAAGCAAGTTTCTCTTAAAAGTTATGGCATCTGTACAAACAGAAAAAATGTATGGAGATAGAAGACTGATAACTTTTAGAGGTAAGCATTACATCACCTAATTGTCCTTTGGCCATGCAAGTTTGACAACTAAAATGAAGTCATGTTTTCATTAAGTACACTACTTTATTTAGTCAAAATGTTGTATCAAGGACCTACTGTGATCAAAGAACTACAGTTAGGACCTTATTACGTGGTGCTTATTTAAGTTGTCTGAGCCCCTGCCTTCATGGATTCTGTAGTCTGATGGGATACATAGATAATTAATAAACAAATATAATATTTACAGTTTGAAGTACTGTGAATGAAATGAATAAATCACTATGAGAGAAAAGCAGGGAAGGAGAAAAGTGAATACACTTAAATACTGTTGTCAGGGTGGCCCATTTAAGGAGTTGCCAGTAAAGCTGAGCTCTGAAGCATGAGAAAAAGAAAACAATGCTAGTGAAAGAGCCTCCTATACAGAGGCGACAACATGGCCATGTCCCCAAAGCTGGAGAGAGACTGGCTTGATCAAGAAACAGAAAGAAGCCAGGCTGCCAGAAACGTAAGAAGAAGGAATAACCTGAGATGATGATGGAGAGGGCCTTGGTGGGCTTTGAGTAGGATTTTAACTCTAGTGTGAAGCCATTGATGGAAGCCATTATTTCTGTTGTAATGAGTTAAAGTCTTCATCCTGCTTAACTGCCCTCCTAACAGGTTACACAAATATGACCAAGAGGGCCATCCCTAGAGGGCAATTAAATGTTCCACAGCTAAGTCCTATTTTCACCTACTGCCTCAACCCCGGGTCCTGCTGTAGATCACTGCCTGAAGGGCTGGGGTTACCATTTCCCTTCAGTGTCTGTTACTCTCCCTTATGCTGCTTCGTCCCAAGCATGAACAGCACTGCTAAAACAGGCTGCAATTTTAATGGATTTTACTGAAAATTTAAGGGAAATGAAAGAGACGCAGACCTCAGAGGGTAACTTATAACCACTGACAGGTATGTCTCTTATTAGAACTCAAAGGTCTAGATCCATCCTTGGGTTTGGACAGTCCCACATGGCCCCAAATCATCCCAGGTGGTCTCCACAATAAAGAGAAGCCAGATTACCTTCAATCTACCCCACCCTTATCCCCACTTCTTGTTTCCTGTATCCAGACCAGTCTCTTCCAAGGATGATTGATAACACGAATGAATTACCTTCAAAGGAAATGTGAGAGCCACCCCTGTGATCCTGAGCTGCACTAGAGCCCAACAATCCAGCATCAGTAAAGGCTGAATCAGTCCAGTTTCAGCTTATCCAAACCAAGTCTCATTCTTTTCTATAATTCAAGGTAAAGATTAGACCTGCTGTACAGCCTTCCAGCAGGATCTCTGTTCATAAGATAAAGCAGCAACTTTGAGGACGTAGTTCATTCTAGATCCATATTTAAAATAAACATAATTCTGTCAAGGATACAGCTACAGCTGTACAACCCTGACTATCATATAGACCGTCTCTAGGAATACCACAGAGCAGTTTACTTCCTTCAAATCACAGTGCCTCACAAAAACCTTCTGTCTCCATTTTACTTTCGCGTAACAAAAATTTTACTTTGGTTCCTCAAAAACAAAGGCATAATTTGCACCAAAGCTATATTCAAATCTCAACTCTTAGCAAAACAGAAAATGCTTAAAACTTGAAAATATACATGTAGTTTTCTTCCTTTCTAACTTAAAAAAAAAAAAAAAACACTCTTGCATTTAGCTGCTTCTCACCACAAACGTAAACTTGTTTTAATTGTAAGTCACGGCTGTGAAACAGTGCTCTTATCTAAACTTAAGGATTCTCTTGTTTCCTACCACTCCCTTTTGCCTGATCATTGTTGCAGATCCTTCACTTTGATTCACGTTCCTGTACTTTGCCCACCCACAGGAACTACCTTTGTACTGTAAGGAGGGCACCCTGCCTGGCTCTCACAGCAGTCCTCCTTGTCATGGACCTCTCAGCCTACTCCCGTCATGTGACTCAGCTTCTGAGACCAGCCTAGTTCAGAATTCTGTTCACTCACCACCCCAGCCTCCAGCATCATTTGAAAGATGAATTGGAGCTGTTATTCTCAAACTTTCTCTGTGGACTACACAACAGCACCTCTGAAGTCCCTGCAGTTCAACCTCACCTTCCCTGGGGTTCAGGGGATTGTGGGGGACCTGCACATTTTATTAAGCATGGGGGGAAATCTTCTCGAAACTTTCAGTGCCAAGCTCCCTAGCTTTCAGTATTACCCCCGCCACCCGCTCACCCACTCTAACCTTTTGCCCAGTAGCCATTGATGGCTAGTGTTTCATTCTAAGGTACCTTTTCCCATAACCATTCTAATAGTGCCCTCCAGTGGCAGGTGATTCAAATGCGATTAAAGAAGCCTGACTGAAGAATCTTACCATCAAGGGTCCACTTAATTCAGTTATCTACCCAGTGCCTAGGGACTAACCCAGGGATATTCACCTCTGACCTGGATGCTTGCTAGTCCTCTGTCTTGCACAAATATCTGTGTACACAGAATAAGGGGAAGACAGACTTTTTCTTCCAACTAGGAAGTCCACTGATCAAAGACCAGCTAGTCTTCAGATAGTAGTAGGTAAAACCAGTATCAGCAGTAGCACCACCATTAGCACAGAGATTAAGAAAGGGGAAGAGGGAGGGGGCCTGTAGCTCTACATATAGAGCTATATATTACTATGTCATATAGTTATAGCTTCTCACAGGCAATCTGAAATAAAATGGTCTACTTCCTTGGTCTTAGTTTAGGAAGACACTTAAATATGAGCTCTTTAATAGCTCTTTGACATTTAAACCCTAGAAAGAGTGTTTAATGTTCACATTTTCTAGGCTAAGTTCTACTAACTCAGTTAGTTTGGGGTGGGGGAAACAGCCTGGTAGAGTGGACAGGCAGGATGTCCAACTCTTTGCCTCTGTAGAGGAGCCCGCTGCCCTCGCATCACTGTGCTACAGAGCTCAGTGAAAGGATGCTCTTCATCCTGATGTAGTATGGCAGGGATATGTGAAAATAATTACGTACTCATGTGTGGGGAGCAACTTTACAAACCAAATGATTATCATTTCTGTGCAGTTTCCCACCAAACCACAAGGGCAAATATTGCCAATAGGCCCATTTATATTCCCTATCCCATTTATCACCTCTATGACATGAATTCCAGACAAATGCATTATCTATGAAGAAGGTGTATCAGACAGAGAAGTGAAAAGCTCCCTTGATGATTATGATACACAGTCAGATTTTGGAAGCAATGCAAACTACCCTCAAACAGCCTCAAATGCCGATGTTCCCATAATAATCATGTATTATAAGTTAATTAACTATTCTCTGTAAGTGAGATTTGGGTTGTTTCCAATTTTTCAATATTAAAAAAAAAACCCTGAAATTCAGTGAATGACTTAAAATTGAGTTTCTTTTTTCCTTTTGATAAACTCTTCATCAAAAGACATAGACAATTTTTAACTCATTTTGGATAATATTTAATGGTTTTGTAGAAATACTAAATCTTCTAACAGTGCTACCAGCAGTAAATATACTGCCTAAAGTCCTTTCAACATTAAATTTTATCATGATCATTCATTTCTGTTAGTGTAATGGTTATATAACTATATAATCAAGCTGTTTTATTTCACATTACCATGATAGCCCTGCAAACCTCTATGTGATGGAAGCCTTCCAAATATCCTCAGATATAAATATCAAGGCAAGATACTCCAAGATAAATACTACTTGGACTAATAGATGTATTAATGTAGTCTTGTGATAAATGGAAATTATTCTTTTCTAGGACAAAGTTATTCAATGAATATGCAATGAATTGAAAACATTCTAAAGAGATTTGTTTTGGGTGTACTGGGAATTTCCTTTTGTCAACACTCCTTATTGCTATGATAGCAAATTAGGCAAAATCAAATACATTCGTTATCTTTCAACTTTTGTGATCTCTGATAAGTAGCTACAGGGCTTTTAAATAGTGCAAATTGAGGTGATTTTTAGAGAGCTGAGTAGGTTTAATGAATCTGTTTAAAGCTATTTTTATGATTCCACTAATACAAACAATAAATGAGACCAAGGCAGAGTTATAACATGCAGGAATCCTATTTATGCCTTTGGCTGCCACTAAAATCTGAAGGAACACCAGAGTGTAGTCCCAAGGTCTTTTCATAAAGAACAAGATTATGAAAAAGTTCAGGGTCATATACCTATGGCTACGAATCTTTGATAATAGGCTGCAGCAGACCTGAAACAGTCCCCAGGAATACAAACATTTTTACTATTATCTCTCCTGTTCTGTTATTTCTACAAAGAAGATGGAATGAGAACTGGTTGAACAAATATTCTCAAAGTTTTAAAATAAATTTTAATTCAATACCACAAGTTTGTCCTTGATCTGTTCTCTTCAAAGTTTTATCTATAAATGAGCGAGAAAGCACACTTATAAATGTGAATGAGACAAAGAGCTTGGAAGAATAAAAGACACTGGATGACATATTCCAGATCCAAAAAGAGCTCATTTGGATCACAAGTGGGGAAAAAGAAGCCAGAGGTATCTAGCTGGGGGGACTGTGCTTGGGGGCTGTCAGTATATGCAAAGAACACTGAGGGTAAAGGATCTGAAAGTATCTTCCTGTTGTTTGCTAGCCATAAGGCACAGGCTCCTGTTCATTGATTTCAAGTCCTGGAACTCGGCCAAAGCAAGCTCATCCTCGACATCCCTTTCTCCCTGCCTTCTCTCAGGTACTTAGGGAGCACAAGTTATTTTCTTACTCTCTGAAGTATAACAAACAGTGTATTTTCTTATGGTCAAGTGTATTGTAAAGAACTGGACTGTGCCAATCCCACTTCTGGGTATATATCCGGAGGGAACTCTAATTCAAAAAGATACATGCACCCCAATGTTCACAGCAGCACTATTTACAATAGCCAAGACATGGAAGCAGCCTGAATGTCCATCAACAGATGACTGGACAAAGAAGATGTGGTATATTTATACAATGCAATACTACTCAGTCATAAAAATGAATAAAATAATGCCATTTGCAGCAACACGGATGGACCTAGAGATCGTCATTCTAAGTGAAGTAAGCCAGAAAGAGAAAGAAAAATACCATATGGTATCACTTGTAAGTGGAGTCTTAAAAAAAAGAGAGAAAAGGACACTATGAACTCATCTACAAAACAGAATCAGACTCGCAGACATAGTAAATAATCTTATGGTTACCGGGGAAAGGGAACGGGAAGGGATAAATTTGGGAGTTCGAGATCTGCAAATGTTAGCCTCTATATATAAAAATAGATTTTTTAAAAGTTTCTGCTGTATAGCACAGGGAACTATGTTCAATATTTTGTAATAACCTTTAATGAAAAAGAATATGAAAACTAATATATGTATGTATATGCATGACTGGGACATTGTGCTATACACCAGAAACTGACACGTTGTAACTGATGGTACTTCAATAAAAAACAAATCAAATCAAATCAAATTTAGTTATTAAAAAAAAAGAAAGAATTGGGCTTTGCCAAAGATAAATCTTGCTTTTTCTCTTGGCTTCTGGGAGGTAATTTATGTCATATCTGATAGGACTATCTTTGTTGTGGAAGCTGACCACATTGGATTTTAGGGTGTGGCCAGCCACACCCAATAGAGTGGGGGCTGGCTATGCCAGAAAAAAATAACCTTATGATTTAAGGTGGGGGCTATGGGTCATTCTGTTTCAGTCAACATGGAGATTGATTCAACCATGTGAGCAATGAATCATACCTACATAATACTCAAATAAGAACTCTGGAATAAAGCTCAAGTGAGATTCCCTGATTGGCAATACTTTCTGTGTATTGTCACACATCAAGGCCAAGAGGGTAACACTTTCTAACTCTATGGAGAGGACAATAAAAGCTTCATTTGGAACCCTCCCAGACTCTGCCCTATGGGTCTCTTTCCTTAGCTGATTTTCCTCCCAGCTTCATCAAGATATAATTGACATAACACTGTGTAAATTTAAAAGATATAACGTGATAATTTGATGTACATATATATTGCAAAATGATTGCCACAATACGGTTAGTTAACACACACCATCACCTCACATAGGTACCACTTTTCTTTGGCTGAGTTTTATCTGTATCTTTTCCTGTAATAAAACTCAACTGTGAATGTAACAGATTTCATTGAATTCTGAGTTCTCCTAGAAAGTTATCTAACCTAAGGGTGGTTTGGGGAATGCTCCAAACTTGCAGTTGCTGTCAGAAGCAAGGGCAGTCTATGGACTATGTCCTCAAACCTCACAGTTTGGATGACTCTGAGTAGTTACATACATATGTAATGTATATTTGCTATGTAGTATGTTTTGAGGTTCCTCAAAACCCATCAACTGTGTGCCTGTTCAAAGTGCTACTGAATACTATATGCATGGGGTTCAACTTATCTTATTTTATGCAAAATTTAAGTTCACTTGCACTGATATAAGGGCAACTTTCTTATATGAGAGAAAAACTACAGTTTTTTCTTTCTTTTTTGTCCTTTGAAAAGATGAAATTTATGTTTTATAAAAGTTCACTCAGATCTTTGAGACTATTCTCTTTCAGCATTAAGAACAGAACCATGATTTCAGTTAAGTACCATCCTAGGTGCTAACTGCAGTTGGTCGGTAATCTCTTTCACACAGAAATATATGAAAAGTACTACCTAGTAATAAAAATCAGGCACTCTATTTCCTAGGTGCTGCTTCATTCTCTTAATTTTTTCAACTTCCTGACGTATTGAAATAGTATTTTACCTTTTCCAACATATGTTCTAAATACCCCAGAGATCATTTCATCCATTTCATATTCTTTACTAGGAAATATGCCTAAGGTCAGTTTCATTAGCTCTCATAAAAAAAAAAAAAAAAGAAAATACACTTTTTCAATGAAAAAGCCACCTATTGCTCAGCAGAATAACGAAATTGGACCCTTATTTGACACCACATACAAAAATCAACTCAAAATGGATCATAGATTTAAACATAAGATCTGAAACTGTAAAACTGCTAGAAGAAAACATAGGGGAAAAGCTTCTTGACACTGGTCTGGACAATGAGTTTTTGAATATGACACCAGAAGCACAGGGAACAAAAACAAAAATGAACAAATGAGGTTGCATCAAACTAAAAATCTTCTGCACAAAAAAAGAAAAACAATCTCTAGAGTGAAGAGACACCCTATAGATTAGGAGAAACTACTATAATCCATATATCTGATAAGGGGTTAATATACAAAGTATATAAGGAATTCAAAGAACTCAACAGTCAGAAAACAACCCAATTTTTAAATAAGCAAAAGACATGAATTAACATACTGAAAAGAAGATACACAGATGGCCACCAGGTATATGAAAAAATGCTCAGCATCACTAATCATCCGGGAAATGCAAGTCAGAACTACAATGAGTTATTTCCTCACACCTGTTAGAATGTTGATTATCAAAAAGACAAGAAATAACAAGTGCTGGTGTGGATGTGAATAAAAGAGGACACTTACGCACTGCCGGTGAAAACATAAATTGGTATAACCATTATTAAAAACAATGTGGAGTTTCCTCAAAAAATTAAAAATGGAACTACCACATGATCTAGCAATCCTGGAAACAAAAATTACTCTTAAAGAGAGATCTGCACCCCCATGTACGTTGCTGCATTATTTGCCATAGTTAAGATATGGAACCAATCATAGATGATTGATAAGCGTCTATCAACAGATAAATGGATAAAGAAAATGTGGTAACAACATAGAATGGAGTAACATTCAGCCTTAAAAAAGAGGGAAATCTTGTCATTTGTAAGAACAGAAGTGAGACTGGAAGACATTATGCTAAGTGACATAGAAAGCCAGGCACAGAAATAAGCTAGGCATAGAAAGACAAATACTACTTAATTTCACTTATGTATGGAATCTAAACAAAGTTGAACTATTACAAGCAAAGAGTAGAAAAGTGGTTACCAGTAGATGAGGGCTGGGGAAAATAGGAAGATACTGGTCAAAGGATGCAAAGCACAAGATATCCAAGATAAGTTAAGTTCTAGAGATCTAATGTACAGCAGGGTGACTACAGTTAATAGTAATGTATTATATCCTTGAAATTTGCTGAGATCTTAATAGTTCTCACCAAAAAACATAGCTAAAGCTATAGCTATTGATATAGATACTGATATCAATATCCACATAGACACAAAATAAAACAAAGAATAGGAAAGCCATATACATGCTTGGCTCCTTATCAAAAATTTGAGTTTTAATCAGCCTTTTATTCATAGTTGAATATTTTACAATCTGGCTTGAAAATCACTGTTAATGATCTGTTAAATTCAGCCACAATAACCAGGAAGCACTATGGATATTCTATTTCTTCCATCTCTACCTAAAGCCATGAGGTCATCTGGTACTTTATCTACCCTCCACACTATTACAGCAGATTTTATATCAAATATCTCATCACTGCATAACTTGGGCTCCATCTTTCTAGCTTCCTATAATAAATTCTTCACCAATCATTGCTCACCTTAAAGCTAATATTACATATTTTCAGTTTTTATTATAGCAGGTCTCTACTTGGTGTTTTAAGAACTGACTCAGTCAGTTTAGGCAAGTCACACTGTGGCAAAAAGTGATGCAAACTTCGTATTGGCTTACAACAATGAACACCGATTCCTTGTTCATCTTTCATGGCTATCCCAGGTTAGCTTTAGTCCTGCTTCACAGCACCTATGCTCCAGGACCCTGGCTACAGGGGAAGCCCAGTCCACACATCCAGGTCTGTGGCAAAAGGAAAGGAAGGACTGGCAGAACCATGGCTCTTAAAGTTTCTGATGAAAAGAGGTATGTTCCATTTCTGCTTATATTTCACTGTCCAAAACAGTTATAAGGGCTTGTCTTGTATAAATGGAGCAAAGAAAAATGACCTCACAGGGGCAGGCAGTAAATACCTTGGACAAAAATAAATCTACCATACCATTATGCATAGATCTAATGCACTTAATCATTGACTACAAGAGTGAGGTTTTATGGGTGTTGAGAATATAATAAAATACTCAACTACTGCTTTTTAATTACTAAGGACTTTTCAAAGCACATCACCTTTGCTTAGTGAGTGAACAAGTGCAGAGGAGATGCATAAATAATTTGGTCTGCCTGATTGCTGTCCCATCCTCTTCCAATCTTCCTGTAATTGTTTTTTATAGTCGAACAACTAACTACCACAAACTTGAGCAACTCAGAACAATATCCATTTATTATCTCACGGTTCTGTAGGTCAAACGTATGGGTGGGCCCAGCGTGGTCCTCTCCTTCATATCTCACAGGTCAAAGTGTTGATCCCCTGAGCTCTTATCAGGGTTCTCGGTAGAACACTTGCAAACTTATTCACGTTGTCAACAGAATCCAGGTCCTTCCATGTTTCTGCCCTCTCTACCCAATGAGATTCTAACCTCCTGCTGGGTGTACAGTATAATATTGTCAATGACTCTTAGCATTCTGCATTGAGAACTGAGTAAACATTTCCTGGCTGAATTATCAATACTTGCACTTAAGTTTGGTAAAAGATTTAACTATTTTTTTTCCCAAAAGCCACACCTTATATCTCTCTTGGCAAATACATATTTTAGGGGAAAAAATGCTAGAAAGCAGAGTACTCTCTAGAAGGCAGGATATATCAGGAAGAAAAACAGAACCAGAATCAGCCTCCTAAAATATCCATAACCTGTAGAATCATTCTCTGAATAGTCAAGAAGTATATTGGTCTCCTGTGAAAAAAGTTCAAAATTGAATATTAGGCTAAAAAGTTGTACTGGGGTGTTAGCAAGCAGAACATTTGTTGGAACATTCTTATGCGATGAGAAATTGGAATTTAATATGTGACTTAAGAAACTTCACATATCATTTAATCTTCAGAATAATTTTAAGTTGGAAGTATTGTTTCTCTTCACAAACTTCAAGATGGTAAACTGAGATGACGCCAAGATCGTAAAATGATAATAGAAGACTAAAACAGGAATTTTTTAAAAAGTTATAAACCCACAACAACAACATTAAAAAGAAAAGAAAAGGATCATTAGTGAAATGCAGATTTTAGCAAGTGTCTGAAAAATAGATATTGGAATATTAACTAATGAAGCACAGGGAAAGGGCTGCAGCATCAAAAATGTAAAGAGCATGCAGCAAAGAAGCCATTTATTTAACCAACAAATCCTGAGAGAGATTATCTTGAAATTCTCAATACAATGTAGAGTAGGAGTTAGAAATGGGACTGAAAAGTAGATTAACAGACACTCCACATACAGAACTATCATTTTATCATTTTTAATCCCTGCTCACCAGGATAACATAGTCACAGATAATAGCCTGTAGGCAGTCATTTACCCCCAGTCAAGAAAAGGGGATGAACACAGAGTTCATTTGAAAGAAATTAAATGCAGTATTTAGGGAGAATTTTGTTATTAAAAAGAAATAGACAACTGAGAATCAACTGAGTCTTTTGAGGGAAAAAAATTATGACATGAAAAAGAAAGGTGAAATCAAACAAAAAGGGAGAGGATGACCCTAGAGTAAACAGAGATAAATCAGGAAGAAGAAAGAAGTTTAAAATACATAATTAGTATTCTACGAAATAGCTCAGATAATATGATATCCATAAATCATAAACAGGATGCCTGTGGAAAAATAACAAGAAAAGAAACCAGAAAAAGCTCTTGGGAAATTATAAAATAAGATTAACAAAATAACTTTTTTCAATAATCAAGAGGGGAAACAAAATTTTAAAAACCTCACCAAGAGTGAAAAGAAATGAAGAATATAAGACTGAATATAAAGACACAGCAAACCAAAAGTATCAGTACCTCTACCCAAGTAATAAGATTTCCAAGAACATATTACTGAGAGCATAGAAAATAAAAAATTACCAAATAAATAATGGGCAGGACTTCCTCAATGTCAGTCTTCAAGATGAAAATCCTGGCACAGGAAATAAAGAACCACATCTAGGTCCATCACTGTGAAATTTGAAAATGCAAGCAACAAAAGATTCTAAAAACATGAGGAAATGGCACACAGGCAATCTTTGACTTGCTTGAAGTCTTAACGGTTACGACAGAGTTAGCGTTTGGGACCACAGTTCTTTGTTTCTGAAACCCATTTTCTTTCCTCTGAATCATGACATATTTATAAGGTTGTTCAGCAACTTTACAAACAGATTTAGGAAATTATTTTCTTTATCCTAGTTTTCCCACTTACCCTCTTAACCATCCCCCCTACCCCCCCCACCCCCACCCCGACACACACACATAATTCTTCTTACTGGTTCACATTTTTTTTCTGGATATTTTAACATGAATGACTCTGTGGAAACCCAACATATAGGAACCAATATATAAGAATTTTTCATTACTGATTCCTTGCTTTTAGGCTTTTCCTGCCACAAATTCGTCCTTCAAATGGCACCAGAGATATTGTCTAAACTACAAACCTGGTTCACGTAGTCATACCTCTATAAAATTCTTCAGAGAAAACACCATAATTATGTGTCATTCAATTGCATACGATGTCCCTTCTCCTTAATCTTCTAAAACTCATTGATTCATACTTTTATTTATTCATTGAATTAACAGAGCACCTGCCATGTGCCAGGTACTACTCCAGATGCAGTGATACACAGTACAATCAGTACAATGAATAAATATCAAAATAATTATAAGTGAACAAAGCTAGACAAAAAGTATATACTACATGTTTCCATTTTATAACATACTAGGAAACGCAAACATATATAATAGATGGTTGGTTGTCTGGGGATGGGAGCAGAGCAGGAAAGAGAGGGAGAGGAAGACTATAGGGGCACAAAGAAACGTTTGAGGATGATGAGTAAGTTTACCATCTTGATTTTTGTGGCAAAAGTTTCATGACTATATGCTATGTCAAGACTTGTAACATTATATACATTACTTACTTGCAGTCACTATGTGTCAGCTGTACCTCAGTAAAGGTATTAAAGTCACACATACAAATCACACATTTTAAAAAGCCTGGTTATGGGCTGAATTGTGTCTCCCCAAAATTCATATGTAGCAGTCCTAACCCCTCGTACCAAAGAATGTGACTGTGTCAGGAGATAGGGTCCTTAGAGAGGTAATTAAACTATAATGAGGCCACAGGGTGGGCCTAATCCAATATGACAAGGTCTTCATAAGAAGAGGAAATAAAGACAGAGACATGTTTATACACAGAAGAAAGACCATGTAGGGACACAAGAAAGACAGCCATCTGCAAGCTAGAGAGGTCTTAAAAGAAACAACACTGCCAACATCTTGATCTCAAACTTCTAGCCTCCAGAACTGTAAGAAAATGAATTTTTGTTGTTTAAGCCACCCAGCTGCTGGTGGCATTCCATGGAAGCCGTAGCAAACTAACACTCCGGGTAAGAGATCATCCCACCATGTATGCAGCTCATGTTCTCCATGGGGCTGTATCACCAGTGACTTATTTTCTATCTGAATGATTTCCTTTGTGTGTTTTCTTTATACGACTCATGCTCTTCTGTCCTAATTATAAAAACAGTCATAAAATGTTATATGGAACCATTCACAGGATTCAATCTGAAAATCCTAACAAGGAAGCCACGGTGGAAAACGTCTCATTTTCTTATTCTTAAGGAAGTATGTTTCTAGTAGAGGAGAAAACATGGCAGTTAAAAAAAAAAAACACAGCTTAAAGAAAATTGGTAAGCACACTTTTAAAATCCTTCTATAAATATTCAAGAGGAAGCCTGCCAACTCCAAACTGCTGATACTGCTGTTTCAAAGATGCCTGCAACACGCACAGGAAAGACTCAGTGGAACTATAAACGAGCTGTTCATTAAAGATACCTATGTAAATTACAAGACAAAAGGTAATATTCAATATAAAATGCTCCCATTTTTTTCAGAAAGCTTCACAAAATGAGTTTTAAGTTGGCAGTGATTACCAGCAATGTTTTTGTTAGGAGCTTCACAAGGCCTTCTTTTATTCTTAATTACTTTTGTAACTACCAACACTTACTCAATTAGATATGTTAATAGTCCCTGGATTTCTGTACACCTGTTTCTTCCAGCTGTCTGCAAGGCTGGTTCTCCAACATCTGTATGGATTTGGTAGTTCTATTTCCTACTGTTAAAATCACAGGAAAAGAAGTCCTAGGATCAGTATGGGGTTAAAGAGCTTAAAATAAAGACAAAAAGTAGTCAAGCATAGATACTCTTACAATAAAATCAGAATAAAATCTGGGATACATGCAACAATTACCAGAAGGTTCCCTACACTTTTATGGACATAAAAGGAAGGTCCCTTACTTTATAAAACCCTCTGTTGCTTGGGTTGTATTCATCACTATATACATTTGTAAGGTCCAGTTGTTTTGCTATAAAAATTAGAGCAAACGTTAACTACTCAAATTGAGTAATTTAAAATAGACTATACTGTCTACTAAAAAATGCTTTCAAAAATATGCTTTACCCCATATTTTTACCAAGAAAATACTTACAGTGAACAGTAATTTAGGAGACAGGGTCTTTAGAGAAGTAATTAAAATGAGGTTATTGGTGACCTAATCCAATATGACTGGTGTCTTCGAATCTAAGAGGTCGTTAGAACACAAATATACAAATACACAGTGGGAAGACCACGTGAACATGCAGAGTTTCCTAAATTCAGAAGTATAGCAGCAAAGACAATGCCCTTGATCTCATGGAGCTTAAAAAGGAGTAGAAGGAACTAATAAATCCAGGTTAGTTAACTGCTATGAAAATGATATAAGATAAAATTACAGTAAGTAGTTTGCACAGGGGAATGCTATTTATGTATGGTAGTTAGTCTCCTCAAAGAGATAATATGAAAATGAGATAAAATCTTTACCTTAACAACTAAGAAAGATTAAAGATGTAATTATTTTACCCTTTGTTGAAGAGACCACTGGAGAATGGGCACCATAAACTGAAGTAATCTTTATTGAGAGGATGTGGGCATAATTTAGCACATTATTTTAAGGTACATAAATTAACCTACAATTTTATTTGTAGGATTTTATCTACAAAGTGTTTGGACCAAGGTCTTATTCTATGGTTGTTCATTCTGCCATTGTTTATAGCAATACAAATTTGGGGGAAATTCAGTTCCAACTACAGAACACTCATTATGTCAGAGGAGGCAGACAGCTAGATATGAGCAGAGAAAGGGGGCCACAGGCCTAATGGCAGGAAATGATATATCTTGTAAACAACAGGGATCCTTGGGCAGACAAAGAAAACCAGGAACCTCAGGACTAATAGGAAACCACACATTCTGGGCTGACAAGTGCTCTGGAGACAAAGAAGGGTGGGTTAGGCAGGAATCTCCAGTGTCTGAATGTAACCTTTTGCTCATTACGCCCTCATTACAATAAAATTAGCCTTGCAGATAAGAAGTACCCATCATGTACCAATGCCATGACACTTCCGATCAAGACTAAATAAGGACAAAAATCTCTCCTCTCCTTGGGAAGATGGACCTGGGACGAAAATCAGGAAATATGACCCCTCCTTCCCCAATGAATATTCCACCCATTTTTAGACCCCATATAACCAGCTTGCCAAAGAAACCCAGTGCAGCTACTCACCTAAGTAGGCCCACTCTCCCCTTGAGAGCTTACTATCACTTAATAAATCCTCACTTTACTTCCTTGACCTTCATGTCTCATCTGTGAATACTTTCTGTGACATGACGAGAACCTACTGTCCAGTAACAATTAAATAAATAAAACATAGTGCATCACCAAAATAGCATATTGTGCATCTATTAAAATACGGCTGTACCATTTCTGATGCAAGAGGGCAGATCTTCCTCACCCTCTTCAGACTCTTTTATGACAGTGAGGGAATGTTTAAAAGATATAAATCTACAACAAATTAAAGAAGAGCCAGCAATAAACAGTGGGAGGTAAGTGGAAGAATACTGGTAGATGAGGCATATCACAGGAAGTCACAGCCTAGAACCCATGTGGTATAAGCCTCAGGAAAGGAAGAAGTTGGTCCACTCATCAAGTACAATAAGTAAAAGGGAAGTATGACAAGAGGAAGGAATAGTAAAAAGATGGATTTAAAATGGATGGTAGATGAAGGTCTATGTACAGAAATTGTGAAATTATTGGTCCCCCTCCTTTGCTTGCCTCTAGTAGCCTGAGCTTTATACTCAACACCAAACAACCATCCAGAAAAAACTAACGCTGCTAAGGCTGGTGTGAGTGCTATACGAGAAGCACTTCCTCATTCTATTATGTAGGTGTGCCCTAACCCAATAACCAGTTTTCATCTCTTGCCCTAAAAAAAAGCTTGGCATCAATAAACATTAAATACCAGAATAGATCATGCAGTCAGACTTAATATTGACCAATTCTAAACATGGGCAAGTGAGACATTTGAGGGAAGGCTGCAGCATGCAAGAGAAATACTAAAATTTAAAAACAAACAAGCAACAAATGAAAATAACCTTAAGAAAAAGTAAGAAAAATAAGAAAATGACAAAGAAAGACCTTTGAGTCAGAGTCCTCAATGACATTTAAGAATATATCACTTCTCTAAAACAAAACACTATATTATAAAAGCAAAGACAAATCAGAGAATAAGAAAGAACTCTTGAAAATTAAAGATTTGGATTTGGAGAAGAGAACCCCTTAAACATATCCCTACTGTCATGCCAGCCCAGGTCCAATCCAACTCTCAGCCTCATGAGTGCAGAAGCTGTCAAACAGGCCTGGAGATCATAAATAAGCTCTTGGGCTCTGGTGAGGTCCAGATGGAGAGAACAGACCTACAGCCTCTTCCCCTCAGGATGGAGGTGAGCCAAGGATGGCAGCAAAAAGCCCATGGACATGGAACACAACACCCTGCAACCTGGACGGATACTGGTCCTCTGTCAACCAAGGATCCCTGAGAGGAAGAGAAATTCTTGAAGAACTGCAGGGAAACTAAACAGAGCAACTGAGTTGACCTTGGCCACGATGCTAGAAAAGCTCGAGCATGCTGGTTCTCTGAATGGGAAGCACCTGGAGAGCTTTTAAAAATTCCACTGCCCAGGCCACATTCCGTATTGATTAAATCAGAATCTCTGGGAATGGGACAGAACTGTGAGTATTTTTGATGTTTGTCAAATGCACAGCCAAGTTTGAGAACCAGTGCTCTTGCTACTTTTGGCAGCAGCAGTACCTGGGAATTTGTAAGAAATGGTGAATCAGGTCTTACTCCAGACTTCCTGAACCAGAATCTGCATTTCAACAAAATGCCCAGGGACTTATATTTACATGAAGTGTAATGCACGTTGCTTCTAGCCCAAGAACTAGAAATCCAGAGCAAATTAGCCAGGGATGGGGACTAGGCATACCAATGCCTAATTAGGAATTCCTCGTGAGGTAATTCCCAAGTGCAGGCAGATGGAAGACCCCTGCCATGGATATTCCAACTGAAGAGACAAGAGCAGCAGATAAGCTTTCCCTTTGGGACCCAAATGGGAGATTGACAATCATCACCTGTTAACATCACTGGCCATCAGGGCATCAGACTGTTGCAATTTCTGCCTCCATATAAGGTAGATCCCACGTAAGACAGGCCAGCAACCTCATACGCAAAAGATGAGACATGAGCAGATGAAGGAAAAGACACATCTATAGAGCTTCAGCCATCCAGAGAGGGGTATGTCAAGCAGAACACCCAGAACAGGCCGCTTCTAGCAAAAAAAGCATTAAAAGCACTTAGAGATTTGATTAGAATGCAAAATAAAAGTATTTTTATCAACTAAAAGCATTTTTCATGTTAAAATGTAATAGATTAATTAGAGGTGATGTTAGCTGTTGAAATATGTGTCCTTGAAAATAAAATATAAGAAGTGTCTCCTTAAGAGATAGATATCATGAGGTTAGAGACTTGGATGATACCGCGGTTGAAGTGTGTCCCCCAGAAAGATATGGTGACGTCCTAACCCCATACCTGTGAATGTGACCTTATGTAGAAATAACGTCTTTATAGATGCAGTCAAGGTAAGGCGAGGTCACACCATATTAAAGTGGGCTGTGAATCAGGGACTGGTGTCCTTGTAGGGAGTGAGAGATTTGAAAACACGGAGGAGACACAAGGAAGAAGGCCACGTGAATAAGGAGACAAACTGGAGTCATGCTGCCACAGGCCAAAAAACATCGAGGACTGCTGGCAACCGTCAGAAGCCGGAAAAGGCAAGGAAAGATTCTTCTCTAGAGACTAAAGAGGGAGCATGGCCTCGCTGACACCTTGATTTTGGATTTCTAGTCTCCGGAACTGTTAGAGAATAAATTTCCATTGCTTCAAGCCACACAGTTTGTGGCAATTTATGGCAGTAACCCTTGGAAACTACTACAGATGATCTCTCCAGAAAACGTGACATATAAATGGAAAAAATAATAATTAAACAATTAACAGATAAAATTTTATTTCCTTGAGTTTAAGAAATTTTTGAGGCTTCAAGTTGAGAAAGATCACTGAACTCCAGGACTGGCCATAAAAAACACACACCCAGGCACAGCTATCCTAGTTAAAAAAAAAAAAAAAAAAAAAATCCTGTCTCCATAGATAAATCTCTACTCTCTTCCAGCAGGAAGGAGAAATTTCTAATAAAGAGAAAAGGCACTGGACTTACCATCTAAAACACTAGAAGCTAGTATTTGGTGGACTAATACCTACAGACCTTTAAAAGCAAGGGCTGCAATCTAGGACTTTTACACCTGGGTGAGGTACAATTCACCTGCACAGATGTAAGAATGCAGAAAATCAACTCTCACATGGGAGGTACCGTATCTGAAGAACAGACTATAACCAAACTGCCAGTGAGTCAGAACAGGGACATCACAATGAAGATGAAAACAGGAGAATACATGGTATACAACTGATCTTATAAAACATATAGTTAAATCCAAATAATGACATAGTGGGGAATATATAACTGATAAACAGGTTGTTATGACTTATAACAGTAGCATGTGAAAAAATAATAATAATAAAATAAAACAAAATAGTAGCATGTGAACCTACTGGTACAGGTATCTTTGTATACATCAGTAAGGCCACACATCTTAGATATAATTTTTGGCTGAAATAGATTCAAAGCTAATGACTAGTTAGTCCTTTTATATATCAAGTCATCTACTTACAAATGTATTATTTTGATTTGCCCTGTTAGAGTGTCTACAAAAGTTTTTTTCCTACCCCTGAAAGGTGTGAGGGTGATAATTTTTATTGTTTTTACATTCAAGGAAAACTCTTTCTAACGTAGAAATTATTTTCCTTCAAAACACTGTTCTACTCTTTTCTAAAATTTTAATAACAGAACAATCATAAGTTCATTTCCCCTTTTAGGTAACGTGTTTCTGCCCCTCTAAGATCCCTTCCCTAGGAGCACAAATGATAGGTATGTTGAATCATTGTCTTATTACTCTCTAACCTTTTTTATTATAACTTTTATAAAAATCTTATAGCTTTTCTTTGGTATTCTAGGTAATTTTTTCAACTATGTTTTAATGATCCATTTTTTGCAGTGATGACTTTGCTTCTTTACTACTTGGAATGCTTTAATCACATTATTTTTATTAAATTCACTTTTTTTAGTTCCTTAATAAACGTTCTTATGGTTCATATTAAAAATAATATTCATTTCATACACCATGTTTTCCTTAATATCAATCCAAAGTAGACAGTATCTAAAACTTGATTTTGTTTCCCTGGGTAAGTCCTCTTTAAATATATGCTCTTTCATGAAATTTCTCACACTATGGTTGTAGAATGTGTTAATCCCATCAGTTACCAAGGTATTAGGGTAGTGGGTTTAGGATAATGGATCAGTTGAGAGAAGGAGACTTTCTATTGACTCTCATCTTTATTGATTTTTTTTCCCTGACATCTTAAAAGTATGCTGCTGGAAAGCAAGCTGGAGGGTGATAAAGGAGATTAATGTCACCTCAGTCATACAGTGGTTTCAAAAATGTGGGAAGAAAGTTGACACTGTAGGAAGTTGAAGCCAAAGTATATTTTCCCTGAAAGCATTTTCTTTACATTTCTTGAAATCCACTGCATGGAGGCCAATCCAACTAGGTTTGGAGAAAATCTTTTCCGAATGTGGGAGATGCTTGGTTCTCTCCAGCTGGCCATTCAGGCAAGAACATGTATCGGGGGGGAAAAAAAGCACCATCAGATTTCCTTCTATGTGATAAAATTACATGTTTTCTCCTTAACTAATACCTTTACCACTAATGATCTAAAATTGTTAAATCTCTCTAAGTGGATACTCCCTTATCCTTCCAACAACTCATCCTTATTTCCAGAGCTCCCTGATCTAATTCAGTGGATGTGGCAGCAAACAGGCTCCAACTGGGTCCCCAGTGGTCTCCACCACCTGGTACTTTTGCCCCAGTGCAATGCCCTCCCCTTGACTGTGGACAGGGTCCATGACTAGCTTCTGATAGACTACAGCAAAAGGGAAGAGATGTCACACCTGTGATTATGTCACATTAGATTGTAACTATTCTCTTGCTAGCAGACCCTCTCTATTGATGCTCTCCCTCACTGCCTTTGATGAAGTACACTGCCACCTGGAGAGACTCACGTGGCGAGTAATTGAGGGTGGCCTTCAGCCAACAGTCTGCAAAGTGCTGAGGCCCTCAACCCGACAGCCCACAAGGAACTGGACACCACCAACAACCACATGAGCTTGGGAATGGGTCCTTCCTGAGTGGAGCCTCAGGTGAGACCCCAGGCTCAGACAAAACCCTCACTGATGTTTGTGAGAGACTCGGACACAGATGACCCAGCTGTGCCATGCTCAGATTCCTAGTCCTGAGCATGCAATGTACTTTGTTTTAAGCCACTACTCTGTGGTAATTTGTTTTGTAGTAATAGATAAATACTACAGTGGGTTTCCTTCTCAAGTCAGAACATTGCTAGTAGAAAACTATTTCAGAGAAAAACATGTAGTTTTGACTGCACCACTATTGTCTCAGACTGTAACAGACCTTTATCAGGAGAAAGAACTCCAAAATCCTTCCCAAAGCCCTTTTATACTTCCAGTGCCTGGACCTTCCCAATTAGAAGATACTGGTAGAATTTTCCAGAATTTCGTCCACCTGCATTCCACAGCAGTGAACTCAGATAAGGTGTCTTTGAAACATCTGGTTCTCTAGAAGCAGAAACTTAGAAGGGGACTGCGAATGTGTTTCACTTAGTGCTCGCAGGAGGGAGCGAGTAAAGCAGGAGAGGGCAGAGGAGGGAAGCTAAGCAGGGTATGATCTGTCAACTGGAGTCTAACTTTAATCTTGGTCCCTTTGGAATCTCTGGAGCAAAAACTGCAGCTCAGAATTGATTCCATTTTAGGAGAGGAACCTAGCCTTTTGTGCCCCATGTCAATTAGTCATTGGTCCCGGCTCCCCTGCAGAGGTCTGGGAGACTCAGATGAAGGGGGATGCCGTAGTCCTCATCAGCCAACACTCACAGCGACCAGGAGAAGGCTGCACCCACTCAGTGAAGGGCAGGGCCCCAGCAGCACCCACCAGAAAAGTATGCGTTCTGTTTCCTGGGGTCATCTCTGAAAGTGTTATAAACTATGTTATTTCTGACAAGCAGTCTTAAAATGTTTGTAATTGGCAATATCCCTAGTTTCCATTGGTCGTTTCATTCATTTTATGCGTGAGAGTGTACAAATTTGCATATTTACCCCACGGTCTTTCCCAAAAGTTTCCAGGTTTGTGAAAGTGAAATTAGTTATGCATTCTGCTTTGGCAAATTGTGAATTAGGAAAAGTCTGCAGTGTACATATAGGACCTATCATTCAGCTCTCATCCCATTCCACCCTCCAACAGCAGTCTGTCAAACATCTGAGTTAGGGATTTAAGCTTTTGCTTCGAAATGAAAAACTACTGCTGTCTAACCCAGATAGTGGGTTTGGGGGCCCCGTTCCCACTTTGAGTCAGGGGCGCAGTGTCTGAAAAACAGGCCCTGCAGCTAGGGCTATCCTCTCACAGTGCCACCGGGGTGGCTGGTAAGGTTTCTCCTGTCACAGCTGGTATTATCCTGAGTTACTCAGCCAGAGGAAAATTGCTTCCTAATGGAATCTTAAGCCCTCCATTCAATTTTCCCTTAGGGTCTGAAGAGCGCAATCCCGGGAACTCATGCTAAGCAAGGCCTCTTCAAAAATTATCCCCTGTGCTCATTTGAGAGTCAGAAATTTTCAATTATATAGCCTCCCAGGACACATTTTAGGGAAAAATACAAAACACAATTGTTTTTTGCTCACTTGTTAAACACTAACCATTTTGTTCCTAGCTCCATTACTTTTACTTCATCCCTTTTATGCAAATAAGCAGCTCATTTTCAATCTTCCTTGAAATAGAAATGTATGCTCTGTGTATGGGAAATACGTGGTTTTGGAGTTCGCTTTATAAATTATCTATGGGAATAACCTGAATTTTTTCAACACTTTTAAGTTTCAAAAGTGCCCACCCATCCCTTGTATTATTTGATCCTCACAAGCCTGCAAAGTAGACAGGTGTTATAACCCCCAATTTACAGACTAGAATTCAGAGATCACCTAACTTCTTAAAATCGTGTTGCTGAGAACAGAACTGGGACAAGAGCCAGATTTTCTGACTTTAGTCAGATGCTGTTTCTCCTCATCCATGCTGCCTCTTAACTGTCAGCAATAGGCAATCTCAATTTCTTTCTTGACCCCAGGGATATTTGCTTCATTATTATTTTTTCACACAGGGATCCCATGAACACACAGCAGGACTTAGCAACGCCCCATTTCATGTCATTCAATGCTAGCACTGCCTTTATGTATTTCCACAATCTCAAATGAGGACCCTGACTTAATTACCTAATCAGACATGTTATTTTACCAGTGTGACTCCAAGTTGTGCTGGTGAGTCCCGAAACTAGCATATTACTGCAGTTTATTTGGATTTTATTGTATCACCCTTATGCTTTATTTCCATCGCATTTCAAGACAATCTTTAGCATGCGTAGTATCACTTAAGTAAGACATAGCACTGCAAAGTAAGAGTTCTCTAAATATTCCCTGTGCAGCCACAAGAGGCCCCTTCCAAACCAAAAAGCTATGAATCTTCTCTGTCGGTTCAGCTGTAAATTTTGATCTGGAGGCATGTTTAATAGCTTTTCAGTGACTATTGTAAAGGGAGTATTTACTCGAAATGATGTCTGCTTATATTATTTCTTTGCCAAATTGCTCCTAGCAACAAGAAAATCACTTGTACCCCTCCGTCAGTATCCTCCCTGGAAAGGAGACATTTTCTGTTTGTGTGCTGCATGAAGTATTTGATTTTATTTGATGATCTTTAAAGTTCAGCTAGAAGGACAAGGAGTACATCCAATAATTCTCAACCTTTTCACCACTAAGGATACTTTTATTATTTTTAACTATTTCATCAGCCAAACTTCACATTTACCAAGAAATTCTTTATTTCCCCATTTTTAGTAACAATAAACATACAAAATAACAGCAAACACAGAGAGAGCTTACTGTGCTGGATACTGTTCTAATGATTAACATAATTAACTTCTTTAGCTTTTCAACATCATCGGAGGTGAGTACTATTATCTTCATTTTATATATAAGGCATAGAGAAGCCAGACAGCTGGCAGCAGTGCTGGCTGAAATTTAGCACAGGCAGCTAAGCTCCAAAGTCAATGTTCTTAACCTCTACGTGTGCTGTTTCCCATCTGTAATATACAGCTAGCATAGATCAGTGAAAACATGTGGCTCTTTTGATTTCAGAAAGGTAGAACCAATAAAGACATGGCTTCTTCTGGTGGGCAGACACCTCGGGTAGAAAAACCGTTCTCTTGAGGTCAGCTGACTAAAATCCAAACTCCCACTCCTCCCTTTGTCAGCTTTAGGCCCTTGAGGACATCTTTCAAATTCCCAAATGTCCAAATCTTAGTGTGAAAGTAAGAATATTAAGATTTATCCTCTCTACTTCATTCGTTTAAAAAAAAAATCCTTCAGAGCACAATCTCATATGGGCCAGGCACTGGTGCCAGGTCTGGGCATGCAAAGATGAGTGGAGTGAAATCATCTCCCTGAAAGAATTCAGAATCGAGAGCGGAGGTACAGGAACGTAACACATTTACACACAATGTGACAGGTTTATGCTATAGGAGTTATTGAATTCGAGGGGAGTGCAGAGGAAGAAATGTGTCACACTTCCCCAGAGTGGGCAGGAGGTGAAGGCGATGTCAGAAAAACATCATGGAAAAGACCACCCCTGAAATGAGTATTGAAAGACCAGGGATAGTTCACAGGGCACTTAATGATGGGGAAACAGGATATGGGAAGGCGTGAAGATACAAAGACAAAAGATATGCCCGAATGTCAAACATTTCTTTAAAAATGCAGAAGACACTGTTCTTGGGCACTTAACAGAAGGGGAGATTGACTCACATACAGAACTGGAAAGGTAGAGCTTAGGTGACAGGATAAAGCATTTTATAAATTCTAAAGCATGATATAAAGAGACAATAGTATTTAGACAATAGACAATGTCCATGATATAAGGACACCAGTCAGTACCGAGGGCTCACTGTGCTCCTGAATTGCAGAATATCATCAGCACAGCCAGAGCTCTGGACAATCCTGGAATACAGGAGCCACTTAAACGTAACAGAAGCTCTGCAGAGTTATTCCTGAGCACTGCTCCAGAATCATGTGAGACATTAAAACCATGACTTCTTTACCCCATCTCATCCAGAATTTCGAATGATACCTGTACTTCTGGATCAGATGTTTTGCATCAGGAAAAGCCAAACCTGTGTTTCTGACAGAGCCTACAGAAATTCAGGAGGCCTAAAGGATCCTAAATGAACGTTCAGCCATCCCGTTTGCAGAGACATGAGAGCCCGAGACGGAGAGCCTGGATTATTTAGATAATTGCTTCAATTTTCTATTTCACTTTACTTTTGTAAATGAGGAAGAACATGATGAGCAGAATAATGTAACTCAGGTCACCTGAAAACACATTTATTCTCCCTTCCGTCATTCACTCTCCATTTTATTTCTGGAGAATTTCAGTTAAAAAAAAAATCAGAATGTGCATTGTCTGGGGAAATTATGCTGGCATAATAAATTGATGAAATTTTCAATGGGGCACAGGTGGGAAGAAGACAGCTGTTGCCCGTTTAGGCAAATGTGCATTTTTTTTTGAAAGGAAATTGTGTATAAATTGGCCAAAGTAACAGCTTTCTTGAATAATTGAGATAATTGGCACCATTCTCTTTTTTACTTCTTTCATGTAAGCAAAAGTTTTGTGGTCTTTAAAAATGCTGCTATATTTCTTTTGCCTTCACTTTCTGAGGTGCACATGGAGGATATCCTTAACTGCATCTGTACAAAGCTCACACGGAACATTTCATTTACAAGCAAATTAACAAAATCTTAAGAAAATAATGCAGCCGTGGATTGCTTTGCTACATGTGTAGTCTGTGTTACCTTGTGTCAGATTATCAAAGTGAAAACAGCATTCATGGAGCAGAGGTTACCCGTAGGGAGCTACATTAGGCTTGGGTGGCCAAAGAGAAGTCCGACATCATTGTACCAACTTTTGATTAAATTGGGGATAAATGTGTAACGAGTTTGCTAAAGCAACTCATGCTTCAGCTTGGACGTGGAGAAATACGTCATTATTAAACTAACCTGATGTTTATCTAAAACTCCAAACAGATTAGGGAAACTAATAATAACACTTTTAACCTTATCCAACTTAAACTTTAGCCTGAATCAATATTACAAATAGTCGCTATTTTCTGAGTAAAATGTGTCTCATTTTCTCAGGTCGTTTCCACTTCCCAGTTTCTTCCCAAGATGGTATCAAATATACAGGGGGAAACTGTGAAATGACAAGGCTGCCAAGGGTGGGAGAGGTGGCAAACGAGACCTCTGACCTCACGCCTGCCCTGGGATGTGCACCGACTCTCCTATCCTGAGAGTGGCTTGCCTTCTGGCATCTTAAGCTACTAGTAAGTATAACTCAGTATGGATTCTTTCAACTTGGTCAGGCCTGTTATTAATCACAGAAGGATGCAGCCTCACAGCACCTTCAACCACCCAATCAGCCTGCAGTCCGTGCTGGCCTTCCCTCCAGGGTCCCTCCCTTTCTGTGCCACACAAGCTCTGTGACAGGCCCACCACCCCTCAGCTTAACATCAGTACCACACAGGACCCCCAGAGGTCTCCCTCGTTCCCGCCCACAGCCCACCTGCGCACCACCTGACAGCACTGTGCTTTTAGTCCTACATAACTCTCAACCATCTAAATAAAACACTTCCCTGATGCCGAGCCTTCACATGAAAAGAAGACATCAGAATACCCCTGTCTCCCAGCACCTATGTATTAAACATTGTGGAAAGATTCTAAATAGTGGCTAAAGGATTTTCTGTTAAGATCAGATACCACAACAGTAAAACGTTCCAGAAGTCAGACATGTAATCTTCAATCTGCAAGGCGTCCCCTCCTCCCTTCCAAGAGCAAGACTGGCCCACATTCATTTAATTCACTCAAATCATGCGTGACAGGCGCTGGTCTAGGCCTGGCATCTCACAGATGAAGCGCAGCCCGGCCATCGGAGTGTTACCTCTCAAATGGAGAAGACAGAGAAAGAGAGGCAACCACGCACCCAGAAATCTGCTGTGATGGAGGAAGCACAGGGTGCTGGGGAGCCCAGGGGAGGACACCTAGCTGGACCGGGAAGGCCAGGGAAAGCTGCCTGGTGAACCCATGCCTGAGCCGAGTCCAGAAAAAGAAATACGCACTGTCTAGGAAGTGACAGCAAGAACATGTCATGAAAAGAAGTCGCACAGCAGAAAGACAGGGAGCTGGAAGAGAGTGGGGCTCATTAGCAGCAGTGCGGAGCTGTGTGGTGTGGCTACCCTGCACATATTACACATTCATCTTCCCTTTCCTCTCCTGAGAGACTTTGATTTCCCACAGCTATGAACAAAGGCTTAAATGCAAAGCAGAATGAACAGGGTCATAGGAAATGAAAAACTTGTAGATGGATACCTTAGGAGATGAAAGCAGAAACAGTTTACAATATTCCTTAAAAGAATATGATTTTGCTTCTAAAGATTTCAGGCTGCCTCGGTTTCAAACAGCAGAATAATTGGCTATTGCTGTTGGTTTCTTTTTTTCCCTCTATCTAAAAGAATTTCTTTAATATTCTCCACCAATTACAGAGCAGTCAGAAGGTAAATCACACAAGGAAATTCCAGAATTCATAAATGTCACAGTAACAAAGCAGTCTACCTAAAGAATGCATTGTTTAAACTAAAGAATAATTGGGAAAAAATAGCACTGAATATTTTTTACTATGGTGGACTCTCTTGTTTTTGTTCCTACCTTCATGTAAATGAGGATTTTTTTTTAATGTGCACATCCTACATTTATTTAGGCCATGCAGAAGTAAATAATATAAATTACAGAGAATGGTAGTCTCAGGACATCACAAGAAAGATGCTGAGAGAATGACAAAGCAGTAAATGTTGAGTCTATTCCTAAGGCAAAATTCCTAGGAACTTGTGCTAACCGGAATCGTTTTCCTTAGAATGGATGAAACTACTTCAAAGCTTAGAACTAAAAATATTTATGCAGCTCACTAGAACTATCAAGATTATCTATCTATTCACCATAATTGAGAGAAAATATTTAGAAAAAAGGTGAACAAGTTCATCCAAAGAAATGTTAAATACCATTTTAACTACTCAAGGGAATTCCACACCTGATAGAATGGCATATAAAAAGGTTTAATTTGAAATCTCGGATTTCTCCATGCCTGCTAAAAAAATAAATAAATAAATATTTATTCCCCACAAGAATGTATCAACATTTCTACATTTTAGAGAAAAGAACTCTACCCTTTCCCCTCAGTACAGCAGTCAACCTCTTTCTTCAAACCAGTATATCTAACAAGTACTACTCATTCTTCTTCTTAAGATGTAATTAGCTGAAGTTTCCCTCCAGGAAGTGCATGAGACATCCCTTCTAACAGAGTAAATTTGGAGTGTAGAGGGGAGAGAGGGCACGGAAAACAAGCTGAATGAATGTTCATGGAGCTAGAGAGTTTCTTACTAAACTAATGTGATTATTTCAACACTGTCATTCCAGAAGTCCCAGTGTAGAAGACAGTCAGTGATTCCTAAGGATTGCTGGGCTAGAGTCAAGAGATCAGTATACAAGAGGGACCTTCAAGTGTCCCTCATAAAGCTTTACCCTCAAAATAGAGAGGGTTACAGTGGCACACAGATTGGATCCAGGAGTAACCAGCCAATGATGGAGACTGGATGAGGAGGCGAGAGAAGTCTAAGGGCAGGACAGCGTCTGTACCTGAGATTGTTTTCTGTCCCAGCCTTGGTAGTCCAAAACATGACTTTCAGGGGAAGAACAAACATAGAAGAGCTGGTATCACTATACACTCTAAAACACTGACCATAAGAGTTAAGAGTCTACAGGAGTGTACTACAGACTTCATTTGCTTGGCAGGAAGCTTATAGATGCTTCACTGACATGGAAAGGCTCAGCATGGCATCAGGACCCAACATCCTCACCAGCAGTCACCACTTTGGGAATCTGTAGACAGAAAAGGAGATAAGGATATAGCAGACAACACATAACATGGTTGCATGTTCAGTGACACCACCAGCTCTGCTAAGAACTTAAAGAGGACTTGGAATGGAGCTGAAGTTGCTGCCATTACAGAAAGATGCTGAGAAGTGCCATTTTTATTGTAAGATTAGTACACATTGTTTTACTCCCAGGCAGATGTGGGCTGAGAAATAAGAATCACATGGTGAGTCTCCTTCTGTGGCATTCAGTCATGTCTCAGAGTTGAGAGTTTACTTGCCCTGTGATCCATTCACACTTCATTATCCTTTCACCTTCTTGTGAACTGATTCCCAGAAAACAATAGGAAAAAAATCAGAAGATACAAAAAGCTTTCAATTTCTTCTCCATGAAAAAGACATAAGTTCCAAGTATACTTATCTGACTGGGACATTAGAAATAATAGTACACTCAAGGGAGGTGATTCCTCTCTGAGAAATCTGATGTCTTATAAAATCAAAAGACCCAGGTTCCTCTTTCTGCTGTGTTGGGCTCTGCCCACCGGGAAATTGACTGGGCAGTACTTTACACGGACTATGAAGATGACATGCTCTAGAGAAATAAAGAGGTAGCTCTTGATTCCAAACCTAGACTTACTTTAGCCTTAATGCCAAGAGCTGGACTTCTCCTAGCTGTACTGACTTCAGTTTTCTCACCTCTAGTCCTTCATTTTTTTTTTTTCTTAAGGATATAACAAAACATTTGAGGTGATATAACAGAATTCAGTGTGTCATTCCTTACTAAGATGTATGGGACATTTCTGCTTTGTAACTGGAGAAACTTGCCCCAGGGAGAAGCACTAAAAGGAGAATGACAAGGGAAGGAGCAAGTCCCCATGTGGCTCCTAGACCTGTGTTTAAGAGCTATTATTAAAGGGATGAAGGACCAAATGTCAGACCTGTTTTCATGAGTCAAGAGGGATGGCTGGAATTTTATTCATCCACTTAAATGAGACTCTTAGAGACAAGAAGAGCTGCTTTGAGGGCACTCATGACAGAGTAGGGCCACAATCAAGGAGCAAATATATCTTCTGCCTTCCTCAACTTGCATGGAACTAAGGACAGGTCTGGTCCCCTGAGGACTGGATATCTTAGGAAAAACTGGAGTGGATGTCCTTAATAAGGACATTGGGGTTCTCAGGGGAGGCAGTTGCTAATATCTTGGGTTCTCTGAGCCAAATAATTTACTGGGTGACAGCTGCAGGGAAGTGGGAGCCAGAGCAGGAAAGAACAGAAGGCATGTTTGCTGGGAGGAGGTGACTGCAGCTGACCCACTGCAGGCACAGCAAAGTCCACCTTCCAAAACTCTAGAAATAACTCCCATCAGAAAAACAAAAAAAACAAAACTGTGAGCAAGAACTTGGATTTGTTCTCTATTCAGCGCCCCCTTTCTGGTCCTTGATGGGTAATCAATAAATATTTACCATGGAATAGATTCAGGATGCTTTTAGGGAGGCTGAGTTTGAACAATTAGTTCACTGAGTATTGACTAGCATCCTTTGATCATTAAAATATTTGTGACATAACTTTGTAGACACAGAGCAGTAGTTTGTATTGGTTTTGTGGATAGATCAATTTGATTTGTGTCACTCTTTGAAAGAGGCTTTTCTCTTTGGAATGGGGATGGAAGAGAGAGAAGGAATTAGGGTGCAGAGTGGTCATGACTTCTGCAGTGGCAAAGCCAGTGAGTCCAGGTAGTGGTTATTCCTTTATGTGGGGAAGGATGTTGCTGTTTTCCCCCAACTCTGTGCAGCCTCATTGATCAGACAGAGAACGGCTGTAGGCAGCCTCAGCGCCATCCAGAATTTAGCTCTCCTTTGTATGATTCTCAAACACCAAGACATGGTGACTGAAGCAATGCCTGAAGTTTCCTTTGAATCAAAAACTTCCTCACATTCGTCTGTACCAAGGTTCTGATAATTCTACATCAGGCAGTCTCTCAGCATAGGTGCATATTTAAAATGCAAATATATTACCTTGGAGGGGTAACATATTAATCCACTACCAGCCATTAATACAACAACACAATTAGTTTATCAGTCAGTCACTGAGTAGCCCTTGCCTCAGGGAATGGTATACAGGGCAGATTTGTTCATTTTTCTTCATCTTATATTATGATTTATTCTATAAACAAAAATTGCAACAGCAATAAAGAAGTCTAAAACAAGGACTAAATTCCCCCTGTGGTCCCACTGCAGTAACATATTAATTGTTTCATCAGGGTTCCCTTTCAGTTCCTATTCAAATTCAGAAGCAGCTTCAACTCAAATGTTTTCCATTTTTTCTGAATGATAATAACTAACATTTATTAAGTGCTTATTGCATGCCAGCTACTGTCCCAAAAACATTTAAACAAATTAAATCGTCATCTTAATAACAGTTTATGAAGTCAGTACTATTTTATCCTCAGTTCACGTGAGGGGCTTGAGGTCCAGAGAAGTTAAGGAACTCGCCAAAATCAGTAATCGATTCAAACCCAAACATTTGGCTCCTACATCCATGCTTTTAATCCCTAAACTAAACATCCCATTTAGCAGGAGGGAAACTGAGGCATCACGAGCTCATTAACTTGTCCACGGTTCCCTACATAATACGTGGCAAAACCAGAGTTTGAGCAAGCTGCCTGGTTGCAAGCCCACCCTGATAACTGCACTGTACAGATGACAGGCGTCATGCCAGTGGACACTCACAGCCTCTGTGTGAGGTTAATGTCACTACGGCCATTTTACAACGTTGAGGTTCAAGATGTCTGATCAGTCTACCCAAGTGCAGATCATAAATGACAAATCCAGATTATAAATTCAGATTTTTCTGAGTCCAAATTCAGTACTCCTTTGTTTATGTTCATTTTTAACTGCTTCTATTGACATTCCAATTTTTCAGTACAGTTTAAACAAAACACATGATCCATGTATTTCCTACTTTATTCACTTCATGTCCTTCAAGACCATTTTCCCTTGTTACTAGGTAGTTTCCATAATTATCACTGTACTGGCAGCCCAATAGGACCCTGCAGTGATAAATCATAGTGCATTTAAACACCCCATTGAATTTTTTTATTTTACATTTTTCTGCTATTATAAATAAATAATCTCACAAGAAAGACATCTGTGCAATATCATTTTTCTTTTAAAGTGTTTCTTCAGGAAGAGTTAAGTACAGCTTCTCTCATTTTGTTTGGGTTTCCAACAATGATTCAACCTTATGCAGAAAACTGAGCATCATCTCCTTGCAGACAGCGATAGCAACAGATACCTCCCCAGCAGCCGCAATGTGTGAGCTGCCTGAAATGATTTGAATTTTTCTACTCTGTGGCTGCTTCAAGAGGCATTCAGTAAATCGAGCTCTGCCACCCCCTCACTGGCAGAGTGTCCATTAGCTGAACACAGCCTTCTGTCTTCCGGAGGCAGCTTTCTCATGGCTGCTGCATGCAAGGACCCAAGCCTGAATCTCGAGAATGGTTGTCAAGGTTGGGCTTTGGATTGATGCCACCTGTCTGGGAGCTGGAGCATACTTTCTGGAATTGCCTAAAACTGAGCACCTGCCCCAACTGTGTCTGCCTGGCTGGGCTAAAGAGCACAGATGCCCAGTAATTAGTTGGGCATCTCAGCATTGTCATTAAGACAAAGTAAATTCTTATAATTCTTGCTCCTCTGTCCTCTATAAACTCCTCAGGAATGGAAACTCTGTCTTGGCTGGCTCTCAGTGTGGGTCCTATACCCAGCTGATGCTAAGATATTAATTGATGTCTTCATATGTTGGGCAGGGGGCGGCATTATGCTTTATTGTTAGCTAAGTCAAACAACCACTTTCCCTAAAATGAAAGATTGATGATTACGGGGAGAGTTTGTGTACTTTGGATGGCATTACAGAAGTAATCTATTTATGCTAATTATCATGTCTCATTCCGTAATATTTTCACTGAGTGAAATATTGATTTTTAAAAATGAAAGTCACCTTGAAAAAGTGATGAGTAACATATTCAGCATAGAGTTGATAAAAAAGAATTATTTAAATTAATCTCACTATTTGAGAAAATAAGGTTTATTATAAATTCTTTTCAGGGTTTTATTTTTCTGGAAGCACTCTTAGAAAGAAAATAAGGTCATCATAATGTCTTCTTTCAAAATAAATTATTAAGTTAAAAAAATGGAGATAAAGTATTGATGCCAGGAAACAGGTAAATATTCACCTATCTCAGCCACAGCCAACAGCTTTCCATTACTAACTGCAAAATATGAGCTTTGCTCTTGAGAAAAACTTACATCTTAGGCCGATTTATGTCATTGCCACTTTGAACATTTTCAGTATTTAATTATGAACTTTAAATTTGTTTATCTTACAATTTCATTCTACGTAGCAGCTGAATATGAATTATAACCAGCTGGGAAGTAAGAAACAGAAATATACTATGGCAACCTCTAAATATAAAAATATTAATACATCAATGTTTATAGTCAATAACAAAAGTGAATTACAAGCCATTAAACATTACTGTTAGATAATTTTCCAAGTTCTATAATTCTCATAACCTATAGAGAAAAATTAATGAGTACTTGTGTTTTGATCTAAATTTCAAATTCTCTTTTATGGAAAATAATAAAGAGTAGAATCAATTTGCAGAAATAATTAAATCATTTCTGAGGCTTGTCTCTAAGATAAAATTTTCAGGAAATTTTCTGCTCTTTACCAGATCTGCAGTAAGCTGGGTTCCCACTGATAAAGTCCACAGAGCATCAGAATAGCTGGTTAATGAAAAAATTCAATGGTTTTCAAACTGTTGAGGAAAAGTGGAGGGTTCTGTAGAGGTACATGACTACCTACTGCAACAGGGGAGGGAAGCCAAGGACTCGGGGATCCCAGCTCTCCCACTGCTTTCCACCAGAATGGCGCCATTTCTGTCTGTTTCATAGACTGATTTTCTATCTAAAAGTCCTTTCTGTGGAAATCACAGGGATTAAGGGGCTCAACTGCTAAAACCATTGACATAGTTTAATGAAGACTTTATACAGTAGGTCTAGTCAGTTATTTTTCTCTTTTTAACTTCTTTTGGCATTCTAGACAAAATTTAATTTTAGTATAGAATTACCTGATGACTTAAACCAACCCACAAAGTGAAAGAGGGGTTAATAGAGACCAAAAGGAATACATTTGGATCTTTACATGATCTAGTATACTGAGGAACAGAGATAAAATTGAAGAGGACTAGCAAAGTAGATCAAGTGGTAGGGAAAGAAAAAAGAATGTAAGAGCTAAAAGTCCAGAGGAAAACAATGTAAGAATATGCTTTCCTTTAAGCTTTGGTTCAGACATTTACAGTGGGAAATGTTACTTTTTCAACATTGATTTTGGCTCATCGCGGCCAAGAGTTTTCATAGATCTTCTTCAATAGGGATTATAAACTGAAAAAAAGAAAAGGCTAAACCCGGAAACAAGACTCAAAGAGCAAAATGTAATAAACTGTGAGGCCTCCCCAGGAACCAAGGTTTTCCTCTGTCTGGTAGGAACTCTGACGTACTCCTTTATCACATTATCCCTTCAACAAATACTTATTAAGGCTTTGCCATGTTCCAAGCTATTCTAGGTCCAGCAAAATATGATGAATGGCTTTACTGTCTTTATTAGAAAGAGGAAATTACATAGTTGGAAACTTTTCAACTCCCATTTCTATCTCATCTTCTGTGTTTCTGTGGTACTTGCTAGTATGTTCAGTAGTATTTATTACATACTTCAAAAAATATAGTTATTTGGCATGTGTTTTTATTCCCTGTACTGCAAACATCTTCAGGTACAACCATGCCCTGTTCCTTGAGTCCTGATATGTTGCCTTATACACAGCAGGTGCTCAACATGTGTCTGGCGAATTAAATTTTTAAAAACCGTAAAGGTAGGTATCATTTAAATTGGAGCAGGCAGAAGGTGAACTTTCATCCTCTTGCTGTTATACCAGGACATGCTTAGAGTTACACAGTGCCTTTCCTCAGAGAGCTATCATGTTTCATTTATTTCTACCAGTGGTCTTGAAGGTGAGTAAAGACAGATATTATTAACTCTAAATATAGAGCAGCCTAGTAGCTGAAATCATGTTAAATATTTATTTTATAGTAGAGAAATTGAGGTCAGGAATGCAACTCTCACACATCATGCTTCAGTATTTTTTAAACAACCTTTCACTATCTAATTATTAGCCAACGCACTTGGCCAGCCTTCTTCATTTTGGTCATTTTGGCTGCTTATATAGGGAGATAAAACTTCACATTACTGCTCACACATCAGACAGTGCTTGTCAAATATCTATTCAATCAGATATACACACTGGTGAAGATCACTAGAGAATTACTTAATGCTCTGTTCAGATATGAGATGCTTATATTGCATACAGATGTTCCAGATGAAAATCAAAACATCACCTAATCATCTGTTTATTAAGTACATACTTTAGAATATTTTAAATATTTACTATGTGCTAGGCACTGGGCAAGACTTGTAGACATAGAAAACAAACTTATGGTTACCAGAGTGGGGAAGAGGGTGGGAAGGGATAAATTAGGAGTTTGAGATCTGCAGATACTAATATATATAAAATAGATAAACAACAAGTTTATACTGTATAGCACAGAGAACTGTATTTATTATCTTGTAGTAAATATATGGTAAAAAAAGCATATGAATTGAATATATGTATGTTCCTATATGACTGAAGCTTTGTGCTGTACAACAGAAATTGACACAACATTGTAAACTGACTATAATTCTATATGTATATAACTTAATGGGGGTTTACAACGTAATGAGATAAAAATAAAAATAATAAATAAGTAAATAAAAATTACTAAATACAAAATGCAACAAAAAAATCTGATGTAGTATTATGATAGAGAGTAAGGTATAGAAGGAACCTATTTAGAAAAAATATTTAATCCTCATATCACCCCTAAGAGGTGATAATTAAACTGAGATGGAAAGAGCCACATGAAATTCTAGAGAAAGAGCATTCCATTAAGAAAGGACAAAATGGACATATATTCTAAAGTGAGTAAAATATTGGGAGGGAAAGTAAAAGACAGTATGATCAGAGCATAGTGAAAGATATGAATTGAGATTCTAGAAATAAGCAGAGGTCATTTCATTTCAGGCCTTTTAGGCCAATATATGAAGTTTGAGTTCAATTCAAAATGCAATGGGAATCCATTGAAATATTTTAAAGCAAACAAGTAGCAAAATCTGTTTTTAAAAGATCATTCTGGATGCTAAAAGGAGAACAGATTGTGAAAAGAAGATCAGTAAAGAGAGAGGGAAACTCAGAAGACTACTGAAGTAGTTTCAAGTACTACTGTATTATGTGGGTTAAATTGGAGTGCTAGTAATGGATGTGGAAAGCGGTGAGATAGGAGGTGTAATTTATGAGTAAAATATGCAGGACTTATTAATAGACTGGAAGTAGAGGGATTGGGAGAAGAATGAAGGCTTTCCCCAAGTTTCTGGAGTAAGCAGCTGAGGAGAAATGCTGTACCATTTACTGACATAAGGAAAACCATGAATGAAAGAGGGACAACAAGACTGATGCTAAATGTGCGATGCCCATCAAACATCCAAACAAAGATGTCAAATGAGCAGTTAGTTATATAAAACTGAACGTCTAGCCAGAATGGCCATCATTCAAAAGTCCACAAATGACAAATGCTGGAGAGACTGTGGAGAAAAGGGAACCCTTCTACACTGCTGGTGGGAATGCAGGGTGGCACAGCCACTGTGGAAAACAGTATGGAGATTCCTCAAAAGACTAGGAATAGACTTACCATATGACCCAGGAATCCCACTCCTGGGCATATATCCAGAAGGAAACCTACTTCAAAATGACACCTGCACCCCAATGTTCATAGCAGCACTATTTACAATAGCCAAGACATGGAAACAGCCTAAATGTCCATCAACAGATGACTGGATAAAGAAGATGCAGTATATTTATACAATGGAATACTATTTAGCCATAAAAACTGACAACATAACGCCATTTGCAGCAACTTGGATGTTCCTGGAGAATGTCATTCTAAGTGAAGTAAGCCAGAAAGAGAAAGAAAAATACCATATGAGATCGCTCATAAGTGGAATCTAAAAAAACAAAACAAAACATAAATACAAAGCAGAAACAGACTCATAGACATAGAATACAAACTTGTGGTTGCCAAGGGGGCGGGGGACAGGAAGGGACAGACTGGGATTTCAAAATGTAGAATAGATAAACAAGATTATACTGTATAGCACAGGGAAATATATACAAGATCTTATGGTAGCTCACAGAGAAAAAAATGTGACGGTGAATATATGTATGTTCATGTATAACTGAAAAATTGTGCTGTACGCTAGAATTTGACACAAGATTGTAAAATGACTATAACTCAATAAAAAAATGTTAAAAAAAAAAAAAAGACTGAACGTCTAAGTTTGGACCCAGAGACATAAATTGTAAATCACCAGCATACAGATGAGATGGTGTTTAAATCTCTGGCAACATGTGAGATGTACTACTAAATAAGCTTTGAGAGAGAACAAAGAGAGGCCTATTAACAAACACTGAAGAACTCAAAACACTTAGACACGAGTTTAGAGGAGAAGAACAAAGGGAGAGGAAGAAAAACCAGGAAAGAGAGATGTCACCAAACAGGAGAGTGTTTCACAGAGACCCTCAATGAAAAATACGCTGAGAGGACAAGCCAAACCAGGACAGAGAGCACATATTAGATTTGGCAACATAAATGTGTCAGAGATCTGCAAGAGTGGTTTTGCGGAAATGCTGGAGGTGGAGGTCTGACTGGAGTGGGGTTGACAAAAGAGGAGCATCTGACAGTGCTTAGAGAACTCTTTGGAGAAGGCTGGCAGTGTAAGGGCCATTCATTCGTTTGCTTCTTTTATTCATGTTCCTCATTCAATTAACTTAACAAAGAATGTCTAATGTTAGCAATGAAATTTTCTGATGATCTCGTCAAGATACTTGAGTTGCAAAATGCACTTGCAAGTAATGGAATGACTTGATCTGATATAAAGAATTACTGACTGTTAGCCAAATAATTGTAAAGAAATGTCTGTCCAAAAAAAAAAAATGATGATTTTGTTTTTAAAATGGTTGATCTTTAGCCATTTTTCTGAAAGTATTTAAAAGACAGGACTGATTGTCTACTGAGACCATTATTAGCATCTTAATAAAACCTTAACATGAGAAGATAAGAGTATATGTACCTCTTTTATCTCAGTAACAAGAAGCATATATATAATTCAGCTAGTAATTGTTTGGGTCACTGAGGCACACAGTAAGTGCTAAGCTTAAATCTTTGTTCTCAAGATACTTAAATTGAGACATGACATAAGCAGTTTTAAATTATAAAGCAAGAGCAGCATGAATGACCGAAGTGATAAGAACTGCGAGAATGTGAAGAAAGATGAAGGCAGATCCCTTATTTTTTAATTAAACTTACATATTAAACAACTAACTTTTATGGCTCTGAGCTTTTATATAAGTGCACGACAAAACTGTAGAATACACATAAAATAGATGCTTCTTTGAGCCAAGGGATATATTGTGAATCTTACAAGAAAGCTCACTTTCGCTTTTCCTGCCTAGCTGTACCTTTCGGACGCCTGTTGATTGAGTATTTTCCAACATTTTCTCTATATCCAAATATAAATTCTGAGGGGGTTATTATCTGTTACCATCTATTACGAGAGGAACAAAACTAAGCCTTACAACTGTTAGTAGTCTTTCAGTTACAAGTGGCAGAAGACATAACACAAAATGGCCAGTGGAAGGGGTAATCCCCCCTGAATCACGTGATAAGAATGAGAGATGGAGCCTCTTCCAAAGATGCTCCTAGAAATGTATTATTATGTAGAAATGTGTATTATGCTGTAAATAAGAGTGGTCCATTGCACCCAAACAGGGTCAAAGCCACATCAAAGACTACACCTTCTTAAAACTTCCGTGGGTTGTAGAGATAAAAACTAGAGAATAAAAACTACCATTTCATCAGAGCAAGCTACCGCTCTAAGATGCCTTATCTAGGTCCATTCCTTTGGGAATGTCAAATTTCTAATTTTCCTTTTTAAAAATTACTTTAGGTATCTTTACAGAAATGAACAGTGATTTTCTACTGTTCTAATTAGCTTTTCATGTCCTCCCCAAGGACTTTTTCTGATTTACAAACTAGCATGATACATGAAAGGTTTACCTACATAGTTTAAAATAATCACTATAAATATGAATTTCTATCAGGAAATTAAAACTATACATACATTGCTCTGACCTATCTTTCTTATATATGCAATGAGTTATCTATTAGTATCTTTCACAGTCTTCCCACTTAAAGGCAAAAATCCTAAATCTATGTTATTTCAGGTAGAATGCAACATATTATATTTTCATCTTTACTAGGAAGGCCTGAATTACCTAATCCAAATAAATGAAAATCTGTCAGACATCTACCATATTGAGTTTATAATATATAAAAGAAAATGCTTATATGTGAGTGTTAGTCAAGAGGGATGGCTGGAATTTTATTCATCCACTTAAATGAGACTCTTAGAGACAAGGAGAGCTGCTTTGAGGGCACTCATGACAGAGCAGGGCCACAATCAAGGAGCAAATATATTTTCTGCCTTCCTTAATTTGCATGGAACTCAGAATAGGTCTGGTCCCCTGAGGACTGGATATCTTAGGAGCAACTGGAGTAGATGTCCTTGGTAAGGATATTGGGGTTCTCAGGGGATGCAACTGGTAACATCTTGGATTCTCTGAGCCAGATAATTTACTGGGTGACAGCTGCAGGGCAGTGAGAGCCAGAGCAGGAGAGGACAGAAGACATGTTTGCTGGGAGGAGGTGACTGCAGCTGACACACTGCAGGCACAGAAAAGTACATGGCTTCGGCAATGGCAGAGTAACAGGTTCCAGACTGAATCTGCCGAATAAAAAACCATATAATGGCACAAAATATATGACATAACTGTTTTGAGGCATTAGAATACCAACAGGTGCATAATTCTGGAGAGAAGGAAAGCACATGGAGTGAATCCCACTTTTGCCCTGGCTTTCTATCAGGGAGCAGTTTCCCATCATGAAGCAGGGAGTTGAGGCCCAAGCAGAAAGCAGTGGTCTTACTGAGATGAAGAGGCAGAGAACGGAGAGCAGGGTGCTGAGGTGGCTAGAATTTGCTGAGCAGGACACCAGGAAGGTGGGAGCTACACAAGGAAATACATATAGGGCAACCCCCTGAGTCATTGGAGGAGGCTGGGCTGCACATGTGTGGGGCAAAATTCTGAAAGGACTAACAGAAAGGAGTGGCTCTGAAGTCAAAAACTGAACTGAGATGCCGATACTGTACAGTGCGGGGACACTTTGGGTTCTGGCCCAGTGCGGAGAGACCTTGCTAAGCAACACTGTCACTCAGCTGAGACTCGAAAGAGCTGCACCTATGAGCCATGCTGTAGGACGAAGGAAAAAATACTCAAGAACAAAAGGATGTGATAACATCAAGCTCCACTCCACACGTGTATTATGCGAAAAGCTTCAACGTGAGTCAGCAGAGTACCCAGCAGGCTGGCAAAGCAGGGAGGCAAGGCTATCTGGGAGGCCTGGAATCAGTAAGTGTCAGAAAAGTCAGGCTTCAGCAACCAGAATGGGTTTTAGGACACGGTTCTAGTCCTGAGAAAAGCCTGGGAGAGCATGGTAGCATTCCAGGACCTGAGGAATATGACATTGTCAAAACACAACCCCAGTCATGAGAGCAGGACCCCAATTAAGGAAACCTGGTCTCATGGAAGGGTCAGACTAACAGCAAGTGGGACACTTTTGGAGGCAGGACTATTTCAATACTTCTTGTCTCCAACCAGATTTAGTTCTAGGAATTAGGGGCAGGACCAACACTGCAGTTGGAAGCTAAGTGGTCCCAACCATGAGGTCCTAAAAAGTAGGGAAAGATGGGGAAATCATACAATTGATGAAGGGGGAAAACTTAGTGACCATAACTCTGGGTTCAAAGGAAAGCAACAGCCATATCTGGACAGAAGAGGCCTAAATGGATGGAGAAGCACAACGTAAGCCCCCGTGGGCAGTGGCTGTGAGATCCTCTGATCAGAGAGAACAGGCTAGAATTGGGAAGACAACTTGTCTCCACTGCAAAATTGCCTTTGGACCAGCCTGAGTTTTCTTCCTGCTGTTTTAAATGCACAGTCTGGTTCCTAATTAGGAGCATGTGTCACTCACAGACCAGGATAATAGTGACCATTACACGCTTCTAAAATTACCAACAAGTGTGCATGCAAAAGAAGAGCTGCATTCCCAAGATGACATTGACATTGACACTTGCTCGACTGACATTGTTAATACAGATCAAAGGACTAATTGGCAATCAAAGGGAATACTTTTACCACACAGAGCAGCCTAAAGCCGACTTCGTCTGAATACCTTGGCAGTCCCAGGAAATTAAGCATTCGGAATCTGCTCTGAATCTTTTATGCCAGAAACAGCCTTGCCAGTGATAATTGCAAGACTGACTGGACCGAACAAGGAAGGAAAGAGTAAACCAGTCTTGGTAACTGGTAACTTCCAGTGGCAACAGCAGGTTTTTGTGTTTGTTTCTGCAAAACCCATACAGAAACAAAAAGCAGAAATAAGAGACAAAACTATTGTAAAGGAATAGATAATATAAACAATTATAGATAAAATGATTGTGTATGTAAAAACACAAGTAAATGAACTTGCTAAGATAATCACCGAAGTGGTTAGATACCAAAATGCATATGAAAACCAATACCCTTCTAATGTTAATGCTGCTTTTTCTACCAACTTCCCCATTCACTGCCTGATCTAGAGTTTGACACTTAGGTTTTTATTATTACATCTGAATAATTTATATTATTAATTTTCCCTTTAAAATTTGTTTTGGAATTTATATTTGGATTATGTTTATAATCATTATAATTACTCTGTTATTCATTTAACTGATTTTACTGTTTACTGCTGGTATTCTTACATAACTTCACCATTCTCAGTGGTTCTTTATTATGATTCACCTCCTTGTCAGTTAGAGAATATCTCTGAGTAATATCATCTGGATGGAACTTGTGTACTACATCTCACGAGTTGTGCACCGACAGTGTCTTTTTGTTGCCACTGCACAAGAAAGGCAAGATGTCTGCATGTGGGATCTTTAGTCATAATATTGTCATTGTGTCCCTCACTACTTTAAATACTGCTTCAAGCATTGCCATCTAGCAAAGGAGATAGCCTAGATCCATTTAACTTTTTTTCCTACACAAATAGTCTGACTTTTTCCTACCTGGATGTCTGTTAAGATATTTTTTCTTATCTCCTTTGAAATTCGGGTATCTCAGCAGGAAGTGCCTAAATACTGGCTTCATTTCATTAATGCTGCCTGCTTCTCAGTGAGACTCTTTATTTTGCAAACTCAATGCTTTCTTCAGTTTAAGAAAGTTTTCTATAGTCACAACTTTGATTGCTGATTTTTTACCATTCGTTCAGAAATCTCATTCATTTATCTGTTATGTCGGTTTTCTGTAATCTTTCATGTTTCATCTCAGCTGTCATCATCTTCGTATCTTAATCCTCTCACCCTGAATCCCAGAAAAGTTTCTCAAATATGTGTCTCGCATCACTGATTCGCTTTTCTGTGATGTCAGTTTTTATCTTCATTGTATCTAATGCATATTTACTTCTCATATGGCAGTTTTTAGTATCATCCTCATATTTACTTACCTTGTCTGGCTCTGTTTTCATCTCAGTCCTTTGCCTTAATTCCTCTTTGTTCTCTTGTTTCACAGTGCTCATGGTTTGAATTATTGAAATTACAAAACAACAGCTTTTAAAATTTACCTCCATGTACTGCGATGTATTATCACTATATTAGCACCTACATTTTAAATGTTCTTCTTTTATGCCAAACAATCTGTACATACATCACATGTTAGTATATATTATTTTCCTAGTTACTCATCTTAGAAATCAGACATAATATCTGCCTTTAATTGGAGGGGGCAGGACTTATTCATGATTTCCCTACTATCCAGCTGTATGTTCTTAAAATTGCATCTCAAATATAAATTTACAAACCCTGGTTGATCTGCACGTCTCCCTAGCCGTGTTCTATCACTAATCAATCATGTATCTAGTCTCTCCACGGACTCGAACTTCGTCAGCCAGATGTCTAGATGGACACACGTTCCTGCACAATCAATGGGGGGAAACCCAGAGCTAATAAAGGGCAACATACCCAGGGTCACCCCTTCTCACTAACACCTTCAGGTCACATTTACACTCTTTTTTTGCCCTTAACCAATGTTAAATTATAGGAATTTTAAACCCGCATGAATATTAAAAAAAAAAGAGGCTGCTTGGAAAGACTGATATTACTGGTTGTAAATTGGCTCCAGCTGCCTCTGATACGTGGTTGACTAAGATCTTATATTTTTGTGATAGATGCATTCAATGAGGAGAGTGGAAATCATTCTCTTGCTTTTCCTGTCTGGCTTACAGTGTGCCACAGGTTCCTAAGATCCCAAGGTAACTGGAAATTTCTCCAGGGATCTGGCAGAGAGTCAGCCAAATACTCCAATTTTTGCATGCTATTATGAAAGCACATATTTTGTGACTATAATAACATCTAATTGGAATTTGTGACTGTATTTGCATTTAATAAAAACCTGGAGGCCTCTAAAGATGGGACATACTCAGGATTTCTTCGCTTATATTCTTTCTCCTTTTTGCTCTAGCCTGCACATATTGGAAAGAAAAATTTTATTATTCTGATTGATCAGATTCAAGGAGAATGCTCAGACCACCATTGCTAGTTGCTAGTGGAAGAAGTAACTGTATATTGAAAGATCTCATACACAAGTCAGTCTTTCTTCCACTGCTGGGAAAGTAATTTTCCCTAGTGTATGCCTTCTCTGAAGAGACCCTATCACTTTTTTCTTTCTCCTGTTTTTTTTTCTTTCTTTCTTTCTTTCTTTTTTTTTTTTTTTTACAACTAGCCAGATGGTAGTGGGCTTGGGGAGGAGTATTATCACTGGGAAGCTGAAACGTCCATGCTGCAGCCCAGGTGTTCACATTCATGGATTTGGGACACAACTTCCTTGATGTAAAGTGATAGTTCATTACGTCTTATGTCTTTAGAACTACCGCAGGAAGAGGAGAAGCAATGATTTGAGGCAGGATACAATTGTTCCTTGTTCTCTGGCCTAATTTTATCTAATATACTGTAATTTATTCCAAATTTAATGGAGAGCAAGCAAATAGTCCTCTGTCATTTGCTTAAGCCAGCTTGTAT